>NC_060072.1:121093257-121396287 GCF_922984935.1 Meles meles
AACCATGGATAACTTGGAAAATAGAATGCATAAGACAGGAGACTTTCACTTTCTACTCTATAATATCCACAAATATTTTACATATATGAAAAATGTATTTGCACAGTAATTATAAATTATGAAAAAATCAACTTCTAAGAAGCAAAAACATGCTACAAAGTCGAAAAGCAGTAGATAATCACAGGAAACTATTTGCAATGCATATGACAAAGAATAATTTCTTAAATATGCAAAGTGCTTTTATACTTTAATTAAAAATAGGTTAATATTTGATTAAAAAGAAAAGGCAGGGGTAAAGGATTCAAACCAGTATGTCACAGAGAAACAAACATATATATATAAAACAGCCAATGAATTTAAAGAAAAGATGCTCAACCTCACTCAGAAGATAAAGTCAAGAACTACAATACAGTAAGAACATAAGGAAAAACTCATTCTCACATAGATAGTAGCATGTAAATTTCTTTGGAAGAATATTTAACTTTACATATTTAAACTTAAAATGCATAGACCCTAGGGAAGTACTGAATCACTATACTGTACACCTGAAACTAATATTATACTATATGTTAACTGACTAGAATTTTTTAAAAACTTAAACAATAAAAATAAAATGTAAAAAAGAGAGTAGCTGCAGAACAGTATATATAATACAATCTCATTTCAGCAGGGCAGGAACCAGCATTCTGATCACTTAAAAGTTCAGGCCTCTTCAGACCAAGATGAGGTACCAGTGTTCTAAAACGACTAAAAAAAAAAAACCAACCAGACAATACATACATATGCCTTTGAACAGAATATAAGATAGCACAGGAAAGTGATTCCTAGAGAGAGGAAACAAAAAGCCTGAGCCCTACAATTAACTCCTATAGCTTATTGCCTGATAAGATTTTCCAGGCTATAGCCAAGTAAGGGAGAAGTAAAGCAGACCCCAGAAGTCTCCGTGAGATGAAAACAACAGAAGCTGAGTGTGGCAAGACTCTAGCCCATGTGGCCAGATACTGCAGGACAGAGTACCACAGAGAAGAAAAACACAGAGACAGACCTTAAAGATCAGTAGAGAGCTCCTCCTGAACGTTCAGCGGAATACTGATCTGCCCCTATGTCTGAGGGAACTTGTTGAGATTGGGAAAATAACTACTATGAATCTTCTAATTCATGGGAAATCAAATAGAGTACAGAAGGATATTGCTTCTATAATAGGGAAAATTAGCCCTAGACTAAAGGCTGCTCTGATCCCAACTAACAAAGACAACCTGAAAAGGGTAAAACTGTTTCAAAGTAGCTTAACTGTGCCCCAGAATGAAGGTCAATGATATTTCTAAGAATACAAAACTATCCAGCAGTTACCCAATTTAAACATGACGAAAAGGCAAAATGTAAGAAAATACAAGAGCTGTAGAGAAGATCAATCACTTAATTAAAAACCAACACAGAAATGACATATATGATAAAATTAGTAGACAAGGACATTAAAACAGATATTCTAACTGTATTTCATATACTCAATAAGCTAGGAGATAGACTAAGCATGTTTGAGACCATGGAAAATATAACAAGCTTCCAGAAATAAAAATTATATCTCTATATAATATTAATAATATGGAACGCCTGGGTGGCATAGTCAGTTGATCATCAGACTCTAGGTTTCAGCTCGGGTAATGATCTCAGGGTTATGAGATCAAGCACCATGTCAGGCTCTGTGATCGGCACAGAGTCTGCTTGAGATTCTCTCTCCCTCTCCCTCTCCTCCTCTGCCCCTTCCATTTGTGCTTTCTCTCCCTCTTAAATAAATCTTTTTTTTTTTAAGATTAATTGTATATTAGACACTGTAAAATAAAAGACTAGTGAATTTGAAGACACAGCAATAGAAACTATCCAATACAAAATGCAGAGAAAAAAGTATTAGAGAATAAAAAGGACAACTTCAAACGACCTAACATAGTTATAATGATATCTCTGTAGCAGGTGGAAGAGTAACAGAAAATATACTGGAAGAAAAAGGGTCAGGAGTCTCCGAATTTGATGAAAATTATAAACTCAAAGATTCAGGAAATCCAATGAACCCAAGCACAAGAAACGTAAAGAAAACCACACCTAGCCACATCATAATTAAGAAATTTTAAAGCAGCCAGTGGAAAAATACACAATATGTTAAAAAAAAAAAAAAAAGTACTGAAAGAAAAAAATGTCATCCTAAAATTCTATACCTGGTTAAAATATCTTTTTAAATGAGGACAGAATTTTGTGTTGGCCTGTTATCTCTGGAAAAGGCCTAAAAATACTTTTCAAGTCATTTAACATTAAAAGAAAAACTACCTTAAATTTCAGTAGAAATAAATCAATACCAAATCAGTGCCAAACAATATCAAAGATTTTAGTTCTAAAATATAATAAATATACTGAAAAGTTTCAAGAAGCCTGCCAGATTAAAATAAACACAAATTATACCGTGGAACTTCTTTTAAAAACCAAAAATTTTGAGGTTCACTGATGAAGGGATATAAAAATAAGTAGGCATTATACACATGATTATATACAAATTTAATAAAATAAACACATTCACACTATACAATAGGTGTTTCTTATTGAGATGTAAAATACAAAATATCTTTTGGTATTATAAAAGGCTATCTTACAAATACGTTACTCTTAAAATTTTTAAGTGAACAGGATTGCCAGATAGCTTGAAGATTAATAACACATTAACACACCTACTAACGTAAAAATAATTATTATATAAAGTAGCTGATATGACAGATTAATGTATTAAGAGCCTTACCAACCTAAGGCAATCAAAATGGAACTTTAAAACATCTTTGAAATAGTATGGAAAACAACTCATCTCACAAAATGATAAACAATTTATCTCACAAAACTGTAAGGTAACTTTTAATTCTAAATAACAATTTAAGATACTGTATCATTCAAAACAGATTAAAAATAAATATAAAAAATATTAGAATCCCAAAAATCCATTCCACCTTATGAAAAATAAAGTGAATCCTTTTATAACCCCAACTATGGTTTAAGACAGGCCCCCGCTGGAGGCACCTGGGTGGCTCAGCTGGCTAAGCATCCAACTCTTGGTTTTCGCTCAGGTCATGATCTCAGGGTTGTGAGATCTAGTGCAGTGACCCGCTCCATGCTCAGCACAGAGTCTGCTTGAGATTCTTAGATTCTTTCCCTCTTTCTCTCCCTCCCGCTCTTTTCCTCCCTGCCCCCTGCAATGTGCTTGCTCTAATAAATAAAATCTTTAAAAAAAAAAAAAAGAGGCCCCTGTTGGATATAATTCAAAGATACCTAATATAAAAGAACCCGAAGGACTGCATCATAAAATCATATGAGTTAATTATTGTTCTCTGAGTGCAAAGCCTTTTCCATTCATAGGAGTGTTTCAAATAGCAGCTTTTCAAAGTCCTTATTAGGTCTTAATACTGTCTTCTTCATTTAAAACATCTTAAAGGCATGTTTAAAACTTAAATTTTCAATACTATACACCGGACAAAGTAAAGACAAGTGATAGTGCTTACTGAAAAATCACAATGTTTTTAGGGCTATCTTACCTTCTGGTGTTGGTTTGTCTTGAGGAAGATCTGGCATATTTTCATCCAAGAGGTCTGCTAAGGATTGAGAATTTGCCAGCAGCTTCTGATATGACATAGCAAATTCCTCATACTGTTTATGTCTATCTTCACTTAGCTCCCCTTTAGAATGGAGAATACGCCTATAAACAAACGATGAAATAATCTGATAATCTCATCAAAATACACGCAATCATGTATTATTACACTGGGAATGTTCCATAAAATTTTATCACATAAGCTTTTTGCATATTTTCTTCAATTTATTTTTATTAACATTTTAAAGATGTATCTGAAAATTAAAACTGGTATAATCAAATTCACCTAAGCAATTAAATTTCAACATTAATTCTTCAAAGGCGATTGTGATTAACTATGCCTGCAGAAATGTAAAATTTGACAATGCCACTAATTAAAAATTATTTTTAAAGCATTTTGTTAAAAATACTCCCTTCAGATAATCAAAAATACTTAACAGGCCTAAAAAAGTTACTATTCAAAACAACAGGTTATAAAATCAGTGTCCTTAAATTTTTTTTACAATGATTTGAATCAAGATTTTTTGAAAAAGCCCACATCTCCCAAACAGCTAATTCTCAGTTTACTGTACAAGTACTGGTTATTTATCCATTTAATGAATATTAATGGAGTAACACGCTTAAGCAAGGCCAGGCCATCTCAGGAACAGAGAATACAACCAGTCTTCCACTCTATAAACAAATCACTAATAAGCCACCCATAATAAGAAATACAGAACTACTGAAAATTTTCAAAATGAACAGTGAAATAAAAATCTTACTATATAAACAGGTAGCTGAGATGTCTATACCTGCATCTATTTATGACTAAGTACATACATAATAACATGTGAAATGTAAAACCTTAATGCAAATACAATATAGGTTTCAAAAAGCCAATTATAAATGTAAATTAAGTCATTTTCAAAATATACAAGTTTTTTATTACTTGTCATTTGAGTTTTCTTATGAACAAGGAAGAAAATGAGGTGTTTTTTTGGTGATGTTATCTTATTAAGAGTTACAGAAAATAAGTGAAAAACCATGCCTAAATTTACTCATCCCAGCTTACCTAGAACAACTTCCTAATTTTCCTATCTTACCCAATTTCTACCCACATAAACTTTTGTTTAAATGCTGTAACATTCCAGCCAACATTTTCTAAGTTGGGATTATCAGCTCTCATTATAAGCACAGGGTAGATCAATGCATAGGATACTATTCATTAAATCCAATCTTCTGTTTTCAAATCCAGCCTATTAGGAATCTAAAACGAATAATTTTCACTCATTTTCTTACTATTTAAAAGTACACTAGTATCATCTGACGAACAAGAATAGAGTTTCTCTCTTTAACTACTTATTTCAAACTAATTTTACAGGAAAAAATTCTTTCAGTTAAGTTTTATGAATGAATTCTAAACCCAAAACATTCAAAAATGCTGAACTCATGAAAGCACTGACTATTACTCTGAATGAGGAAGCTTGTTAGAACTTTTAATTAGAAATTGTATCATTTTTGGGCGCCTGGGTGGCTCAGTGGGTTAAGCCGCTGCCTTTGGCTCAGGTCATGATCTCAGGGTCCTGGGATCGAGTCCCGCATCGGGCTCTCTGCTCAGCAGGGAACCTGCTTCCTCCTCTCTCCCTCTCTCTACCTGCCTCTTTATCTACTTGTGATCTCTCTCTGTCAAATAAATAAATAAAATCTTTAAAAAAAAAGTTATTTAAAAAAAAATTGTATCATTTTTGAAGATAAAAAAGACACTAAAATTAAGTAAATTGTTTAAATTAATACTCAAAAGTAGGCTATTCTAAAATGTTCTGCAGTATACGATCAGAAAAAATGTTAGTCAATAAAAACTTAAGTTTATGCTGTAAGATTTACTGTAAGATTAACTGTAAGATTATGTTCAGAGTGATAGTACAGTCCTGAGAGATTTCAAAACATCTGACAATTAAGATGCAAATTATTTCAGTACTTGAAAAGAAATTGGAAAACATCTCAAAATAACAGAACCTGGAACTTTCTCTAACAAGTTCTGACATTCTAGTAATCTGAAGAACATACATGCAGTTTTACGTTATACAACATTCACCAAACATTTATAATATATAAGCAGTAATAAAGTGATGACTATTTTATCACAACGAAAAAGACTGACACTTTCTCCAATATCAATCTCATTTTCAAACATCTGCCTGTGACTTCGCATTCGATCAATTAACAGCGAGTGATTTAATTCTATGATAGTTCCCTTTGTACACATTCCAGTTCCTTTCCAATCACCCTAAAACAAATTAGAAATTCTGAAGCTCCAGAGGTAACTCCCACACTCACCCAAAGCTCAATCCCATGATCAAATTTTTTAACAGTACTATTTTACCTAACTGCTTAACTTACATGTGTTTAGGTCAAGAACAGTCCTCAGGACAAAAGCTTAGGTTTTGGTAGATGTATTTTCTAATCATATCTTACACTGAAAACTTAGCAAGCAGCACAAGATATCAATGAAATGGCATTGGAAGAGTTCTGTTATACACAACATTTACCTAGTCCTACATATTTTCCTTTACCATTTATTTAATATATTTACTAAACATCAGACTAAACACACAACACCTAGTAAGACTATAAATTTCAAGCAGAGATATAAATGCATCATAGGTACCTGAACATTCAAAATCCCTAGAGTCATTTAGAAGTGCTCATCAAATTAAAATGAAACATTTTTTAATAACTGTACCATACATGGCAGTTTTTTATGTTTATGAAACCCCCTGGAAAAGATTTTCAGTTTGATTAACTTTTTTAGAAGACCTGTATGAGGGAACTAAACATTATGTAGCACATTTGACCAAAGTACCTACTCTCTCACTAAATTTTCTTATGAGAATTCCATTGGACTATATCATTATGCAAAATCAAGCTGAATACATGATTTATCATATATCATTTTAATTACAATCTCTTCAGAAGGACATATATTCAGAAAGTTGAATAGAAACCATTCTTTTTGAGATGGTCATAAATTAGAGGTTAGCAAACTATTTCTGCAAAGTGTCCAGATATAAGTATTTTAGGCTTTGCAGACCCATCCTTTGTTGCGACTACTCAACTCCGCTGATATGGCACAAAAGCAGCCATAGATAATACATAAACAAATGAGCATGACTATGTTCCAATAAAACTTTATCTATGGACACTGAAATTTGAACTCATATAATTTTCGTATTTCACAAAATATTCCTCTTGATTTTTTTCTAACCATCCAAAAAAGTTAAAACCATTCTTATTTTTAGCTCACCAGCTGCATAAAAAAATAGTGGTGGGTCTATCTAGCCTGTGGGCCATAGTTTGCCAATCCATGCCATAATTAGAGTTTAGTGAATCATTATCTGTTAAATGTATTGCAAGTGAGTACATTCTCTCATGACATCACTGTAAAACAGAGAGTTACTGGGAGCATTTTAAAGATACAAAAAAAAAAAAAAAAACCAATGAAAACAAAATTAATTCCAAATCTTATTCATTATAATAAAAATACAAGATAGTAGACCTCCACCAGATGATGAGTTAATCACTATCTGGAAGCAATCCTAAGGTACATCAATCTTTGATTTCTAGTGTTTTTTATATTACTAATTCAACACTGTAAAGCTGACAGAAAATATCAAATAGTCCATTCCTGAATGGAGCATTCTATCTCATAAGCCATAAATGCCTCAAAAAAATTCTATTAAGATACATATTTTTATTGTTTACCTTTTTTAAATTTTTCTTATTGCTTGACACTCTTGCTCTTTTATTTTATATACTGTTTACTGCTGTTTTGCATTGTTTTAAAAATACACATTTTCAAAATCATCAAAAGCCACAAAAGAAATTCTCATCAAGTCTTTCTGAAGGATTAAGCAGGCAATATATTACAAATAATAAACTCACATTTATACTTACAATGAGCCAGATACTATTATTAAAAGTGCTTTTACATGTGAATTCACTGCATCACTCACATTTATCTCAGAAGAAGACTGCTATTATTCCATCTGACAAAAGAGAAAACTGAAGCACAGAGTGTGAGATAACTTGCCAAGAATTACAGAACTGAGTAAATAACAGATCTAAGATTTGAACCCAAGGAGACTGGCTCCAGAGTCCATGCTTACAACTATTAGACTATACTGCCTCCCAAATTAAAATTATGCACTTGGTACCTGAAAGAGACATACTGAAATCAGAATGTCTCTCAAATGCATATATCAACGGCAAGCCTTCTCACACTGGGGTGTTTATTTTATATTCCTTCGGGTCCTTCTGTTTGGATCTCACTTGGTAAGTACCAAGAGGCTACTGTGTTTACCAGACACTTTAAAATCAAGTACAAGTACTAAATGGAGATGAAGATGAGTAATATGGAAATTGTGAAAAATATAGTATGAAGAGGTATGAAAGAACTATATCTGTCACTTGCTATACAAATCACAATGGGAAAGCTCTTTAATCCCTAGATCTGATCACCTTCGAAATAGAAGTATTTCTTTCAAAGGTACTATGAAGGTCAATTAAAATCAAACGTGATGCACTTTATCAATGTACAACAGTATTTTAATGAGAAAAAAAAATGCCACAGCCCACTATAAAAAAGGTTAAGAACTTCAATGCCAAATATTATTTGATCTTGTATTAGCCAAATTAAAAAAGAAAAGAAATCTTGGCAAGAACACAGAAAATCCATTTTAGCTTTGAGCTAATACAGTCATGCAAAATAACACAGAACACATGGCCAAAATCTTGAAAAAAATAATCATAAAGCAGACTATGAAAAACAACTAGGTTTCACTTGTCTCCTTTAGCAATTAGTCAAATTTTCAAGCCAATTAAATTTTCTTTTGGTTTCATTTTAGAATTTGGTTATGGGGTGCCTAGGTGGCTCAGCTGGTTAAGCAACTGCCTTTAGCTCAGGTCATGATCCCAGGGTCCTGGGATCGAGCCCTGTGTCAGACTCCTTGCTCAGCAGGGAGCCTGCTTCTCCCTCTTCCTCTGCCTGCTACTCCAACCTGGTTGTGCTTGCTCTCTGTCAAATAAATAAATAAAATTTAAAAAAAAAGGAATTTGGTTATGGGTGTCTTAAAATCCTGTATGAAAAGACACTACAGCATAATAAGCATAACTACTCAATCAAATATTTATTAAATAACTGTCAAAGCCATTGAATGAGAGAGAATTTCAGGAAACGTAACAATTTTAGAGTACTTATAAAATTGTTAAAGCCTCACTGAGTCTTAAGTACAGTGAAAGAACATCTTAATAGTGCTTAAATGCTATACAATTTATCAAACATTCCACCTGTAAAGGCAAGGTACAACTTACCTGGAAGGAAAGTGGAAGGTAAAAGCAACACTACTTAATTTTACATTAATATGTTTTTAAGTTTTAACACTGGCAAAGTAATACTGCATGAATTTGCAATAAATGAAATAAATCTCCAATTTTATTAAGAACAGGGAAAGCCTACATTCTACTTATCTTTCTCCTATACTTTCAATCAAATCACTTAGTGGTGTCTGAACAAGCAATCATGAAGGTCCTATTCACTACCCAAAAAAGAAACTTTTGCCACCATTCCCACGAGTTAGGGAGAAAGAAAAGAATTAAGACATTTCAAAATTATTCAAGGATTCAAGGAAGAACTGACTTAATGTATGAATTCATGATTTCAATTCCGCAAAAACAAACTGTTACATAATTAAATTAAATCTAATAAAATTAAATAATTTCTTCAATTTTTATTAAATGCCAAAAAATAGTAGGTCATATTACCTCCATGAGGATAATATCTCATAGCACAAAGCATTTTAAGTGTAAAGTAAGAGCACTGAACATTATAAAAAGCAAAATCTACCAGGTAAAGCTATTAACTCTAAACTGGCAGATGTTACCAGATATTTTCAAATGTGTAAGTATTAATTATACTCCCCAGGATCAATCACTTAATCACAATGTATTTTAAAAGTTCTTTGAGGTACAAAAAGCTAACAAGGTCAAATTTATGAGAAATCACCAAATCCTAGGGTCAGTTGTATTACTTGCTTATAGGGGCTTTGAAACAGAACTAGCTATCTAATACCTGTAATATCAGCCCAGGTAACACCAGAAAAGAACAGCTAAGGCTCAACAGGTCTTATACACTCACTGTCTTCATTCACTCATTAGTGTCTTTCAGAAAATACCAGAGATTTTATTATTCTATTTTTTTAATTTTGTTGAAAGAATTCTTAAGTATAGACTTTAATGAGTATAGACAAAGACTTCACAACCTCTATGAACAGTGCCATCTCCCAAATTAATTAAAATGACCCAAAACATTTAGGACTCACAGACTGAAAATAGAAAGCATTTTTTTTAACTGTCATTATTAAGATATTGAATAAAGGCTTAAAGTAATTTAACTACATGAGTCTTAAATATCCGCTAGCTCAGCACTGAGATTTCCAGCATTACCATGCCTAAAAGAAACCTTACTGGGTAAAGACTATTGTCCACAATTGTTCCCATGATATAGAATAATCTCAAAACACCTACTGGGTAATGACTAGGAAGGGGAAACCTTGCGAAACTGGTCATTTTAACAGTACACTGTAATGAACTAATACCAGGCCAAGGGACTCCACTAATCCATTCCTCATGTTCTCTTGGTCAGTCAGGTATTCAAATCTACACTACAGAGGCTGCTCGATTTAACGTTATCCTAAGGCATGAGTTATTTATTAAGCCATATGCCAATTATTTTCTATACTGTGATTCAGATTTTCCCATCTCCCTGGGTGCCTGAGTGGCTCAGTCAGTTAAGCAGCTGCCTTCGACTCAGGTCATGATGCCAGGGTACCAGGATCAAGCCCCACACTGGGCTCCCTGCTCAGCAGAGGACCTGCTTCTCCCTCTTCCTCTGCCTCCTGGCTTGTGCTCTCACTCTCTCTGTCAAATAAATAAAATCTTAAAAAAAAAAATTTCCCATCTCCCAAATTATTACATCTAAGTAGACAGTATCCCATGATAAAATGACTGCTACAATGCTAAGGTCAATTTATACTAGGTAAATAACCTCCTCTAATAACCACACATTAACAGTTCTCTTTAAATGAGTAAAAATTTCTAGGTAAAGTCCACAAAACCATGCTCTTAACACTACATCCTGTACAAAATTTTCATGACGACTTGAATAATATAAAAGAACAGGTCTAATTATCAAAGGTGAATGTGACCAGCATGTAAGTACATAATAATATATACAGCAGATAATAACATAATCAATATTCAAAATTATCATGAGGATAAAGTAATATGCCAAAAACATCTATATAAAGTTGAAAGAGATAAATGCATTCAGGTTTAAGAGATGATTTCCACTAGTTCAAGGTGAAGAACTGGTCTGGCAGCAGTTCATTTGAGAAATTAATCTTCAGGTATATACAAGTTCACAGTCAAAAGAATGACAAGGCAGCTATAAAAAGCAATGGAGTCTGAGGTCACAGGCAGGAAAAAATGCATCCAAAACAAACGTCCTAAGGATAGGCATGTAGAAATCATGCAACAAGCTGAAGGAACAAGAGGTGTTCAGCCTTGAGAAGATGAAAGGGAAACATCCTAGCAGTCTGCAAATATTTGAGGTATTATCATGGGTATGAAAGAGGAGACATGTCCCACATCAGTGTTTCTCAAACTATCTATGGTAAAGGAATTAGTTTTTTTCCTCATCACTGCAGATGCTTTTATAAAATACAGTAACAATATAAGGACTAATGGAAAACTGCTATAAAGATGTCTAAATGCTTAGTCTGTTCCTATACTTAATTCATTACAAATAGGTAAACAGTTCATGAACCCCCATTTTAAGCAGCTTTATTTCATTGGTACCAGAAATCAAAATTCAGATTTACCACAAGTTAAATCAAAGGGAACCATTTTATGGGAAGTTAAATTGCTGCTTGAATTCCCAGTAAGTAGGTGTGCCAACACTGGAATGGCACTTTTAAAGAAATCTGTCGGATAATCTGTAAAATGGACTCCTGCACTGGAAAGGTGATTGGATTCATTGTAGACTCTATCCTCTAAGCTTCCTTGAGGCCAATCAGAAGTAAATACACACATGAAATCCCTAAAGTAGCCAATAAAAAGTAAGCAAAGCATACTATAAAATCAGCCATGAGGTATTAGGTAGAACATATGGGGGGAAAAAAGAACTAAGAAAATTACAAAACACTATGTAAACTGTAACTAAGATACCTTAAAAATGTGAGAATTAGAGGGCCACTATTTTCTTTTTAAACTAGTGACTACATAAATACACCCTGAAGTTGCCTATTCGAAGTTTAAAACAGATCTCACTATTCAAAAGCACAAAACAAAGATCTTTTTTTTTCTTTTTTTTTTTTTTTTTAAAGAAACCCTGAGGAACACCATTGCCATCTTAACCTCTCCCGTCCTGAGTGACCCTCTACCATCATGGTTTAGTCATACGGTCTGTGGACCTATCTTGACGCAGACCTAACCACGCTGCTACAGTCTTCGCTTCTAGTTAAGTCAATCACCTTCTGAATAAACCAGCACGTCCTTCCCAACTGGAGATTTACAGAAATAAAGTGTACCCTCCCATACTACTTCTTGAAAAACAGCAATTTCAGACTCTTAACCATGCACTTTAAATAGGTGCAAAGTACTCAGCTAAACGCTACTGCTACTGCCTCCTTTCTGTACTCCTCAGCCCTCCTCCAAATCCACCCTCCATAAAAACTGATCTACTGCCCACCAACTACATCAGCTTCTAACTTGTTGACACCTCCCAGCTTCTAACCTGTTGATGCCTTCCAGGTACAGAGGCTACACAGTAGTCAAAGGTGGCCACTCAATCAGGTATCTTCACTAATTACCACAGGCACATACATTATTCCACATTATTCCCTGAAACTTTAAATGGATGTTCCCAGGAGAAAGACTCCTATAAATGCACTTTACATAGTAGCATTTAAGAAATTTTTTTTCACATCTAACTTGTACTTTTTCTCATTTCTGCTCTAATGACTCATCTTCCAAGTAGTAATAGTATCAACAGTGACATCAATAAGAAGGATACAAAACAATGAAAGCAAAACTATTATAGAGAGGGCACAACAAAACACACAAAATAACAGCAGGTTAAGTTAAAGCGGCAGAAAAAGAAAATTTATCCCTCAACATCAAGGAGTTTTTTTTAAGTCACAGGAAGAAAACACATCCACAAAGTAAAAACCACCAACCATATACTTGCCAGGTTTCTTTCAAATTTATAAATAAAATCTATCACAGACTCCCATTTAAACATGAGTACTTAGACTGGGACTTTGAAATTCTCCTGGAAATGTTAAGAAATCACCTGCAATGAGCCCTTTCCACAAGTTCTTTCAGTGGCATTGAATGAAGACTTTGGAAATTTTTAAGTATGAGCTCCAAAATAAATTCTCAATTCTGAGAAATATTTGAAAATCACCTGTTTTGTCTCTCAGTATTCTGAAGCTCCCTGTGGTCCCTTTTCAGGTGTTTGGTCAAAGATGTAAAGTATTCTTTTAAAAGATTCTGGAAAGGTTGTTGTTTCTCTGGACTAATTATCTCACTAGGAGGAAAACTCAAATTAAACTTCTCTGCAGCACTCTTCACTTTCCGTGGCACAAGTCCAGCTATATCATCTCCACAATGTCGACAAAAACTAATCACCACAGAAACATGAGTATGGGATTCCCGATCAGCATTAATAATATTTTTTAGTTGTTCATAGATTAAGGAAAGACCTTCCTTGTCAGTGAAAATCCCAACTATTGTCAATTCTGCAATGAAACGCAAATCAGTTCTTAACTTGGTAATGTTAGGCGTTTTCTCTTCTTTCCTCGCTTCAAAATGTTTTTTCCAAACCTGAAGAAGTGATGGAGCGAAGTCGGCATAACGCTGGTGAAAGAGAGAGCACAAGTGCACAGCACAGTTCACATCAGATATTTTTAGCTTTGCTTCCACAATAGAAGCTACAGCTTCTGCAATGTATTTGCTTAAATTTAGGCCATTAAAATCATGGGACAAGGAGTCTCTCTGTTGTTCCGTAATAGTTTTTAGTTTCTTGACAAAAGCAGTATTTTTCTTCAAACTTGAGTCTAGTCGGCTAAAGAAATTTTCCTCTGGTCGGTTGTCTGGAGCATTTTGGTTTTTGCTACGAAGTTCCTTCCTTAACTGATGTCGTTCCCAGGCTTCCTGATGAAGCTGAAGGGATTCCTCTTTCTCTCTACATAAAAAACAAACATGTAAATAAAATACCTCGTATATTTTGAAGAATCACTGACAAATGTCATAAGAGTGAAAGACAATGAAAACATACTCATATAAGGATTAGCATTCTAAAGAAACAAAACACGCAAAAAGCCCTTTGCCTACCTTTTTTAAAGATTTTTTTTTCAACTCACAACCCTGAAATCAAGACCTGAACAAGAGTCGGACACTTAACCGACTGAGCCACCCAGGTACCCTTACTTTAATATTATGTTTTTAAGTAATCTCTGCATCCAGATGGGGTTCAAACTCACAATCCTGAGATCAAAAGTTGCACGCTATACCAGCTGAGCCAGCCAGGCATCCCTTTTCCAACTTCTAAAGACATTTTATTAATGACTTAGGATGGTAAGAACCCAGTATACTGAAAATACCAAATGTTGCAGAGTGGATGATTCTGAATAACTAGAGCAAAATCATTCTGTCAACTGGCAAACTAAATGGATAAAATACTTTTGTCAATTCTAACTCAATAAAGCTACAAAAATTAATGGATTAAACACATGATGCACTAAATGAAAAATATAAAATAATATGCCTGGGAAGGATATTAAGACCTAAAACAGATAAAAGCACTGGGAAGATAGGGAAAAAGAAAAATGTCCACTAAGGATATTTTAAAGAACAATGTTTATTTTAAAATGCATTAAAAATGTTTTGATATGTTAAGTACCACTTTTCCATATTTTTCAGGCTAAACCAAACCTCTAAAAGTACCTTTCTCAGTTTGGGTCTTAAATTTCAAGGGTAATTAAGAAAATCTGAAAAGGAACCAGAAGATAATTATAAGACACAACTCCTTTAATTTTAAAAAAGGCTAACAGTTTATCCTGGAAAAAAAAAAATTAAAAGATGGAACATGTTTAAATCACAAAAGTAGTAAAATAACTTGAGCAGGAGCAGGAAGGTACAGACAATCTGACTTTGAGGCTACTTTAGATACCAAAATATGTAACTTTGAAATATAAATTTCTAAAAAAAAGATTTGTACCTTTCAGAGATAACCATCCCTGAGCTACCCTTCTATGACTTTTCAACTAAAAGCCACAGTAAGTTAACAAGAAGTTGCATCCATCACTGGGAACACAGGACATGTGAGTATCTCTCGGAGTCTCCCAGCTACACACAAAATAAAGGATTAACAGTGAGAGCACACTTTAAGAAAGAATAACTCATCATGTATATATGCCTTAAGTAAGTCCATTTTCTTTTTTTTTTTTTAATATTTTATTTATTTGACAGAGAGAAATCACAACTAGGCAGAGAGGCAGACAGAGAGAGAGGAGGAAGCTGGCTCCCTGTGGAGCAGAGAGCCCGATGCGGGGCTCGATCCCAGGACCCTGGGATCATGACCTGAGCGGAAGGCTTTAACCCACTGAGCCACCCAGCCCAGGCGCCCCAAGTAAGTCCATTTTCATCTGCAATAGAAATACTTTAAGATACATAAATGAAATATTTACCACTGAAATAATAATGCTTTAAAGTACTCCAAGAAAAAAGGGGATAATTGTTGATGCTGGGTAGATAGATGGTTGGGGGGGCTGGGAGGACCGGTTCGTTATTCTACTCTGTTTTTTGCATATCTGGATTTTTCATAATAAGTTGGGAGTCTGGTGGTTTGGGTTTTTTTCGTTTGTTTGTTTGTGGGGTTTTTGGGTTTTTTTGTGTGTGTGGGGTTTTTTTTTTCGCTCTTTCTATACTAGGGTAGAGGGAAGACAAAAAGTCACAATGAAATTAAATATCCTTCTGAATATTTTATAATTAATTTGAATACATTTTTAGCACAAATTTAAAATAGTTTAATTTTAACATGTAATTAAAATAAAATAAGCAGTGAAATACATTATGTTCTTTTTTGTCGTAAGCCTTAAAATCCAGTGTTAACACTCACATTTCCATCAATCTCATTTTGTACCCACCTCATTCTATGTGGGTCCACAGCTCCTTGCAAGTTTTTGGTTTTGTTTTTTTTTTTTTAAGTAAATTATAAGCAAGAAACTCTCAAGAATCATGGCTCTGAATATTCCCAAACTGGCCTCTACTACTGCCTTCCATACATAAGGCTCCAGTACCTCACTAAAAATAGAACGGCTAAAGAACTTTGGTAGGAGAATAGATGGTTGAGCTGTTCTAGAGATCCATGAAAATTCCTATTTGCAATTTCTTTAAATCTCTCACAGACACACACACACACACACGAAGCGGACAGCCCATGCTACTCAACAGCTGTCACTCATGCTACATCCTAGTAGTTTTCCTGAGAACTACCTTGTTTTTCACGGGGTCATTATGCTACCTGTGTAGATTTCCAAGGTTAAAAATAGATTTTTTTTTTTTTAAAGATTTTATTTCAGGGACAGAGAGAGAGAGAGAGCGCACACACGTGCATTAGTACAACAAGCATGAACAGGAGGAGAAGCAGAGGGAGAAGCAGACACCTGGCTGAGCAGGGAGCCAGATGTGGGGCTCGATCCCAGAACCCTGGGACCATGACCTGTGCCAAAGGCAGACACTTAACCAACTAAGCTAGGTGTCCCTAAAAACAGATTTAGATGAAAATAAGAATGGGAAGCATTATGGAATTCTTTTTAGGGACAAGTTTTTAAAGTCACTTAGGTTCAAAAAACCCAGCAACTCCACTATTTACTGTAATCTCCTCAAACTTCATTTTATTAATCTTACAAATGAGGATCATCATGGCTGCCTTTAGGATATGTGCTGATATATTTTGTAGTGCCTGGCACATATTAAGAATTCAGCAAATAAGATCCATTAAGAACTAAAGATTTTCAACATACGACAGAGACCAGAAAAAAAAAGCTTCCAAAAAATTCAGAAACAATCCAGATTACTCCACACCTCAAAAAATATGTTAAAATTCCTATTATTTAATAAAAATAATTAGGGGCACCTGGGTGGCTCAGTGGGTTAAGCCTCTGCCTTCAGCTCAGGTCATGATCTCAGGGTTCTGGGATCGAGCCCCACGTGGGGCTCTCTGCTCGGCAGGGAGCCTGCTTCCCCCTCTCCCTCTGCTGGCCTCTCTGCCTGCTTGTGATCTCTGTCTGTCAAATAAATAAATAAAATCTTAAAAAAAAATACAAATAATTAAATACATCATAAGCATGCCTCTAGTCACTGAAAATAACAGATCGTAACCGAAGATACGCTCATTGAAGTGCACCCCAGAAGTCAGATTCCAAATAATCACTGCTTTCCTACTATTTCAATCTTCCCATTCCTTCATATCAATAATAAAATAACTGCTCTTACTTCAACTGGGCAGCTTCTTCTTCTTGCTGACGTTTTGCCTGCTCTTCTTGCTTCTTTTTCTCTTCCTCTTCATGTTTCTTTTTTTCTTCTTCCTCTTTTTTCTTTAATTCTTCCTCTGCCTTCACCTTTTCTTCTTCTTTTTTCTTTCGGTCCTTGTCTTCTTTTTTTCTCTTATCTTCTTCCAGTTTCTTCTTTTTATCTTCAGGGACCTTAATAACCTCCTTCTTGGCAGTAAGCTTGATCTCATCTTTTGGTTTCTCCCTGCTGCTCACTGGCCGCCTTTCACTGCAGTCTTTTTCCTTGTTGTTTAGTAAAGTTTCTTTTTCTTCCATACTTGCTGGCTTTTTACGCTCAGCTGGCATTATGTTACCCAAAACAATCTGTAAGAGTAAAAGAATGTCAGTATTCTTTGTACTATTGTAGATGCAGTGACTTTTAGTAATGTGACACTGTTTTCTAAACAGAACATATTAATGAAATTGTTGTGGAAGATTAAATACATGCCTGCAAAATGAACACTATTTCTGTGATAAAATAATTTCTTGGTCACACTGCACATTCTATCATTATTAGTTACACCTCATCTAAGTATTTTTTTACTTTTTTTTTTTAAAGATTTTATTTATTTATTTGACTAACAGAGATCACAAGTAGGCAGAGAGGCAGGCAGAGAGAGATGGGGGAAGCAGGCTCTCCACGGAGCAGAGAGCCCAATGTGGGGCTCGATCCCAGGACCCTGAGATCACGGCCTGAGCCGAAGGCAGAGGCTCAACCCACTTAGTCACCCAGGCACCCCATTTTTTTTACTTTTTATTAAGGAAAAACTGAAACACAAACAAAAGTATAGAGCACAATATAACCAATCTCCATATACTCACTGCCCAAATTCAACCATTAGCAACTACAAAACATATCATTCAATTAAATACTTCAGAATGTATCTGAGAATATTTTCAGTAGGTTTTAATCCCAACATTTCACATCTGTTAGGAGATGCTGGTGACATTTTTCACACAGCATGGAACAGAAGTTTTTAAGTTGGAACATAAGCTCTTGCCTCCTATAAATGAACTGACAAAATAGACGACAGAAGACAGATTTCACGTTATCATTCTAACCTTATCAAACTTTCAAATACAGAAACCATCAACTATCTCAAATTATACTAGACTTTTAATCTTTTCATTAGTACTAGTCAAAATTAATCTATAAATAAACATAATGATGTTTACAAAATCTGTATATTCTGTCTACATCTGCCAATACAGTATCCACCAGCTCAGGATTTCTCAGGCTTGGCACTACTACCATTTCACGCAAGCTAATTCTTTGGGAGTTTTGATGGGGGAAGGGAGGATATTGACACTATTTTGTGCACTATATGTTTGCAGCATCCCTGCCTTCTCTACTGAGGAGGTGCCAGCAGTTATCTCCCCACTTCTGACACAAAAAACTACTCCAGACATTGCCAAATGTTGCCTGGGGACAAAATCACCACCAGCTGAAAAATAGTGCACTAGCCACACGTGGCTACTTACATGAAAATTAATTAAGAGTTTGAAATTTTGTTCTTCAGTCACTACCCATATTTCAAGAGCTCAATTTCACATGACTGTCAGCTACCACATCAGACAGTGCAGAAACGCAACATTTTAATTATCACAGAAAGTTCTACTGGATAACACTGGTCGATAGGTCAGGCTCTATACGGTTAACTGGAAATAAACTGGGGAATAAAGAACTATAATTCCCAGCAAAATTCAGTATTTTTCTTTCCTAAAAAATTTCTCTACTTAGAACTAGTGTTCTAATGTAATTTCTTTAATGAACAGTGCTTCATGTTTTAAGTCCTACATCATCTGAAAATTGTATATGAGAAAATCAAAATACTTTCTATTTAATACAGAATTAAACTATTTAAAGTTCCTAATTTTATTAAGAGCTAAAAATATATACAGTATTCTTAATCATTTTCAAATACAGATTTTAAGTTATAGCAATAAAAACTAGGTTAGCAAACAAAACATTTGCAATAATAAATATTTTATTAACACAATACATTTATTTCAGCAGTCCAATAGGATGTTATCACAGAAAGAAAACCCAGGCCAATAGAAGCCCTTTAAGTAATTTTTGGAGGCGCAAGCAACACTTTATTTTCTCTCAACCACCTCTTCCTTTCCCTTTTTCTCCTTTACTCTGACTCTCCTCCAGGTCCACATTCTACGCATTTATTTTTTTCTTTTTTAAGATTTTATTTACTTATTTAAGAGAGAGAGAGTGAGTGGGGAGGAGAGGGAGAAGCAGGCTCCCCGCTGAGCAGGGAGCTCTTGTGGGGCCTGATCCCAGAACTCTAGGATCATGACCTGAGCTGAAGGCAAACACTTAACTGACCGAGCCACCCAGATGCCCCTACATTGTACCTTCTGTGCATTTATTTTAACAATGACACCCAAAGGCTTCAGTTAACCTCAGCGGTGGAACTCAAGAAAAAAAAGCTCTTAATCCTGTTGAAGCAATCATTAAAACACCAAACAGCATAATTACTTACTTGCGTGGCAAGGCAGTTTGTATCATCTGGGAAGAGTAGCAGCTTCAAATAACCACCTTAAATGTGAAAAAACCATGCCCTAAACCAGGCAAACTTTAAAGAAAATACTCATAGCTACCACTCACTGACCCCACAGTAAACATCTTACATACATTATCTCATTTAATACTAAAATCTTTATGAGGTGGGTATTATTTTCCCTATTTTATAAATGAGTTAACTGAGACTTGACCAAGTAACTTGACTAAGGCCTCCACAGCTGGTGACAGAGCTGGAATTGGAACCCATACTCTCAGCTAAAGTTATTAAGAACCTTGAGAGTACCAAACTGTGAGGTGGAAGACTTGATCATAGATATTGACGAATCATAGAATTATGCATCTGAATTGAAAGAGTCCCTAATAATGGCTAAGCAGTTTTTACAACACTTTTTTAACTTTTGTTAGACCCTAGCTAAAACATACAGGAGAAGATAATTCCTAATGTTAACAATACAATCTTACTTAGGGATATTTGTCATTATGTGCAAAAAAATAATACTCTTTATATACAGAGTTGGTATTTTCTGAAGTGAAGTTTATCAACAAGCGATACTTCAATGATACAAGAACTACAGAAAATAAAAAGAATGGCCTAAAAATTACAAGTAATGTTTCATTTATGACGATAATTTAGATATTAAGTTCTGTAAAAACAATAAATTCACTTGGAATCTAACAAATTCATAAAGGATCATATATTAGCTTTACTGAGTCTCCTAAACTTTTGTGACTCTCTACAGTATTTATTCATTCAATAAATATGTTTAGGGGCACCCGGGTGGCTCAGTGGGTTAAGCCTCTGCCTTCAGCTCAGGTCATGATCTCAGGAGCCTGCTTCCCCACCCCCCACCCCCCGCCTGCCTCTCTGCCTACTTGTGATTTCTCTGTCAAATAAATAAAAAATCTTTCAAAAAAAAAAATAAATGTTTAAGTGCCTACTGTATCAAACTGTAGTAGATACTCACGAATTGATCCTGCTCTAGAACATAAAAAAACAGAATCTCAGTAAGACCCTTAAATCTTTGTACCGATAACTTCTTTGAATCACTTCATCCTTGTATTAAAAGCATATCCGTACCCAAAGTACACTTTGAACTAAATTTCAGTGAACAAAAAATGTGACAGAAATGTAAAGACCCATGTAAACACCAGCAATGCAACATGTGAAAACAGTATAGGCTCTGAAGTCAGACTTAAAGTTTGCATCCGAACTCTGCAACCTGCTAGCTATGGGAACTGGGAAACTTTACTTCTGAGTCTATTCATTGATAAAATGGAGGTACTTCTACCTCTCCTACAGAATTCTTAATCTACTAACATGGAAGGTAGTATAAAAAAGGCATTCAATAAATGTTTATTCTTTCACACAGAGCACTGAAAAGTTCATTAGAAGATGAGATTATTTTTTTAGAATTAGGACCACTAGACTTTACTCCAATTCTCAATTTTTACATTGACATGGCAGCAGAGGCGTGACCTGCCCAATTACACTAGTTTAATGGCTGGGTCAAGACTCACTGTCCAGTGTTTTTCTCCACTATATACCCTGACTCAAGATTTTAAAAGCCAAACAAAATATACCAACAACCTAATTTAGATCCGAATGCATTTGTACTGTCAATTAAACTGTATTTAGTGAAATGCTAGTATTTCTTTAAATTATTTTGATAATCCATGCTTTAATAAACACCCAATGTTTTAACTGAACTATTTCAAAATGTTTTTCAAGTAAAAACTTAAATTATAAATAGATTTCATCTCAAAATAATCAAGATTAATATTAGTATCTTTTTTAGTTCTTACAAATTACTCAATTCAATTACAGCCAGTCCTTAAAAGGAAGCCATGTTTTAAAAGCACCTTCCTAGCTCCCCAAGTAGTGCCCTGGCCTTTGGGATGTATCTTTTATTTGGTTTTCTAAACATACTCTGAATGTCCAAAAGAAAGCAGAACTACTTTATTAGCAAAACAGGTACCCACGGAGTGTACCAGGGGACAGAGGGCAGAGTAAGGGTGTTTCCCTTTTAGAGACAGTCCTCTAGCAAAGTACCATATGGACTATGTATGAAATCACAATCAGACTGCTCTGAAAATAGTCCAGAGAAAGACAATGCTGTTTCACCTTTTAATTCTGTGTTATTCAAAATGTCCTAAGCCCTAACTGCACGAGGGCTTTATCTCCCAGTGTCTGGCTTTATAAAAAGTACTTATTATCAAGGACTCGTTCAAAGTTTTCATAAATTTCACCAGAGTTCAAAACTGGTTTTCTTGATGAGTTGTACAATTTTTATAAACACCTAAAAACTACGATAAACGATAAGGGTGAGTGATCATTTTACTTTGGTCTGATGCATTACAACATGCAAGTCCTAAAAGAGCAGGAGAGCTGATGGCCCGGCTCAGTGTGTACCCCAAACTCGTAAGCTGGCTCTGTCTGGTCAACCTGACAACCAAATACCCTGCGATGATCTCCTCAGTTCAAAAGTACCAACGAGAGTAAATACTAGGAGCTCTGGGATGAAGGCGAAGGCAAAGCAAAGAACCCTCAGCCTATGGGACTAAAAAGAAGTAAACCAAATAACCCATGCCCACCCTTCCCCAACACCGAAACCCTTTCCCCTCCACACGTATCTCCCACAAACCCCTGCTCCTGCTGCACATTCCCATACCCCACACGCTTCCCCGCCACAACTCCCCTTCTTACGGGTACCTACGGTCACCTTCGTTGACCATCCTCGCCCCAACCCTAACTTCTCACCCCACACTCCCTCACCACCCGAGACCGAGATTCTCCGGCTGGTCTCCCTACTCCACATCCTCCCACTCAACGCACCCTCCCCACTTCCTCGCCCTCGCTTCCCTCCCGGCTCCAGAAGAGCTTTCCCCAACCTCCCTTCGCTCAACTCCACACCCCCAAACACCTTCACCCCGCCACAGCAGGCTGCCCGCCTTCAGCTCCGAGGCCCAGCCCGGGCATGTGGGGCAGACACCCCCTCGACCGCCCCTCATGTCTGCCCCGGGCCGTGGGCGCCCCCGTTGATGGGAGTCTCCGGGAGAGGGGTCTGAGGAGGACGACGCCGGAGCTGCGGTCCGTCTACTGCTCGCCGCCCCCGGAGCGCTGGGGTGCGGAGTCGCCTCTTGGGTCCCTCAGGGAGTAAGAGTCCAGGCCAGTGCCCCCCAGCCCCGCTTCCTCCCGATCGTTGGAGCGGAGAGGAAGGAGGTTCCCCGGGACTCACCTCGAGCCTGTTGTCAACATTAGCCCCGGGTTTCCCAGCACCAACTCCAGCGCTTGGGCTCTCCCCTCCCCTCCCCCCACCTATCTCGCAGCCGAGGGCCCGCCTTCCCTCAGCTCCCCCTCCTCCCTCCGCCCGCCGGCCCTCCCGCCCGCCACTCACCAGCGCGGCCGGGCTGCGAGTGGGGGCGGGGCGGAGGGAGGAGGAAAGAAGGAAGATGTTCAGGCGCTTGCCTGATCGAAAACTGTCCGGGTCTCTCTGCCCCCGGCATATCGATGCCCTTAGTTTAACCCCGAAGTGGCGGATCGCGAGCAAAGGCTCAGACAGGTGCGATACAGATAGAGACTTGTTCAAATTGTCCACCGGAGAAGAGGAGCCAGTTTTTCAGACAGGCAATGAACAGGGCAGCCACAACCAGCATATCAAGTCAGGTCCCCAGCGGAGGGGAGGAGTGTTCCAAGGACCGGAGGCAGGAAGTGGATTGGTCGCCAGGAAAGGGAAAGCGCCTGAATTGTAGATGCGCAGGCGCAGGCACTTGGCGGGGGGGCTAGAATGGGATGGGGCGGAGCTAACAGGAGGTAAGGAAGGGCGGTGGAACAGTAAGAGAATTACGGAGCGCCATTAAGGACAAATTTGGCCACGTGATTATCAGGGGAGTTTCCTGGAGCGAACGTAAGGAAGAGGTCTAAGAAGGGAAAGTTTGATTGGACTAATTTGAGGGGTGAGGTTGAAGATTTAGGAAGTTGGAAACCGGAGAAGCTAAAGAGTGTGGCTGGTGGGAAAAGTAAAAGTTGGTTAGGAATAGGTCTAGATTTAAGAGTGCCCTAGAGAGACTACGACAGTCCCGTGGGGGAATTTCCAGAAGCACTTTTTGGGGTGTTCGACATAAAAACAACCCAGAGTGAAGAACAGAGGTTTTTCTCAACCTGTTTTAGAAAGTACCCTGTCCTAGCAAGCAAATTTTTAAAAATTCAAATGGAATGATCTGAGTTACTGAATGTAATCACTCGTCTAAAAAATTGGCTGGTCTTGTCATTTCTTCCAAGTGCGAAACCAAGTCAACTTTTTAAAATGGGTGTTCGTTTATCCACACAACTTAACTGCTCTTAAATTGTGTATCTCCTCTGTGTATCTGGCCTCCGATTTTTATCAAAACAGTGCTTGAATCTGCTAACATGATCTCACAGGGTGTTCATACTGGTTGGTTTTGACTGGTCGGGAGCCAAAGAACAAGGGTGCAAAACTGGTCTTGATTCTTGCTTGACATGTGGCGCCTCACCTGATACACAAGCCGGCAAAATAAGCTGCTACCAACCTCAAATACATGAGCCGGGTCTAGATTCATTTGCATTCAGCTTTTGCCCATTTGCCTCTATTCACTGGTTCGCTTTACAGTTATTAGTAGCAGGCAAATCGCCTTCGCAAATTGAATGTTGATGTTTACTGTACTTAGATTTTTTTTTTCCAAAGCATTGCTAATAGGGCAATCATTTAAAGGGTAGTGAAAGAGAAAGATATGCTGCTATTCTATGCCACTGATTACCGAGTAGGAAGGAGGCACCTGGGTGGCCCAGTCCGTTAAGCATTTCTTTCTTGATATCAACTCGGGTCTGGATTTCACTATTGTGAATTCAAGTCCTGCATTAAAGCTCCATGCTAGGCGTGGAGCCTACTTCAAAACAGTTAGAAGAGAACTGTCCCAAACCACCATACTGGAAATGACCATTGCTGTTCTTTTGAAAAGTTTTTCTCATTTTCTCTGCCTACCTTAAGAAAATTTACCTCTATGCTGTTAATGAATAAATATGCCTATCCAAGTCGGTCTTTACCTTTCATGAGGTATTAAAAGGAGTCATGTGAATACAGGGATCAAAAGGAGAACATTTTTATTGACCTTCTGCTTATTTTAAATTTGTTATTAATAATCAATAATCCTATAGGTATTACAATCCCCATTTTATAGAAACTGAGTCACAGAAAGATTAATTCAATATCACAAAACTAGTAAACATACTATTACACACAAGTCTAACTCCAAAAACCCAAGCTTTTTCTGATGTATCCCACTGCCTTAATGCCTAGACTTTTTCATAGACTGAAAACGTTCCCCGTTGTCTTCCTTCCAAAGAAAAATGTCAAAAGCCACCAACGCTTTCTGATGTGAGGATACCATTTGCAATGTCTAACTGAAAGAAATACACTTCTCTGAAGAAGTCATCATTTTTGCATTCTGATAATTCAAACTTCACTATTTTCTGTAACTACATTATATTTAGTTTTTAAGTGTCTATGTAGATATTTCATTATTTGAGAAAATTCTAAAAAATGCCTTTTCCTCTTTGCCTGCTTCAGTTGACAGAACTACACCGTCTGAAAAAACAGATATACATATAATTTATGTATATACATATACATATAATTTATATGTATATACATATACATATAATTTATATGTATATAGATATGTATATAGATATACATATAATTTACATGATACTATTTTCTATTTAAAACCCAGTTACAATGCTGCTTCACATTAGAAAGCAAAGGCAAGAGAAAGCAATTACAATTTCAGGGCAGGATAAATCCTAAATTAAAAAAAAAAAAACGGCTCATGTGATATGAACTGCCTGGTGCCCTGCTGAATGTGCACTGTATCTTAAATAAATCTACCTCTATCTTTTAGAAGCTGATGTCTAGTTTGACTAATTTAAGCTAGATTTGTGTCTTTTATGTTTGTATCTTTTTGTATTTTTAATGAGAGATATAGAGGAAGTATACTCCTGGGCATAATCCAGTAGGGGGTAAATATTAATGATGCAGGGAGAAAAAAAAGGTATCAATGAGCAAAATCCTTGCGGTGGTGAGAAGGAATATAATCTGAAGTACAAGCAGAAAGAGTGCCTTTGAGGGGCACCTGGGTGGCTTAGTCGGTGAAGCATCCAGCTCTTGGTTTCGGCTCAGGTCCTGATCTCAGGATTGTGAGATGGAGCCCATGTGTTGGGCTCCATGGGGAGCTTGGAGTCTACTTGAGATTCTCTTCATCTCCTGCTGTCCCTGTCCCCCACCTGCCTCCACTCTCCCTCTCTCTCTCTCTCTTAAATTTTATTAAAGATAATAAAATCTTTTTTTAAAGATTTAAAGATAATAAAATCTTTTTTAAGATTTAAAGATAATAAAATCTTTTTTTTTTTAAAGATTTTATTTATTTGACAGAGAGAGAGATCACAAGTAGGCAGAGAGGGAGGAGGAAGCAGGCTCCCTGCGGAGCAGAGAGCCTGATGCGGGGCTCAATTCCAGGACCCTGAGATCATGACCTGAGCCGAAGGCAGCGGCTTAATCCACTGAGCCACCCAGGCGCCCCAATAAAATCTTTTTTTAAAAGATTTAATTATTTGAGAAAGAGCACAAGCAGCACGAGCTGAAGGCTGATGCTTAACTGACTGAGCCATCCAGGCACCCTAAATATATAAATCTTAAGGGAAAAAAAGAAGGGTAAGGAGAAGAAAGAGTGCTTTTGATAGAAGCAATGGCATTTCCACAAGACAAGAGAGAAAACAAAGATGAATTCATGGACAGATAGGCTTATAGACTTGGAAGGGGGATTGTAAAGGACTTCCTCCTAGATCATGAAATTGGAAGCAAGGTCATCAGCTAAGAGTGGGGTAAGGGAGAGATTGGGGGAGGTTTGAAAAGAGGGGGGAAAATAGAAAAGAGACAGCTTGAAGAGCATGAAAGCAATGGAGATACATATTAAGGATTGCTGCTGACACTACTTGGTGTTTCTGATCATGAATTTTAAAACCATGCAGCCTACATATGCCAATTTCTCCAGAAGAGATGAACAGTTAGTTTTAGTCAAGTCTGTGGCTTCCCCCCACCCCCCGAGAGTGATGACAAAGAAAATGAAAAGTAGGGGGATTGTGTGTATGCAAGAAGATGATAGTCATGAAGGATCATGGAATCTTAGCTGGGTTTGGAGGGAAGTTAAGGAGAATGAGGTATATGTGTGGTTGGAGTTAATGGATTAACAGGAGTGGAAATTGCCAAGAAAATGGTGATGAAAGAGCTGTTTAATAACAAAAATTTAACTGAGTCAATTTGAACATCTAATTGGCCTTGTTAAATGATTCATGAATCGGGAAGCATCCCATCTAGCAAACAGAAAAAAGCTCCATCAAGCTGTAGAAAAGGGACAGTTTTTAAAGCAAAGAGGGGAATAAAGGAAATTATTAGCAAAGAATTCATTGCTTTAGACAAGTTAACCCTCCTGAGGGGAAGAAGTGGTCCATCAGTATATTTTCTAGTACTGACCAGGAAATTCCATGTTGACTGGTTAAAGGTTATGTTCCTGTGGGGATTGAAACTGCAATTAGGTTTAGTATTAAGTCTTGGTTTGCTGAAAGGAGGCCTTTAACCTAAGCAACTCCATTTGGGGCCTTGCTTTTTTTTCTTAACAAAGCCAAGAACTTTAGTGAATTAAAGGGGGCAAGTGAGGACATCAGAATGTTGTTCTGGAGAGCTGCAGTAACTGGGACTATAGACAGAATGAACAAATCCAGAGGAGCTGAGGCTTTTGAAAGAGGATGAAAGAGAACTGGTCCATGGAAAGCAAGATGCATGCATCTCTGAAGTCAGACTACATGAATTCAAATTCTCGTTCCAAAATATGCCAGCTATTTGAGTGTGGGCTAATTCTTTAACCAATTTAGATCACAGCTCTTCATTCTTAAAAAATCTTGATAATAGGGGCATCTGGGTGACTCAGTTGGTTAAGCAACCAACTATTTCGGCTCAGGTTGTGATCTCATGGTCGTGAGATTGAGGCCCATGTTGACACAATGCTGGGCATGGAGTCAGCTTGGGATTCTCTCTCTCCCTCTCCCTCTGCCCCAACTCCTGCTCACATGCCACCCATCCCTTAAATACATACATACATGCATACATACATACATAAAGTATTTTAAAAATTTGATAGTAACAGTACTTTTTCATAGGGCTTTGTGAACAGTAAATGAGGTGATTCCAAAAAAAGCACTTAGCACAGCGCTCACAGTGTATGCTCTGTGTTAGCTGGTACTAAGCCATCTCAGAAATAGGAAATACAGTCATCTAAATGGCTTTGCAGTCCAAGTAAATAGTGCTTCAGTAGTCCTTAACTCTGGTATGATACCAGTGTGCTTGAAACCTTTACTCCAAGCACTGGAAATCTGTGCTGAGAACATGATTTGAAAATGAAACTTAAAAAGGGGGAAAAAAATCAAATCACCACAATGTATACTTTAAATATTTTACAATTTTATTTTTTAATTATACCCCAATAAAACTGGCAGGGGGAGGGGGGAAATGATGGGATTTCTCAGCTATTGTAACCAATAAAGGCAGAGGTTTATAAATCACATTTCTAATTCTGGTTTCATGTCAGTCTGTCCTGGAGAATCACCAATCTCAATATTGGGGGGGGGGTGTGAGAAAGGTAACCCTATGTCTTATTGTCTTAATTTAATTCCCAACCCATATTTCTAAGTCTTTGCAGTGGAACAACTGTGATGAAATATTCCACATACACCTCAAACCTAAAATGTCCAAAATGGAACTTCATGTTGGTCTCCAAATCCACCTACTTCTTTTATTTTTCTTCTTTCAGTTAATGGTGCTAAAGGGGATGAGGATATGTCACCCCAAAATATGGCACTTCGGCACAATGATTATTTTGGGCTGAAGACAATGGAGAATCAACAGATGCAGGAAGAATTCTCTAAATCTCTCCTTATCTGCCTAAAAGCAGTGCCTGAATCTCCCTTTGTGAAGGTGTCTACCCCCCCCCCACCCCAACCCCAGTGTCAGGAGGAAGAAATCCCTGGTGATAGACAGTCAACACCCAGGAAGGTTTGCATACACAGATCGGACTTATCTTCCTTCACTTCCCCATGTATTTCCAAGTCACTCCCATATTTAGTTGTCATTAAAGACCACTGTCCCTTCTCCTTTGTTAAAATGGTGTGTAAACACTGAGTCTAACTGCTTCTTTGTGTTTCGCTTCTTTTTAGTGAACTCTTATGCATGTAAATATTAATAAAAACAGGGTGCCTTCTCTCCTGTTGATCTGCCCTTTGTTAGTGTAATTCACATGCTTCCAAATGAAGAATATAAGAGTGGCAAGGAAAGGTATTTCCTCTCCAGTACTTAGGTAGTCCTCACTCCTCATCCCTTGTCCAAATGCAACTGATATATCTCAGAAAGATCTTGCCCTGGTCCTCATCAATATCCCCACTCCCACAGTCTTAGTCCATAACATAACTCAAACCCACACTGCAGACAACCATCTCCTAGTTCTCCTTCCTAATTACTTCTACTCTTGCCCTCTACAGACCTGGGAGAGTATTAGATCATTTAACCCCCTTCAGTGGTAATTGTCCCCAAACCTCCTTGATCATACAATCATATGGGGAGGGGTGGAGGTCATCCTCCCAACCCATGTATATTTACTAAGATACAAACTGTGTACTACACAAATATATACATAAGAGTACCTTCCCCCAAATAGAAAAGGTAAGAATTAAAAAAACAAACAACAACAACAACAACAAAAAAAAAAAACACTGAAAAAATAGAAGTTCCAGTATTTGTGTCTAAGGAAATAATTTTACATACCCCTTTATACCAATCCACTTTGGAAGTCACTGACTTACAGGGTAAACTTCTGACTCTTTAGCAGGCGACCTTAATAATGCATAGCTCTTATTTATATGTCTAGTCTCACTTCATGCTACTTCTGCCACAAGTCTAAGTTCTAGTTACAACAGTGACCTGCATAGACTGGACTTCCTCTTTCCTTAGTGCACATACTACACTTCCGTCTAGAATGCCCTTTCTCCCATGAATGTTTCCTAGCTAGGAGCTCAAGGATTATTTCCCTAAGGAACCCATTCTTTATCACCACCACTCCATATCTATCCGATTAGGTCCCTGCCCCTCTCTGGCTTCCCATAGCAGCTTCTGAACATCTCTATTATAACATTCATTATGTTATATTGAAATGATTTGTTTATATTTGTTTTCTCATTAAAACTGTGAGCTCCTTGAAGATATGATTTGTAGATTATTAATCTTTGTGTCCTGGAGCCATAGAAGACACTTAATAATATTTTGATAGAAGGAATTATTAAGTGAATGAATATGAAGGGATTAGAATATTCTACTCCAAAATATGCCACTTTGGCATATGGATTATTTTTTTTTAATTTGTTTATTTTCAGCCTAACAGTGTTCATTGTTTTTGCACGACACCCAGTGCTCCATGCAGTACATGCCCTCCCTATTACCCACCACCTGGTTCCTCAACCTCCCACCCCCCTGCCCCTTCAAAACCCTCTGGTTGTTTTTCAGAGTCCGTAGTCTCTCATGGTTCATCTCCCCTTCCAGTTTCCCTCAACTCCCTCTCCTCTCCATCTCCCCATGTCCTTCGTGTTCTTTGTTATGCTCCACAAATAAGTGAGACCATATGATACTTGACTCTCTCTGCTTGACTTATTTCGCTCAGCATAATCTCTTCCAGTCCCATCCATGTTGACTCTTATCTACTGAGGACATATTGAGGGTTCCTGGAGGGGAGGTGGGCACGGGATGGGTGAAATGGGTGATGGGGATCAAGGAGGGCACTTGTGATGAGCACTGGGTGTTGTTAAGTGATGAATCATTGACTTCTACACCTAAAACTAATATTATACTGTGTGTTAACCAACTGGAATTTAAATAAAGACTTGAAGGAAAAAAAAAACCTCTCAGGGATGTCTATGGCCTCAGTATTTTTTTTTCCATTTTATTTATTTTTTCAGCATAACAGTATTCATTGTTTTTGCACAACACCAGCATATGGATTATTTTGAGCTGAAGGCAGTTATTAAGGCAGAATTAACGGATACACAAAGAAGGCTTCTCAGACTTTCCATTATCTGATTGAAAGTATAAACTTCTATGAAATGAGGACTTCCACTGATCCTCTCTCTCAGAGATTTGTAACTATGAAGAAGATGGAAAGTTGACACCAAGATGAGTCTGGACAAACAAACCTTACAAAAACAAGTCTTATGTCCCGTTAGTTTCCACATATATCTACCTTTCCACAACTTACCACCCCTATAAGTCCAAACTCCCCTTGTCCAGTCACTTTTCCATAATTTATCACCCTTTAAGTGGAATGTAAGCATCTAAATCTACTTCTTTAGGTTTTCAATTCTTTTCTGTGTAGCTTCCTTGCATGTAAAATTAAAAACATCCATTGAGGGGCGCCTGGGTGGCTCAGTGGGTTAAGGCCTCTGCCTTTGGCTCAGGTCATGGTCTCAGGGTCCTGGGGTCAAGCCCCACATCTGGCTCTCTGCTCAGCAGGGAGCCTGCTTCCTCCTCTCTCCCTGCTTGCCTCTCTGCCTGCTTGTGATCTCTGTCTATCAAATAAATAAAGAAAATCTTTGAAAAAATAAAAAATATCCATTGAAGTTGTATGCTATTTCCCCCCTTTAATCTGTCTTCTGTCAGTTTAATTCACATTCCTCAGCTACAACACCTAAGAGAGTAGAGGAAAAACTTTCCTCTTCTACAAATGCTCTCATGGAAGAGGGAGAAAAATCTGTATACTGAGGTAGGAATGTAGGATTAAACTAGAGTGAAAAGAACGCATTATTTTAGATTAACCAGTCATAGACTGCAGTTTCATTTTTATTTACCAAGCAACATACCAATGCTTAGCAGCCCAAATATAGGCCCCTATACTCCTCTTCATGATTTGCATTAAAACTAATTCAAGTTTTTAATACTGAGTGATTCAGTGGATAAATGGAGAGAAATAAACAGATGCCTCTTTCTTAGTGTGTCTTACACATTAATCCACCCAATGATTCTATTTGGTTATTTTCCTTGTTTTTAGAGATGGAAAAATTAGGGTGTAATGTAGTTAGATAACATACACAGGATGACATAGCTGCTAAATAGAATCTCCATTCTTGTCTGGATGCTCATGCTCTTATGCAGTATTTCTTTCCATTCCTAGAATTCCATTTTTATTGGATTTCCCCACTTTATATACCTGAGTTCCACACATGTAATAATATCGATATCTGTTTTTACACAGTTACACAGAATATAGAATAAGAACAGACATGATTTTATAATCTAGTTCTAACAAGGCCGACCAGTACATATAATAAAACAAGAATGTCTGCCTGGGTCAGACCAGTGTATGGCTAAATCTATACCCACAATGACACAAAGGTAAGAGGAAGGGCTGGAAATCAATCACCGGGTGTCTGGTCTTGGAGCCTGGCTACTGTACGTGTAACACAATGAAACTAGGGCAAGTCACTTGTAACCTGTGACTCAGATGCTTTACTTTAAAAATCAGTAGATTAGGTTTTATGATCCCTAACTTCATTATTTTAATTTAATTTTGGCAACACCTCTTGTCACTGCTTCCAAGTGTTTAAGAATCCAAATGAGAAGTGGTTGCCTTCATAACCCAGATGATATTGTCACAATGAGAAATAGAACTGGGGGAAAAAATTATTGCCCAAAGAGTCTGACATTACTTCATTTCTTGTGTCAGTTGCTAAGGGTAAAAGAATGGGTGTAGTTTCCAACTTATTTTTCTTTGGGAAGATTCTATACTGCAGACATACTGCATATACATTATATTTCCCTAAGTTTTCCCCCAAAAAGCTGTATAAATAGCCATTCCATTGTGTTTTGCCTTCTTTCTTCTATCTTCATGAAAGACTCATCTAAACACTTTGGATTAAATTTTTCATATGCAACATTCAGTATCAGTTTAAATCATTATCTTTTTTTTTAGATTTTATTTATTTATTTATTTGACAGAGAGAGATCACAAGTAGATAGAGAGACAGGCAGAGAGAAAGAGAGGGAAGCAGGCTTCTGCTGAGCAGAGAGCCCGATGCGGGACTCGATCCCAGGACCCTGAGATCACGACCTGAGCCGAAGGCAGCGGCTTAACCCACTGAGCCACCCAGGCACCCTCAATATCAGTTTAATAATAACAATAATAAGCAAGGGGTGCCTGGGTATCTCAGTCATTTAGGGGTCCAAATACTGATTTTTGGCTCAGGTCATGATCTCAGGGTTGTGGGATCGAGCTCTGCATCTCCATACCCAGTGTGGAGCCTGTTTAGGATTCTCTCTTTCTCTCCCTCTGCCTCTTCCTCTACCCTTGCATGCATGCACTCTCTCTCTCAAAATAATGATCATGATGATAAACTAATAATAACAGCTATCATCTTTTTGTACTTTCTATTTTGCAAGTTCTCTACAACTATTCTCTTTTAAATTTTTAAACAGTGCAATCATAATACAGCTGACCTTACTTACTATGTGTCAGGCATTGTTCTAAACATTTTACATGCTCTAATTATTTAATCCTCACAATAATCCAATGTGATAAGTACTATTAAGCTCATTTTACTAATGGGAAAAATGAGGGATAGAGAAATTAGGGAACCTGCCCACGCTCCCAGCTGGTCAGTGATAGAGCCAGGATTAGGAGTCAGGCAGTTTAGATGAAGTTATTTAGCCATGAGCCTAGACTAGCTTACTCTAAGATAGGCATAATTATCTCTATTTCCAGGGGGAAAGTGAGATGTGTTCCACCACGAGATGTGACCAATATTAGCTATGCAGTCACACAGTTAATAACGGGCAAAGCTAGAATTTGAACCTACATGTGTCCCTTCAAAAGCCCTGTTTCCTCACAATTCTCTTGCTATATCTTGTTTTCTTTGTGGCAACTCCTCCTTCTCATCCCAACTTTAAACTTTTGAGTTCTTCAGAATTCTAAACCTAAGCTTTCTCATCATATCCAGGTTCTCAATACCATCCGTACATTGAAAACTGTCTAATGTGTTTTTTTTAGTCCCTGCTTTTCTTCTGAATTCTGATAGGTGCATCCATCTGCCCAGTTGACAGAGCTACTTAGTATCCCCGGTAAAACTCAAATGTCCCAAGTGAACTTTGACAAGTTTGTTCCCTTTCCACTCTTCCTTATCTCAGTCAATGGCATCAACATCAACTCAGTTACTCCAGAAGCAAAACAAAGAAGGGGGCAGTGGATGGGTCGCTTACCTTGTAGACATTTTCTGAAGGAGCCACGTTCACAAATACTTTTTAAAGACAGTATATTGATATGACAGTTGGTACAACTCTGATGAAATGATGGAAAAGGAAGGAAAGTGAAAGTAACACCATGACACAAGTAGAGAATATGATTTTTTAAAAAGGGTACTTTAAAAATACACTTCACTAAGCAGTAGGAGAGTATAAGGAGCTTATTAGAACTTGACGTTGACCTTGAGTTATCCATCCTTGACACTTCTTTTTGCCTAACTCCTGTTTCATTTTCAAGGTTTCAGTTTATATAATCTTCCAGACTAGATAATATTCCCCTCAGTTATTTAGTTTCATAGCATCTTATACCCATCCTTCATGGTTCTTTTATACTTATAAGTAATTATTTGTGTGATTACTGTACTTCTATCTGACATTGTAAGCTCCTGAATGTAGGAACCATGTCTGACTTCTTCACTTTTATATTCCAAAGCACCTAGCACAAAACACCTAGCACAATGCATATAGTAGGCACAATTGATAAGTATTAATTCAGTAAGTAAATGCCTACTACTTTCCATTGGATGAATATACGCCAGATTGATTTCCAATAAAGTAAAACAATGTCATTCTTCTACTGTGTTAGGTAGAAGAAGGGAGTCCTTGAGTTATAGAAGGTTAGAATTGGAAGTACTCTCACAGAGCACTCAAGATATACAAGCAAACAGTTAAAAAAAATCATTATCCCCACTCAAATATTTTATTTTGGGAGATAAGATAAGCAGAGAAAAAAAATGTTCAACTGAAGACACTGCCTCTGTGTGTTACAGGAATTCAGGAGAGGAATTGGCATATCAGTTAGTAGTTTTGCAGAACATCATGTGGAGAGCTGGGTTGGAAGTCTCAATGGTGACAGATGGACTTTCTGCAAGAGTGTAGAGATGAAAGTCAGAAGTTGGAAAAGGGAGTGCTTGGGTGGCTCAGTCAGTTAAGCATCTGACTCTTGGTTTTGGCTTAGGTTGTGAGATCAAACCCCATGTCTGGCACCATGCTCAGTACGGAGTCTGCTTGAGAATCTCTCTCCCTCTCCTTCTGCCCCTACCCTCATTCATGTGAGCTATTTCTCTCAAATAAACAAATAAATCTTTAAAAACAAAACAAAACAAAACAAAAGAAGTTGGAAAAGGAAAATGACTAAAAAAGGATTCAGAATAGAAACAGAAAAGATAGAGGACTAACAAGGCAGAGTGTTGTAGCCAGTGAAAGAATTACATGAGAGAATGCATGGGTGACAGGCCAAAAAGTTGAGTGCGGTGCACCCTTCAGTCATACACTTCTAGAAATGGTCATGTGGTCACAGGATGTGGTAGATGGCCTCTATGACAGCACTCAAGGATGGCCACTTCCTGATCTTCACACCCTCATGTAATCCCCTTCCCTTGAGCATAGGCTGGGTTTAGCGACTAATTTCTAGCGAGTATAATACAGAAGTGATGGTGTGTTGGTATTAATGCTAGTTTACAAAATCTTGGAACTTTCTCTCTCTTCCTCTCTCCCTGAGTGCAGCCAGCTGCCATGTTTTGACCTACTCTTTGTAAAGGTCCACACAGCAAAGAACTGAGAGAGGCTTCCGGCAAATAGCCAATGAGGAATTCAATCCTGCCAACAACCACCATGGGTGAAATGTTAAGTTGATTCTTGCCCAGGTGAGCTTTCAGATGAAATCACAATCCCAACCTGAAGTACAAACACAACTTTGTGAGAGGTGTTGAGCCCCAGGTACTGAGCTAAGCTTTGTCTGGATTACTGACCTACAAAAACTGTGAGATAATATGCTTGTTGTTTCAAGCTACTACATTATGGGGTAATTATTTGTACAGCAACAGACAACTAATATGATGGTAATAAAAATTATTGTTATTATTATTTTTTAAGATTTTATTTTTAAGGGATCTCTACACTCAACATCGGGCTCGAACTCACAACCCCAAGACCAAGAGTCACATGCTCCACCAACTGAGCCAGGCAGGTGCGATAATTACTGAAATTATTTTTAATGTTATATGTTATGTACATATACTTTATAAATATATTTTATAAGTTACATATATTTCACGATGTAGGGGGAAACTCATGAGAACAAAGAAATGATCTTTGCTATTAGCCAGAGGGAAAAAAAGATATTAAGAAGTAGTCATTTTTTAAGGAATTTCTATTAATCAGGGAAGAAATGAGATTAAGTAACAGCAATAGAGAAAAAAGAGTTATTTTTTAGTCTAAAGGATTCATTCGAGTAAATTTTACCTTTCTTTTTTAATTTCACTTTTTGCTCCTGACTTTCCAGGGTCAGAATAGTTGGTTATGTGTACCTTACTCTTAACATCTCTAATAAAGTGGGCAGGGTAAAGAAAGAAAATGAAATTTGTTACTTTTGGCAATAAATACATTTTGGGGTATATATAAAAAGGAACAATGTGTTTATGTGCCCTATTATCAAGATAATTTGAGAATTTCTTTCAACAGAAAATTGCTGCTGCAAGAAATTAGTCTACTTTCAAAAGTATAAATTCGAGCATGCACAGTGCTTCAAAATAATAGGGCAAAGAACTCAAGGAAAGACCTTTCTTCAAAAATAAAATAGGCCTGGGGCCCTGAGTGACTTAGTTGGTTAAGCATCTGACTCTTTTTTTTTTTAAACAACCCATTTTATTATTTATTTATTTATTTATTTATTTTTTATTTGACAGAGAGAAATCACAACTAGGCAGAGACTCAGGCAGAGAGAGAGGAGGAAGCAGACTCCCCGCGGAGCAGAGAGCCCGATGTGGGGCTCAATCCCAGGACCCTGGGATCATGACCTGAGCCAAAGGCAGAGGCTTTAACCCACTGAGCCACCCAGGCGCCCCTAAGCATCTGACTCTTGATTTTAGCTCAGCTCATGGTCTCAGAGTGTGGTCTCATTGCCACTGGGCTAGGTGTGGAGCCCGCTTGCCCCCTCCCCCACACTTACTCTTTCTCTCAAAAATAAAATAAAATAAAATTGTTCTGTTTCTAGCCTGGTGAATTGACCATACCCGTATTTGAACATTGTATTAATGAGACAGAATTAGCTATACAAAGAAAGAAAAACTTTATCACTCTACTCTTCTAGACTCTCTGCCTGGGGTCCTGCTAATTAGATGGACAAAAGACAGATTAACAAGAGAAAACCAGAGTTTATCAACACATGCACTACCTGTATGCACACAGGGGAGAAATTCAGTGATGAATTACACAAAGGCAGTGGTTAGAACTTGGGCTTATATAGCATCTTAACAAAAGAAAAATGAATTTGCAGAAAAGATGAGAGAAAGGAAACAAGGTTTAAGTTTTTAGGGGTTGCAGATTGTGAGAAGGTAGATATACAGAGGCATCAATGGAAGATAAGGTTTGTTTTAATGAGTTTGTTATGTAGATTCCTCTGGTGCCTTCTCTGGGCTGATTAGAGTCTATAGTTGTCTCCAGTGGTTAAGAATCATCCTGCCCAATGATATGATACTGTATGTGGAAAACCCAGAAGACTCCACTCCAAGTCGGCTAGAACTTGTACAGGAATTCAGGAAAGTGTCAGGATATAAAATCAATGCACAGAAATCAGTTGCATTTCTTTACACCAACAACAATTCTTACACACAACAACGACAGAAGAAAGAGAAATTAAGGAGTCCATCCCATTTACAATTGCACCCCAAACCATAAAATACCTAGGAATAAACCTAACCAACGAGGCAAAGAATCTATACTCAGAAAACTATAAAGTACTCAAGAAAGAAATTGAGGAAGACACAAAGAAATGGAAAAATGTTCCATGCTCATGGATTGGAAGAACAAATATTGTGAAAATGTCTATGCTACCTAAAGCAATCTACACATTTAATGCAATCCCTATCAAAATCCCATCCATTTTTTTCTGAAGAAATGGAACAATAATCCTAAAATTTATATGGAACCAGAAAAGACCTCAAATAGCCAAAAGAATATCGAAAAAGAAAGTCAAACTTGGTGGCATCACAATTCCGGACTTCAAGCTCTATTACAAAGTTGTCATCATCAAGACAGTATGATACTGGCACAAAACAGACACATAGATCAATGGAACAGAATAGAGAGCCCAGATATAAACCCTCAACGCTATGGTCAACTAATCTTCAACAAAGCAGGAAAGAATGTTCAATGGAAAAAAGACAGTCTCTTCAACAAATGGTGTTGGGACAATTGGACAGCCACATGCAGAAAAATGAAATTGGACCATTTCCTTATACCACACACAAAAATAGACTCAAAATGGATGAAGGAACTCAATGTGAGAAAGGAATCCATCAAAATCCTTGAGGAGAACGCAGGCAGTAACCTCTTCGACCTCAGCCGCAGCAACCTCTTCCTAGGAACATCGCCAAAGGCCAGGGAAGCAAGGGCAAAAATGAACTATTGGGACTTCATCAAGATCAAAAGCTTTTGCACAGCAAAGGAAACAGTTAACAAAACCAAAAGACAGCTGACAGAATGGGAGAAGATATTTGCAAATGACATATCAGATAAAGGGCTAGTATCCAAAATCTATAAAGAGCTTAGTAAACTCAACACCCAAAGAAACAAATAATCTGATCAAGAAATGGGCAAAGGACATGAACGACATTTCTGCAAAGAAGACATCCAGATGGCCAACAGACACATGAAAAAGTGCTCCACATCACTCGGCATCAGGGAAATACAAATTGAAACCACAATGAGATATCACCTAACACCAGTCAGAATGACTAAAATTAACAAGTCAGGAAATGACAGATGCTGGCGAGGATGCGGAGAAAGGGGAATCCTCCTCCACTGTTGGTGGGAATGCAAGCTGGTGCAACCACTCTGGGAAACAGCATGGAGTTTCCTCAAAAAGTTGAAAATAGAGCTACCTTATGACCCAGCAATTGCACTACTGGGCATTTACCCTAAAGATACAAATGTAATGTTCCGAAGGGGCACATGCACCCGAATGTTTATAGCAGCAATGTCCACAATAGCCAAACTATGGAAAGAACCTAGGTGTCCATCAACAGATGAATGGATAAAGAAGATGTGGTATATATCTACAAGGAATACTATGCAGCCATCAAAAGAAATGAAATCTTGCCATTTGCGATGACATGGGTGGAACTACAGGGTATTATGCTTAGTGAAATAAGTCAATTGGAGAAAGACAACTATCATATGACCTCCCTGATATGAGGAAGTAGAGATGCAACATGGGGGGTTTGGGGGTAGGAAAAGAATAAAAGAAACAAGATGGGATTGGGAGGGGGACAAACTGTAAGCGACTCTTAATGTCACAAAACAAACTGAGGGTGGCGGCGGGGAGGGGGACAGGGAGAGGGTGGTGAAGTTATGGACATTGGGGACGGTATGTGATATGGTGAATGCTGTGAAGTGTGTAAACCTGGCGATTCACAGACCTGTACCCCTGGTACTAATAATACATTATATGTTTATTAAAAAATTTAAAAATTAAAAAAAAAATCTTGCCCTTCTTATATTTGTTTCTTTTCAATTGCTTTCAGTTCAAAATGATCCTGGGGCTAATAATACATTATATGTTTATAAAAAATTTAAAAATTAGGGGCACCTGGGTGGCTCAGTGGGTTAAGCCTCTGCCTTCAGCTCAGGTCATGATCTCAGGGTCCTGGGATCGAGCCCCGTATCGGGCTCTCTGCTTGGCAGGGAGCCTGCTTCCTCCCCTCTCTGGCTGCTGCTCTGCCTACTTGTAATCTCTCTCTCTCTCAATCTGTAAAAAAAGAAAAAAAAATTTAAAAAAAAATTTAAAAATTAAAAAAAAAATCTTGCCCTTCTTATATTTGTTTCTTTTCAATTGCTTTCAGTTCAAAGTGATCCTGGGGCTAATAATACATTATATGTTTATAAAAAAATTTAAAAATTAAAAAAAAATCTTGCCCTTCTTATATTTGTTTCTTTTCAATTGCTTTCAGTTCAAAATGATCCTGGGGCTAATAATACATTATATGTTTATAAAAAATTTAAAAATTAAAAAAAAATCTTGCCCTTCTTATATTTGTTTCTTTTCAATTGCTTTCAGTTCAAAATGATCCTGGGGCTAATAATACATTATATGTTTATAAAAAAATTTAAAAATTAAAAAAAAATCTTGCCCTTCTTATATTTGTTTCTTTTCAATTGCTTTCAGTTCAAAATGATCCTGGGGCTAATAATACATTATATGTTTATAAAAAATTTAAAAATTAAAAAAAAATCTTGCCCTTCTTATATTTGTTTCTTTTCAATTGCTTTCAGTTCAAAATGATCCTTGTGCCACTATATCCTACTCAAAGGGTCTGTCCAACAAGAAGATCTAACAATTTTAAATATCTATGCCCCTAACGTGGGAGCAGCCAACTATATCAACCAATTAATAACAAAATCAAAGAAACACATCAATAATAATACAATAATAGTAGGGGACTTGAACACTCCCCTCACTGAAATGGACAGATCATCCAAGCAAAAGATCAACAAGGAAATAAAGGCCTTAAATGACACACTGGACCAGATGGACATCACAGATATATTCAGAACATTTCATCCCAAAGCAACAGAATACACATTCTTCTCTAGTGCACATGGAACCTTCTCCAGAATAGATCACATCCTGGGTCACAAATCAGGTCTCAACCGGTATCAAAAGATTAGGATTATTCCCTGCATATTTTCAGACCACAATGCTCTGATGCTAGAACTCAATCACAAGACGAAAGCTGGAAAGAACCCAAATACATGGAGACTAAACAGCATCCTTCTAAAGAATGAATGGGCTAACCAGGAAATTAAAGAAGAATTGAAAAAATTCATGGAAACAAATGATAATGAAAACACAACAGTTCAAAATCTGTGGGACACAGCAAAGGCAGTCCTGAGAGGAAAATATATAGCGGTACAAGCCTTTCTCAAGAAACAAGAAAGGTCTCAAGTACACAACCCACAACCTAACCCTACGCGTAAAGGAGCTGGAGAAAGAACAAGAAAGAAACCCTAAACCCAGCAGGAGAAGAGAAATCATAAAGATCAGAGCAGAAATCAATGAAATAGAAACCAAAAAAAAATAGAAAAAATCAATGAAACTAGGAGCTGGTTCTTTGAAAGAATCAATAGGATTGATAAACCCCTGGCCAGACTCATCAAAAAGAAAAGAGAAAGGACCCAAATCAATAAAATCATGAATGAAAGAGGAGAGATCACAACTAACACCAAAGAAATACAGACAATTATAAGAACATACTATGAGCAACTCTACGCCAACAAATTGGACAATCTGGAAGAAATGGATGCATTCCTAGAGACATATAAACTACCACAACTGAACCAGGAAGAAATAGAAAACCTGAACAGGCCCATAACCAGTAAGGAGATTGAAACAGTCATCAAAAATCTCCAAACAAACAAAAGCCCAGGGCCAGACGGCTTCCCAGGGGAATTCTACCAAACATTTAAAGAAGAACTCATTCCTATTCTCCTGAAACTGTTCCAAAAAATAGGAATGGAAGGAAAACTTCCAAACTCATTCTATGAGGCCAGCATCACCTTGATCCCAAAACCAGACAAGGATCCCACCAAAAAAGAGAACTACAGACCAATATCCTTGATGAACACAGACGCAAAAATTCTCGCCAAAATACTAGCCAATAGGATTCAACAGTACATTAAAAGGATTATTCACCACGATCAAGTGGGATTTATTCCAGGGCTGCAGGGTTGGTTCAACATCCGCAAATCAATCAATGTGATAGAACACATTAATAAAAGAAAGAACAAGAACCATATGATACTCTCAATAGATGCTGAAAAAGCATTTGACAAAGTACAGCATCCCTTCCTGATCAAAACTCTTCAAAGTGTAGGGATAGAGGGCACATACCTCAATATTATCAAAGCCATCTATGAAAAACCCACCGCAAATATCATTCTCAATGGAGAAAAACTGAAAGCTTTTCCATTAAGGTCAGGAACACGGCAGGGATGTCCATTATCACCACTGCTATTCAACATAGTATTAGAAGTCCTAGCCTCAGCAATCAGACAACAAAAAGAAATTAAAGTCATCCAAATCGGTAAAGAAGAAGTCAAACTATCACTCTTCGCAGATGATATGATACTATATGTGGAAAACCCAAAAGACTCCACTCCAAAACTGCTAGAACTTGTACAGGAATTCAGTAAAGTGTCAGGATATAAAATCAATGCACAGAAATCAGTTGCATTTCTGTACACTAACAACAAGACTGAAGAAAGAGAAATTAAGGAGTCAATCCCATTCACAATTGTACCCAAAACTATAAGATACCTAGGAATAAACCTAACCAAAGAGACTAAGAATCTATACACAGAAAATTATAAAGTACTCATGAAAGAAATTGAGGAAGACACAAAAAAATGGAAAAATGTTCCATGCTCCTGGATTGGAAGAATAAATATTGTGAAAATGTCTATGCCACCTAAAGCAATCTACACATTTAATGCAATCCCTATCAAAATACCATCCATTTTTTTCAAAGAAATGGAACAAATAATCCTAAAATTTATATGGAACCAGAAAAGACCTCGAATAGCTAAAGGAATATTGAAGAACAAAGCCAAAGTTGGTGGCATCACAATTCCGGACTTCAAGCTCTATTACAAAGCTGTCATCATCAAGACAGCATGGTACTGGCACAAAACAGACACATAGATCAGTGGAACAGAATAGAGAGCCCAGAAATCGACCCTCAACTCTATGGCCAACTCATCTTCGACAAAGCAGGAAAGAATGTCCAATGGAAAAAAGACAGCCTCTTCAATAAATGGTGCTGGGAAAATTGGACAGCCACATGCAGAAAAATGAAATTGGACCACTTCCTTACACCACACACGAAAATAGACTCCAAATGGATGAAGGACCTCAATGTGAGAAAGGAATCCATCAAAATCCTTGAGGAGAATGCAGGCAGCAACCTCTTCGACCTCAGCCGTAGCAACATCTTCCTAGGAACAACGGCAAAGGCAAGGGAAGCAAGGGCAAAAATGAACTATTGGGATTTCATCAAGATCAAAAGCTTTTGCACAGCAAAGGAAACAGTTAACAAAACCAAAAGACAGCTGACAGAATGGGAGAAGATATTTGCAAACGACATATCAGATAAAGGGCTAGTATCCAAAATCTATAAGGAACTTAGCAAACTCAACACCCAAAGAACAAACAATCCAATCAAGAAATGGGCAGAGGACATGAACAGACATTTCTGCAAAGAAGACATCCAGATGGCCAACAGACACATGAAAAAGTGCTCCACGTCACTCGGCATCAGGGAAATACAAATCAAAACCACAATGAGATATCACCTCACACCAGTCAGAATGGCTAAAATTAACAAGTCAGGAAATGACAGATGCTGGAGAGGATGTGGAGAAAGGGGAACCCTCCTCCACTGTTGGTGGGAATGCAAGCTGGTGCAACCACTCTGGAAAACAGCATGGAGGTTCCTCAAAATGTTGAAAATAGAACTACCCTATGACCCAGCAATTGCACTACTGGGTATTTACCCTAAAGATACAAACATAGTGATCCGAAGGGGCACGTGTACCCGAATGTTTATAGCAGCAATGTCTACAATAGCCAGACTATGGAAAGAACCTAGATGTCCATCAACAGATGAATGGATCAAGAAGATGTGGTATATATACACAATGGAATACTATGCAGCCATCAAAAGAAATGAAATCTTGCCATTTGCGACGATGTGGATGGAACTAGAGCGTATCATGCTTAGTGAAATAAGTCAATCGGAGAAAGACAACTATCATATGATCTCCCTGATATGAGGACATGGAGAAGCAACATGGGGGGGTAGGGGGATAGGAGAAGAATAAATGAAACAAGATGGGATTGGGAGGGAGACAAACCATAAATGACTCTTAATCTCACAAAACAAACTGGGGGTTGCTGGGGGGAGGTGGGATTGGGAGAGGGGGAGCGGGCTATGGACATTGGGGAGGGGAGGCGAACCATAAGAGACTATGGACTCTGAAAAACAACCTGAGGGTTTTGAAGGGTCAGGGGTGGGAGGTTGGGGGAACAGGTGGTGGGTAATGGGGAGGGCACGTTTTGCATGGAGCACTGGGTGTTGTGCAAAAAGAATGAATACTGTTACGCTGAAAAAATAAATAAAATGGAGAGAATATTAAAAAAAAAAAATGATCCTTGTGCCAGAGTGGCATATTTGGGGGTGGCATACTCTAAGCTCCTTCAGTTGATACCTAGAATATTCCTATTCTCATACTGAGTCATTGCTAATTGTCTTGAACCCTGACACACAGACTTACTTATCAGGCCTCCTGCAGGCTCAAGACCATCACATCCCAGGAATCATGTTGAGGGTTACTTACCATGATTAAGACCTTGTAATAACAATAACAACATAATAATAATAATTATTATTATTATCATTATTATTTCTAATATGTATTGAGTATTTACATTATGCCACTCATTGTTCTAAAGTGTTTGATAGGTAGTTACACCAACCCTATTAGGTAAGTACTATTACAAGTACCATTTTACAGATAGGGAATGTAAATAAGATCATGTTAATAACTTGGTCACAATCCCACAGCTGGAAAGTGGTAGCACTATTATTTCAACACCGTGGGCACCTGGGTGGCTCAGTGGGTTAAGCCTCTGCCTTTGGCTCAGGTCATGATCTCAGGGTCCTGGGATTGAGCCCCACATTGGATCCAGCTCTCTGCTCATGGGGGAACCTGCTTCACCTCCTCCCCCACTGCCTGCCTCTCTGCCTACTTATGATCCCTCTCTCTCTCTGTCAAATAAATAAATATATAAAAGAATTTCAACACAGGCTGTCAGCCTCTAAAATCCATGCAATCACTGAGCAAATATTTCTGGGATACCTATTTGGTGTTAGGCACTCTTCTTATCTGTGAGGAAAACCTATATAGATCTTTGTCCTTGTGGAGCTTACATGTTAGTTAAAGAAGATAGAGAAAAAATGATAAGCAGATTTTACGGTACATTAGGAAATGATATATGTAATGATAAAAAATAAGAAGAGTAGAGTAAGGGGGAGCAGAAGTATGAGAGGTGATGAGGTTAGTTGCAATTTTAAGAAGGACATCAGGGAAGACCTTTCTAATTTTCGGTTATAATTTAAAAATATTTTATAAATGTTTAAAATTTAAAATATTTTATTTTTTCCCAAAGCAGGTAATACTTATATAAAGTTTATTTTTTTATTTTAAAGGTTTTATTTTATTTTACTTTGTTTTTAAAGACTTTATTTATTTATTTGACAGAGAGATTCAGCACAAGCAGGGGGTGTGGCAGACAGAGGGAGAGGGAGAAGCAGTCTCCTTGCAGAGCAGGGGAAGCTCGATATGGGACTTGATCCCAGGACTCTGGGATCATGACCTGAGCTGAAGGCAGAGGCTTATCCAAATGAGCCATCCAGGTGCCCAAAGATTTTATTTTTGAGTACTCTCGACACCCAGTGTGGGGTTCAAGGTCATGACCTTGAAATCAAGAGTCACATGTCACATAAACCAAATAACCATATTCTCATCACCCACAATTTGACAAATACTTTCAAATATTTTTGAAATACTAACAGAGACTAACATTTTGAAATATGTGTATCAGAATTTTCAGAAGAACTATAGCACTGTAGAACTCATAAAAGCTCCTGCCCCACCCATTCTTTTCCTCTCCATGCCCCCCAAACAATTTACTGAAATTGATATGCATCTTACCTAAGTATATATTTACATTTTTATTATATATGTACAGATTCATTAAAAACACATAGACTAACTTGGTGTATTTTAAAAATTTATGTGAATATCATTTCTGTCATTTTCTCTTCTCCACTTTATATACTGGGAAACTATTTATGTTCTACACGTACACCTAGTTCATTCCTTTTTAATTTCTGTAAAACATTCCATTGTATAAATAAGTAAGGCCTACACTCTCCCTTTCTCCTCTAGTGGTCCAATACATATCCTCTTATTTTTTACATTAAGCTTTTGAATCAAAACCATTTAGAACTTGAATGAACTTTAAAGAACATGTAGACCATGAGGAAATAGAGAGGTTGTGTCCTCCCAAGGACACATAGCCAATCAATGGAAAAAGTGGAATTAAAATCTGTAGCCTGTGCTCGCTTCGGCAGCACATATACTAAAATCTGTAGCCTGATATTCAGCACAGCACTCATGAAATTACCACAGCATTACATTTCAATTCTAGAAATCTATATAGAACTATATATAGAACCATCTCTATCTACTTCCATGTTCTATGCAGAAATAAGATAATAGTAGAAAAGAGAACAAAACATTTAAGTTTTCCAGGAATAATAAAACGATTAAACTATATAAACAGTAGTTTTAAAACAGCGTCAATAATATTGTAATGATTATAATAGTTCTTTCCCCACAGTCTGCTATGTATAGTTTTGATTGAACGCTCCTATTCTAATTCAGGCAACAGCCCTGTGAATCAGATATTAATTTTAGGAAATAAGTCTGACTCAATGTGGAAGAAGTATGGCAAGGCAAGGAATGACCCAAGACCAGAAGACCATTTAGGAAGCTACTGTGGTCCTCCTGGGGAGAAATGCTGATGGCCCGGACTAGGCGGTAATGGTGGACAACGGACAGATTTGAGAGCTATTTTGGATAGACTGTACCTGGTCCAGGGATGGGACCTGTATCATCTTTATTCCCAGTTGCTGACTACATTTTTTCCCATTTCCCTGCCGATGTGAAGCCATGCATTAAGGATATGCCGCACCTTTTCCCCTTCCACAGCATCATCGGCCAACTTCTAGCTGTTCCTCTTCCTTCACCAGAGGGTTCAACATGTAGCTAAGAGTCTTCCTCTACTTTAATTCCTGGCACTGCCAAGGTGATATGAGTGTTTCTATGGCACCTCATCTAAAAATCTGACCTCTCAGTTCTTACCTGAGACATTACCTGATAACATTCTTCATCACTTCACTTTAGCCAACCAACTTTCCTTATCATTATCAAAACTTGCATCACTTCTGCAATCATCACATCAAACACCCCATTGTCTTTCCTTCTTTCTTTTTTTTCCAGCACGAAAAGGTGTTTTTATTAAAGCACAGGGACAGGACCAGTGGCAGAAAGAGCTGCTTCGAATACCCCATTGTCTTTCCAGGATCTTTTTTTTAGCTCATCTTCTCAGGCACCCCGAGTTTACCCATTCTTCAGCCTCATTGGAACTGACAACCCACTGGCACTTCCCTTCTTTTATGAGTTCATTCTTATATCTTTAGCCTTTTTTCCCCAGCATGGAGTCCATGTTTTTTTGTTTGTTTGTTTTTAATTTCAATTGTTTGCCAACTAGTATCTCGAATGGCTTTGTGTCTTGGCCATTATATCACATCTGCCTGGAAAAATTACAGCCATGAATGGATCCAGTCATCATCCTTCCCACCTTCTCTGTGCCAAGCCAGCTGAGCACTACGAAGAAAATCACAAAAGAGCAGAAATTGGTATCTCTCTCTATTCATGGTCACCAACCTCAACTGGGTGGCACGCAAAACTTTAGGACAATCTTTTACATTTTACTACTTTCCTCAGTGACAGTTTCCTACTGCCCCACCTTTTGAACTCTGACTCACCTCCCCACTCCCCAGCACCTTCTCAGATAATTCTTTTGGGGGCAAATTATAGCCTCATACTTCACACAGAAGAAATTCCCTCAAAATTCTACCATTGAATCTACAACTCTGATTGCTTTGGCAACAATCTTCTCTTATTTTCACCTAAAACAATGGAAGACACATCTCTTCTTTCTAGCATCATCTGTGCTTAGAGCCCATGGCTTCCCATCTCTGCAGGGACTTCATACTCTTGGCTTATTCCTCCCTTCCGTACTCTTGATTTAGTACTTTGGAACATCTTTCAAACGTGTTCTGGACTCTTTTGTGTTAAAATTACAAAGAAAAAAAATCATAATCACCATAACCCACTTCATCCCTGAAGATTCTGTTCTAGCGTCCTTTCCACTTGGAGGTTCCCCTGACACACCTTTTCGTACTCTACCCCCATCACCTATGTTTGCAGGGCAGACGCCTCTGTCCAAGCATGTCTCATACTGTGTGTTAAGTTCAGTCTGCAACTGGACTGGGAACTGATTAAGGGCAGACACTGTATCTTACTAATCCTTGGAACCTAGCAAAGTGCTCTGTGGGCGCGGGGCTTGAGGGAGTGAGGTGGAGAGCTATCTCTTGGGCCCATACGTGTAACGCTCTTAGGAGTATGGGGTACAGCTGCATGGCAGACTGGAACGATGGGATGACTGACGAGGGAGGGATTCAGACCCTTCCCATCTCTCACCCCATTGGCAAAGTTAAGGGTGAGTCGTAGAATAAAGTAGTTTGGGAAATTCTTTTTTTTTTTTTAAGATTTTATTTATTTATTTGACAGACAGAGATCACAAGTAGGCAGAGAGAGAGAGCAGAGGAAGCAGGCTCCCTGCTGAGCAGAGAGCCCGATGCGGGGCTTGATCCCAGGACCCTGAGATCATGACCTGAGCCAAAGGCAGAGGCTTTAACCCACTGAGCCACCCAGGCGCCCCTAGTTTGGGAAATTCTGTCAGAGATAAACCAACGGAGAATCTCAGTATCTCCACGATGCCTGGAATCTCCCGTGTCCAATTTCTTTTCACTTTTATTTTATCCCCTTCTTACAGGCTCCTTCTCTCCTATTTTCCACTTTCTTCCAAAATGTTCCTTAAGAAAAAAAGGAACAATATTGATTTTCTGGCTTCTTCATATGACCTTTCCTTCTTGCGTCCCTTGGTCCCCGTCCCACTACTTTTTTTTTTTTTTTTTTTTTTGCATCCTGTAGCTGTTTTTCCCCTTCGGTATGAAAACCTATTTCGCATCTGTGCGGTTGTGGTCTGGGGCTTCCAGCAGAGGGGCGGTGGGTGAATACTCCCGGCGGGAGTCCTTAGAACATACAAAGAGAACGAGTTTTGTACGGGAAAGCAGACGACGCTCGGCTCCGCACTGCCAGCTTCGCTCAGCCTCCAGGACCTCACGAGTCCCGCCGGATCCCCGGGCGAGGCTCCGCCCCGCCGACCGCTGACCTGGATTGGCTGCCAGGGGCCGGCCTCTGGCCAATCAGGTGCGGGGGCGTTGTCCCGGGGTGGGGCTCCAGCCTCCCGCTCCCCGCTGGGCCACTGCACCGGTTCCAGGCGGCCCAGGAGCGACCGTTCGTTCTCCCCGCGGCTGCTGCCCCTCATCTTGCGACTCAGGGGTCCGGGCGGGACATGGCCACGGCCACTGTGGCAGCAGCAACACGAGGCTTCTGCCGAGCCCCTCCGCTCCTCCTCCGGCGCGGTTACCAGACGGAGAAGGGCGTCTATGGCTACCGGCCGAGGAAGCCCCAGAGCCGGGAGCCCCGGGGCGGCCTGGCGCGCCCTCCAGGTCTGGAATAGGGCCGGGATCGTAGATGCAGGGGGAAAAAAGGGCCTCCCCGACAGGCCTGAAGTGGGGTACTGTTGGGGGGGAGGTCGGGCTTCTGGGGTCTGCAAAGTGTGCTCGGGCGGGTGGGGAGTAAGGGGAGGTGAGGAGGCCAAGGAAGGCAGGCGTGGGTGTTGTCAGGATCATTGTCCAGCCTGGTAGCTGGGGAATCTTGAGGTCGAGGTCTCGTAATTGGATCCACGCTTGGGTGATCTTACCAGAGTTCGTGTTCTGACTGGTTTTGTGAGGTCTTGGCCTTTCTATTCCTTAGATGTAAACTTCTGAAAACTTAGCTCTTTTCGAAGGCGGGGTTGCAGGAATAGAAGAGTTCTGAGATCTCCCAGCTGCTTGAGTTTACTCAAGGATACATTTCCAGAGCCATCTCTAAGGCTCGGGTGAGCAGAATGTGTGGGGATCACAACTGTATAGCGAGGGTTGAAGAGGGCAGTTAGTTGGTGGTCTGGATCACAGCATGGTATTAATTATCTGTCTCCCTGACCTAACTAGCCTCTTACCTTAATTGCAGTTTTAAACTCCTTTCTGAATTTAGAAGTATGTTACTCGTGCTTTTAGTGGGTTAGGAGACATGAATATCAGTTCTTTGGATCTCTCTTTGCATGCTCATGTGCAAGAGACTATTTTGAGTGTTTAGTTTATGCTGAAAAATTGTCTGTTTTATTTTTTAAAATATATTGATTTATCTGAGAGAGAGAGAGAAAACACCACTGGCCGCGGTGAGTGAGGGGAGGAGCTGAGGGAGAGAATCTTCTAGCAATCTCCTCCAGAGTGTGAGCCCGCCTCCCGGGGCTCCATGACCCATGAGATCATGAGTGAGCCACCCAGGTGTCCCAAAGTTGTCTACATTTAATCCTCACTGAGTAGAAGATGAATACAGACTGATTATTAGAGGAAGATCATTTGGCATCTTCAGTCCACTTATCAGGTTAACAATGAGGATCCTCTTCATCATATAAGTACCCATACTTTGACTCTTACGTTTACATTGGAACCTTGATATTTTGCTCTTGACCTCAGAGTGAACCTGATTTCTGTCTCTTGGATGCAATGAGATTTCTTTAGGGAAAGCATTTGGCCAACGAGATTGTTAATCCCTTGAGGGTAAGACTGTTGTCTTATTTCACTTTGCAAATCAAATGTCAAGAATTTTAGGGGCACCTGGATGGCTCAGTGGGTTAAGCCTCTGCCTTCAGCTCAGGTCATGATCTCAGAGTCCTGGGATCAGCCCCACAAGCCTGCTTCCCCGCTCTTTCTGCCTGCCTCTCTGCCTACTTGTGATCTCTCTCTGTCAAATAAATAAATTAAAAAAAAAAAGTCAAGAATTTTATTTTTTTTAATTTTTAAAAAAGATTTTATTTATTTATTTGACAGAGAGAGAGCACAAGCAGGTAGAGCAGCAGGCAGGGGGAGAGGGAGAAGCAGGCTCTCGGTGGAGGAGAGCCCCCCATGCAGGACTTGATCCGGGGAACCTGGGATCATGACCTGAGCGGAAGGCAGACGCCCAACAGACTGAGCCACCCAGGTGCCCAAATGTCAAGAAGTTTATATGTCAGTTATTCTCAAACGTGTATGTGTATTCAAATCACTTTGAATTGATTTTTAAAAGGCCAGTTCCTGCGGAGCCTGGGTGGGTCAGTCAGTTGAGCATCTGACTCTTGATTTTGGCTTAGGTCGGGAACTCAGGGTCACGAGATGGAGTCCAGCATGGAACTCCAAGTTCAGCAAGGAGTCAGTTTCTGTCCCACTTCCTCTACCCTTACCCTGGCATGCGCGCACGCGCGCGCTCTCTCTCTCAAATAAATTAATAAATGCTAAAAAAAAAAAAAAAAAAAAAAAAGCCAGTTCCCAAGTATCCTCCTGCCCCAGGGTTCTAACTCAGTGGTCTGAGATCTGGTTCAAAAATATAGATTTTTTAATCAGGCATTCCAGGTGATTCTCTAGCAGAAGGTCCACAACCAACTATGGCCAAATACTGTTATAGTCTCAAAGGATGTATGTGTAGGACATGTTTGACAATCTCTTCTTCATTTAAAATCATATTAGTGTGTGCTCCATGCACAATTATTGTGATCTTGTTTAAGATTTTCTCTCACAATGGTCTCTATTTGTTTTTTGTTTGTTTTAGCATTTTACTTTTAAGTAATCTCCACATGCAACGTGGGGTTCGAACCTAAAACCCCATGATCAAGAGTTGCATGCCTCATGGACTGAGCCAGCCAGGCACCCCTCTGTTCAATTCTTAATAACAGCCTGACAACTGAAAACTTGCCTTGGAAAAACCTGGGCCAGTGTTTTTTTTTGTTTGTTTTGTTTTGTTTTAAGATTTTATTTTTATTTACTTATTTGAGAGAGACAGGCAGATAGTGACCGAGATAGCAAGAGAGAGCACAAGCAGGGAGGAGAGGGAGAAGCAGGCTCCTGCTGAGCAGGGAGCCCAATGTGGAGCTCAGTCCCAGAACCCTGGGATTATGACCCGAGCGGAAGGCAAATGCTTAACCGACTGAGCCACCCAGGTGCCCCATGGGCCAGTGGTTTTTAACTAGAAGACTACCCAAATTTTCTTGGGAGCTTTGGGCTGGTGTTTGAAAAATATCTCTGGGGTTGATTTTTTTTTTTTTTAAGATTTTATTTATTTATTTGACAGACAGAGATCACAAGTAGGCAGAGAGGCAGGCAGAGAGAGAGGAAGGGAAGCAGGCTCCCTGCTGAGCAGAGAGCCGGCCCAGAACCCTAGGATCTTGACCTGAGCAGAAGGCAGAGGCTTTAATCCACTGAGCCACCCAGGCGCCCTCTGGGGTTGATTTTTATATACAATCCCTTTCCTCCCCCCTCATAACCAAATTGCCAACCGCCCCCGTGAATTTGTTGTGCTTTGAGGTGCTTGGTGACCTTTGAAAGGTCGGTATTGAGTTAGAACTGCAGGCCAAGGGTGCCTCTTGTGGTACTGGGAGGCAAGAGTGAAATCAGTGCCTGGAAACAATTGTTGCACAGTTACAAGATCTAGCTTAAGGAATTTTGTTGCTAAGGGCAATAATTTCATTCTTCTTATGTTTTAACTACTCTGAATAAAATTGAAAGGCAAATAGGCCATCCTGTACCTTTCTTCAAACTTGCCATTGCACTCAGATCTTTGACAGGCTTTTCTTCTCTGTGTTTCAGAACTTACTCTATTATTTTGCAGTGACTCGGTTTATAGATCACTGTCTCCTACTAGGCTGGGTAGGAGAAAGGGGGGGGAGAGTTTGGGTCTGTCACTTGGAGTAGCATCTCTCTGGCCAGAACTTGGTCCGCATATATCTGCAAAGGAGACTGGAAAACATCATTTTTTTTGGAAAGCATAATTAAAAAAAATTATTTGTCAGAGAGAGAAAGAGCGAGAGTGAGCACAACCAGGGGGAGCAGCAGGCAGAACAGGCAGAGGGAGAAACAGGCTCTCCGCTGAACAAGGAGTCTGAAGTGGGACTTGATCCCAGGACCCTAGGATCATGACCTGAGCCAAAGGCAGATGCTTAACCGACTGAGCGTCTGAGGCATCCTGTTCCCCCCCGCCCCGATTTTGTTGTTGTTTTTAGATTTTATTTATTTATTTGTCAGAGAGAGAGAGAGAGAGAAAACACAAGCAGGCAAGCAAGGGAGCAGCAGGTAGAGGGAAAAGAAGGCTCCCTGCTGAGCAAGATTACACGTGCAGGACTCAGTCCCAGAACCATGGGATCATGACCTGAGAGAACACAGACACTCAACCGGCTGAGCCACCCAGGCATTCCTGGAAAGCATAATTTTTATTCAGGGTGGCCAAGTACCAGCTAAAAATTCTGTGGGGAAAATATTGAAAAATACTTAGTAATCACTGCACTCCACCCCTCTGGCTACTCAAATAACCTAAGCTTTTCTTCCCATACAAAGAATGTATCCACCTCCTTTCTCCTCCATTTTGTCCTTGAATCCATCTCAAAGTCCCTTATCTCCGGAGAATGTACAGCCCTCCCTGTAAGGGCTGACGGTGTCTTCTGCTCTGGAGTTTTATGAACTGCCACACACCCCATACTGACACATCCAGTATACAAAGAAAACTCTCATCTGGAAAAGGAAAGAATGAGGCACAAAAGAGGGCCCTATTCAAACCAGTTATCAAACCCTGTCGGAGAGGAATGATAAAAGCTCCGGGATGTGGCTGTGTAGTAAGTTCACTACATTCCCCTGGCTTCGCCTTCTCTGTCTTTTTCACCCATTGTCTTCTGTGGAAGTCTCTGACATGGGCGTGGGGAGTGTGCCCTCCTTGGGGGCTGCATACCTTCCACAGCCTACTTTATTTTGGTAAGGTTAGGAGCCTGAGAATTACTTTAGCGGGTCATCAATTACAGGTGTTTTTTATGACCAGAACCAGGATTTATTGGCAGTACGGTTTTCTTTTTCTTTTTTTCAAGTTCATTTGTTTATGTGAGGGGAGAGGGTCAGAGGGAGAGGAGGAGCCTTTGCAGGATTCCCTCCCAGGACCCTGAGATCGTGACCTGAGCTGAGATCAAGAGCCAGTTGCTCATGAGCCACCCAGGCACCCAGCAGTACAGTTTTCTTAGAAGAGTCATAGGTCTGCAGTCTTTTCGCCTGTGGTCATTCCATGAGCAAATTGCCTTCAGTTAAAGATCTTATCTAGACCTATTTTTTAAAGCCTGAAACCTATGGTTTTTTATTTACTGCTTCTGAGCCCTACCCACTTAGCCCCTAAACTTAATGGTGCTTACCTTGAGACCATGTAAAAATAATAGCAGAAGGCAACACCCTTTATTGGACCTTGTAGACTTAGCTGACTTCCATTGTCTAACAATGAATGCTTTCTAGAAGGTACTTGATGGAGGGTTTGTCTGTTTTCTTACCTCCTGCTAAGGCAGCCTCTTCTAAAGCACCTTTTCTTCCCTTTCCTTTTCTTTCTTTCTGGTTTTTTTTTTTTTTTTTTTTTTTTTTTTTTTAAGATTCTTATTTGTTTATTTGAGAGAGAGAGAACAAGGGGTGGAGGGGTGGGAGGAGGAGCAGAGGGAAAGGCAGACTTCCCGCTTAGCAGGGAGCCCCACCTGGGGCTCCATCCAAAGACCCCAGGATCATGACCTGAACCAAAGGCAGACCCTTGGTTAACTGACTGAGCCACTCAGGTGCCCCACCCTGAACCACCTTTTCTAAGTGCTTCTAATTCTCCAAACTTGCCAGGATCTGCCCTCCAGGTATAGAGTCCTCTGGTTAGCAGAGCTGAATTTCCCCCCATCTCTTCTTTATTTTTTTTTTTTTTAATATTTTATTTATTTATTTATTTATTTATTTGACGGACAGAGATCACAAGTAGGCAGAGACACAGGCAGAGAGAGAGGAAGCAGGCTCCCTGACAAGCAGAGAGCCCGATGCGGGGCTCGATCCCAAGACCCTGAGACCGTGACCTGAGCCAAAGGCAGAGGCTTTAACCCACTGAGCCACCCAGGCGCCCAGCCCTCCCATCTCTTCTTGTTTGATCCCGCCTGACCTCATCTTTCTCCCAGGGCTTTCCTGAAAGTGAAAAGAAACAGTGATTACACACTACTAAGCTCAGCCCTGTGGACATAAAGTCTGCCTGCAGGATATCACAGGTGACAGTTTTACCACGTGTTTTTTCAGGCAGCATAACACAGTGCCCATTAGCTTTCTACTCTGAAAGATCTAGTCCTTAGCACCCACTGCCAGACCACTAAGCCAATGCCATATGTATTTTAGGCTCTATTATGGTGGCAACTCTCCTTGGGTACCAGATTGTGCATTAGATAAGGTAAGTTCAGGGGCTATGTCAGAGACCTGGAATAACAGTGACTTAAGATGAGTAGAGGTCCGAGCTGGTATGACAGTTTGGGTCTGTAAAGCCCTAGGGGGTTTAGGCTCCTTCTGTGTTGTTTCTTCATCATCCCATGGATACTGCTCTCTACTCTGATCCAGGATGGGTCACCATTGCATCCACAATCTGGCCAGCAGGGTGGAGGAACGGGAGAAGGGGAAGAGAACACCTCTCCCTTTAAGGACAAGACCCAGAAGGTGCAACCATCGCTGCTCCTACCTTCTCGCTCGTTAGAACTTAGTTACGTGGCCAGCTGGCTGCCTTGGAGGCCGGGACATACATCTTTGCTCTGGCAAGCCATATGTTCAATTATGTATTACTATGAAAGAGAAGGGAAAATGGATATTGGGAATTGTGGGAGTCTCTGCTACAGACGAATTGTAAAAATCCAGGGCAAGCAACCCACCTTCAACTTTTGCAACTCATACTTAATATCAGATTTTGAGCACTGTGTTTCTTAAAACCTTGCCTTCTTTCTATTTTTACGATTGGGATCCTAGTCCAGGCCTTTAATTCACATCTGCTGCGCAAAAGTAGTTAATTCAGGTCATCTTATCCAAGGTCCGTGAGTTTCAGAGGGTCTGTAGACTTTGCACAGCTCTGTGTGTGTCTATTTTTAGGCAAAGAGCCTGTAGCTTTCATTGAATTCTCAAAGAGATACATGACTTCAAATAGATAAAACTGGTAAGTCTCACTGGTATTAAAATGTATAGCCTAGTTCCTGTCTGGCTTAGTCCAATCTTTCTGAAACGTTGGTTTCATTGAGACATTTTCTTTTCTTTTTTAAAAAAGGTTTTATTTATTTATTTGTTAGAGAGAGACACAGTGAGAGAGGGAACACAAGCAGAGGGGAGTGGGAGAGGGTGAGGCTTCCCACTGACCAGGGAGCCCCATGCAGGGCTCCATCCCAGGACCCTGGGATCATGATCTGAGCCGAAGGTAGACACCCCATGACTGAGCCACGCAGGCACCCAAGTCATTTTCTTAACTCAGATGTCCAAAGGCTCTGCTTTGCCTCTCAGAGTAAAATACAGATTCTTTTACTAGATACTCAGTGCCCTTCATGTTTTGTGACCCATTCTCCCTTCTTTCTTACCTTTCTCCAACATGAATTGCCCCGTGTTCTAGCCCTTATCCTGTTTGCCTTTCCACTTCTTACCATCTCCATTCCCATCTCCTCTGTGACATCTGTCCAGACAACTCCAGCCTGTCCTAATCTGAGCTCCTTCAACTCTCAGTATGGGACCTCTTGAACTCTACAGAATGTTTTATGACCGTATGTATTTGTGTAGGGACCATCTTCTCACATTGTAAGATCCTGCCTGGTGAAGACCTTATCTTACCTTGTCTCAGCTCCACAGTTCACTGAATACTTATTAAATGATACAATCCTATGAAGAAATGGAAATATGATTCTGTATGTGCAATTTATTTATAACATTTAGTGCATCTGAATTTTGCACTTACCCCCATCACACCAAGTATCAAGAAAGGAAGCACTGTATACATTGGGTAATAGTCTGTATTACTATGTTTTAGAAAAAGTAATAATTTCTTTTTTACTGATCAACACAATGAAGACTTGCTGTGTTTTTTTCTTAAGTTCCATTTAAGTGTGTGCTCATGGTCAGTTCTATGAATTAGAACAGGAGTGCATAGTTTAATTAATGCCTGCCAGTTGTCTTAAAAGGTACCATCTTGGTTGAGAGGAAGGATTGAGTTGGTGTTGTGGATCATGTACACAACTTTTTGGTGTTGACAGACTTAATCAAAGGGACAGGCCCTCCTGAAGTCAAAGGTGACGTCGTGAAATGGGAGGAGGTATGATCAAAGTTAGGGCGCCTCCTTTTTCCTCTTTGCCTTTCCGTCATCAGCCTTCTTTCTTCAAATATTTATCCTGGCTGAAAATCCGTGCCTGCGTAGGATGACTGCATCTTTTGCTAAGACTTCTATTACATGGAGGCTTTAAGGAGGTATTGAATTTGCTTCTAGTAACCTCTTAGATGGCAGTGGTTTCACCAGTTAAAATTTGACCTGTGGTGAGTGTTCTTTGTAGCTGGCTATTAGTAACAGCTTGTACTTTAACCTCTGTAAACCTCAGTTTGGGTAAGCTTGAATTTATTTATCAACAGTCTCAGTCGAAAATGGAAGAGTGCTGATTCATGAGTATAAATTTAATGATGGAGGGTTTGGATTACAAAAAATGGTGGAATTTAGGAACCAGCAGAAGATGGGAGCCCTAGGATTCCAAACAGCATTGAGTGGTTACTGACTTTGGCATTGAGCTTTAATAGTTGGAGTGAGGTTGTGAGTATGTTGCATATTAGAAATAATGGGAGGCTTTACTGGAGTTATGGGAAAAGCAGTTGAAGAAAATCTTATTGCATTAGAGAGTTTTAAAATTCTCCATAATTCTGGAGTACAAATGCAGACCAATAAAAGCTAATGACATTAGCTCTTGTACTTTTTTTTTTTTTAATGTCTCATTGATGTCCAGTTCTCTCATCCCTCTTGCTGTAGGTTTTGGACTTCCCTTTTCACTTTTTGTTGTAGTATAATGGATAAAAGACTGTGTGGAAGTCAAATATGCTTGAGTTCAAATTCTACTTTTTGTGTGACATTTTGCAAGTCACTTAACCTCTTTGAGCCTCAGTTTACTCTTCTGCAGCTAAGGATACCTATTTCAGGGTTGTAAGAGTTAGGTAAGATGCTGTGTGTGAAACACTGAGCATGATGTGTAGCAAAAGTTAGTTCTTGGGGTGCCTATGTGGCTCAATGGGTTAAGCCTCTGCCTTCAGCTCAGGTCATGAACCCAGGGTCCTGGGATTAAGCCCCACATCAGACTTCCCTGGTAGGCAAGGAATCTCCTTCTCTTCCTCTTCTGCCCCTCCCCCCACCTGTGCACACATGTGAACACCCCTGTATGTACATGTGCGTGCGCTATGAAATAAATAAATAAAATCTTTTTTTTTAAAGTTAGTTTTTACTACCATTTACTATCAATCAGTGACACTTACTTTAGGAAAGGATTGGGAGAAAAACAGAAAGGACCAGAAAAAGGGTTTTTTGTTTAATCTGTTTTGTCTTTTTTTTTTTTTTAAAGAAAGAAATATATGGCAAAATAAATTTATCTAATAAACAGATTGTGTTTGAAATGGAATGAGAGAGTATGGTATAAAATGAACTCAGTTGCACAGCCTAGGTCTGAGTTTGCTGTACAGAATGCAGTTTGCTGTACAGAATTCTGGTACTTACGGTTTTAATGTGGCTATTTACAACATTCCTGAGCTGAAGCTGGGAGGCAGCCGTCACATTTTCCTGGGGCTCAGAGGGACTCCAATTACGAAATTCTCTTTCTTGGAGTCTTTAGTCATTTTATCCAACATTCCCACTTGCTATAAGCTTATGCTGCCTTGAGTGGAAGATTATTGGATCTGATCTAGATATTTTGGGGGAGGCTATTTATGACCAGATGATGAGAAAGAACTCTACTGACTTTAAGGTTAAGGACTAAGTTTACTTTATCTGCCTGTGTACTTCATGATGGTTAGTATGAACCCTTTCTTCCTGAAAATCAAACTCTTTAGCGCCCCCACTGTGCTTGCTTATGGAGAGAATAAAGTCATTGATGTAGATATCCCTGTCATTATTCTTTTTTTCACTCCCCTGTTTCCTAACCCCTGTTAGGTTCTTTTGGTCCCAATCAACAGAAACCAGTTGTGGCTATCTATCTCAAAGAGGGGACTTTGTTTGAAAGATACAAGGGTATCTCCCAGAACCAAAGGGTATGTGTGGCAACCAAAACTGTTGGGGGAGGCAGGGAAGAAGACCAGAACTAACTCTGGGAATATTGGCAAAGGCTGTGGGTGGGCCTACAAGGCACATCTGAGACCACCCCCACATTTAGAGATTCACCAGAAAGACTTATTGCATTCAGCCTAATAGTTCTACTCTCGGCTCAGATTTATCACAGTGATGTAATAAGGATACACAGTGGGATCATAATGGGAAAAAACACAGGTAAAGACATTTCTGGAGGCAACTTTGTGTAGGCTTTCTGATGCTCTCTCCCCCATGAGGGGTGATGCAGAATGCACTCCTCTTTGAGCAGCACCACACAGTAATAGACGTGTGATGTAGCTAACCTGGAAGTCCATCAGAAACTCGGCATCCAGGGTTTTTATTGGCAGATGTTCATGTAAGCATCCTCTGCATGTGCCCAAATTCCAGACTTCCAGAAGGAAAGCAAATATTCAGCATAAACCATGTTGTTTGCACAAACAGGCGTAGTGAACCACCCTTATCTCCCAATCCCAAAGCATAAATCCTGGAAAGATTAAATCAGACCCACCCAACTCTGGTGTCTTGGGAATCTGTTAATTGGGAGGGAAGCAGAAGGGCATGAGGTAGACTTGGCCTCAGGAACCCACTCCCTGGAATGGGGGGATCCAGTTCTCAGAAAAGAGGGGCTTGAAGTAAGGATCCACAGCAGATTTAGCACTGCAAGGTTGAGGGCTCTGGAAAACTTCCATTACGAGGGTTCTGTGACTTTTACGATATGCTGACTCTCAGGACTTCATTCAGTTCATAACAAATGTTTTTTGAATATCTATTGTGTGCCAGTCTCTTGAGCCAGAAACCTGCCTTCAATATCTCTCTTTTGTTTTGAAGAGGAGTTGTGTATTTGTGCTCTTGTTTCCCCTCTTCTCTCTGGCTTTTTGAGGATTTAAACATCAAATTACATTCTTCTGAACTTCTATAGATATCCTGAGGACTAAGTTGTTTGGGTGGTATTATGCCTAACATAAATATATTTATTTCTTTACAGTAGTCTTTTGGTTTATTTATACAGTGCTAGGAAGTTATTTTTATGAGAAATATATGTATTCAGTTGCCATGCTCTCATTTGCTACAAAAATAATACAGGTGAAACACTTTTATCCAGTGCATTTGAAGCTAGAACCTGTTAATTTCATGTGAGTTAATTTCAAAAAAGGTTATTAATGCAAGGAGTATGATAAAGGAGAGATGTTTTAAGTATTTTAACAAGTATGTTTATATTTGTTTTTATATTTGCAAATCTTTAAAATTAAGAGCACTTATGGAAGTAATCTGAATACAACGTCTGTCTAGATTTTTATGATTTTCCCCCTAATATTTTACTTTTTCCCAAAGCAACAGCCATTGGAACAAATACAACCTATTCTTACAAGCTTATCAAGTCCACTGGTGGGGACAGGTGTGCCAGGTGCACTGGAGAAAACCTGCTAATCAAAAGCTTTCAGGGCACCTGGCTGGCTAGGTCAGTTAAGCGTCTGCCTTTGGCTCTGGTTATGGTCTCAGGGTCCTGGGTCGAGTCCCACATCCAGCTCCCTGCTCAGTGGAGAGCCTGCTTCTCCTCTCTCTGCCTGCTGCTTTCCCCTGTTTGTGCTCGCTCGCTCTCTCTCTGTCAAAATAAAGAAATAAAGCCTTAAAAAAAAAAAAAGCTTTCAGAGTACAAGAGGCAACAAGTCAGTTAAATGGATACAATTCAAAGAGCTCTATACATGTTCATTGTGGAAAACTCAGTAAATATGATAAGGAAAAACCAAAAATCAGGAATTTTAATATAGGATAGTCCCTAAGTTTTTGGTCTATTTCCTTGACATATATGAAATATATAGACACACATACATATATGTGAAGTATATGATACTAATATTATGCTATATAGACTATAGACTACGTGCTAAAATATGCATTATGTACTATACACATACATTTTAACGAAGAGCAGGCTCATGCTATATATACTGTTTATAGTCTTTTTTATCTACATGTACTGACACTTTCCCCTTAAGCTTCTCCTGTAACATTGTTTTGTAATGGCTATTAGCAAATGGAGATTAGTTGACAGTACTATGGCTATGGTGTGTCCCTCAAAGGACTGGGGGTTTGCAGAGTTAGAACCCTAACAATTTGGGAATGTGAATAAGGATAAGGGATAGTCCTTGAGGCACAAGGAGGCTCTGACTCCCACTTTCAATACCTGAGGGGTGGGTGTGGGATGAGTAGCTTCACCTCCCCCTGTCCTCTGGTGGGGGGAAGCAGGTTCCAGTTAGGACAGGGATATAAGGAATGTTTAAAGAAGAGGGTAAGAATGCAGAGAGTTTTGTTAATCCTGGAGCAGAATTCCGGAGGTCACAATGGAAAGATCTGGGAGGCAGAGGGAAGGGATAAGGGATTGGGTCCCCAGACGAAACAGAACAATGGGAGGAAGGTCTGAGAGATGTAGGATATGCATAGAGGTGTGGAGGGAAGGGCATCTCTTTGGCTCTGCCAGAAACATAGTGGCTGCATGTTTTTGTGCCAACACCATGCCCCAGGTGTAGAGTAGCATGAAAAGCCTGGCAAGCTGTTAGAAATTGGAGCATTGACCTCTGTCAGGTGACACAGGTTCACTAAGAGAATGTTTTCAACGCGGCTACTAATTTGAGACTGGTGATGATACCTCCACATATTTACTACTGGACTTGTCCCGATAGAGATACAGTTTTTTGCACGTTACTAGAAGCTACAGAAAGTGCAGGAGATCACCCTGCAGGAGAAAACAGATTGAGAAAAAGGCTCTGAGCAGACTTGCAGAGTACTAATATTTTAGAGATGGGCAAAGAAGGAGCTCCCCCAAAATGAATGAGGTTGAGTAGTCAGTGAGCTAGGAGGAAAGCTGGGATCTTGCAATGCCACAGAAGCCCAGGGAAGAATGTGGGCTTTTTTGCTTTGTATTTTTGGACAAGGAGGAAGAATTTTTCTTTTTTTTTTTTTTAAGATTTTATTTGTTTATTTGACAGATCACAAGTAGGCAGAGAAGCAGGCAGAGAGAGAGGGGGAAGCAGGCTCCCTGCTGAGCAGAGAGCCCGAGGTGGGCCTCGATCCTAGGACCTTGACATCATGACCTGACCTGAAGGCAGAGGCTTAACCCACTGAGCCACCCAGGTGCCCCAAGAATGTGTTTTTAAGGAGTGGCCAATGGGGACAATGTTTTATACATGGTCTATCTGGATTTTAGCCACAGATCTGAAGGTTTCCTACTTCATAACAGCAATTGAGAACTTCAGTAGGGTTCAGAGTAGAGCCTTACAGCAATTCATGTGACTACCCTCCAGACTGAAATCAATTCATTTCTGGGATTGTTTGATTCGTTTACTAGTTTATTAGACGTAGTATGGAACCTCCTGACTGTTGTATTAGTGCAAACATGTCTTTTACATGTTCATTTCATCTCTGTTCTTTACTGTGAGCCTACAGCAAGAGGTACATTTTGCAGTTCTCTGACTACAAACCCAAGCACATGTGTAGCTCACTGCATGGCCATAAAGGTTCATGTGATGTTTCAAAATATGCTAACAACTTTCTCTGGGTTCTAAGAAGAAAAACACAAACTGAAAAAAATGTTCAGAAAATGTGTGCCCTTAAGAGAGATCTGCTTGTCTTTAGGGATTTGCGCTCAGTTTATAAGGCTGCCTTGATGAACTGAAGGTGAACTGAGTGTGGGCATGTAGGATATTTTTTTTACTTCAAATTTGGGAAGAACTTTCATGTGGAAAAGGGGAGAAAAGCAGTTTCTGGCTCAATAGAAAATCACCAATTGGATTCATTGAGAGATAATGCCTCTCCTCCAAGCAGAGACTAAAGAACCACTCATTTAGGGCTTTATAAAAGGGATTTTTTCTTTCCTTCTTTCTTTCTTTCTTTTTTTTTTAATTATGTGAGTGACAGGATAATTTTTAAGATCTTTTTCTAGTGTAAGATTTCATGCGTCTATGAAATAACTGTACCAGGAGCCTTTAAGAAATAGAGAAGGAAATGTAACATTGATTTTGTAGTTCCATTTCTTTTTTTTAATGTAAAATACATAGTTTTAAAGATTTTGTTCATTTATTTGCCAGAGAGAGAACAAGAGAGAGAGAGTGAGAGAGCCTGAGTGCACAGGTGGAGGGAGGTGGCAGGTGGAGGGAGAGGGAGAAGCAGGTTCCCCGCTGAGCAGAGAGCCTGATGCTGGACTCATCCCAGGACCCTGAGATCACTGTCTGAGCTGAAGGCAGATGCTTAACTGACTGAGCCACCCAGGTGTCCCTTTTTATGTCAAAAGAATTTTTTTAAGATTTTTATTTATTTATTTGACAGAGACACAGCAAGAGGGAATACAAGCAGGGGGAGTGGAAGAGGGAGAAGTAGGCTTCCTGCTGAGCAGGGAGCCTGATGTGGGACTCAATCCCAGGACCCCCCAGAATCATGACCTGAGCTGAAGGCAGATACTTAATAACTGAGCCACCCAGGCGCCGTATGCCAAATATTTAAAAATCTCAAATAATAAGTAAGAGAATTATAATTATCCAGAATCTCAGCATTTTAACAATTCTTTTCAATTTGGGGGGTATTTCCTTTTATGATCTGTCAACAGGCATAGTTGTTTGTACATATGTGCTCTCAGTTCTGTCTCCTTTTTTTCCACTAGTAGCTTTAGTGCTCACGAGATAAATTTAAGGAAATAAGTGTGTTTTCCTGGATTCTGTAGTCTTTAATCCTGAGATGTAGTGGTAGGAGCAATGCATTTAAAAAGTCTAAGCCAGCAAGGACTTCTTTGAAAAAAAACTGATTTTTTTTTTTTTTTTTTTTTTTTTTTTTTGGTTTGTGGGCATTTTGTAAATTGTTTGTACTGTTTTCTTTCCCCCTTGAATCAGTTGATCATGGTCTTGCCAGATTGGTGACAGTATACTGTGAACATGGTCATAAAGCTGCCAAAATCAACCCCCTCTTCAGTGGACAAGCCTTGCAGGAGAATGTGCCTGAAATCCAAGCTCTTATACAGACCCTTCAGGGACCCTTTAATACCACAGGTAAAGCCCACTGACACTAGACTGTCCATGTGACAGCTCACTGCCAACAGGTGGGAGGGCTCCTTTCTCGGTTCTTGAAGAATTCACATGCCCCCTGGAGCTGCGGCTTCCAAGATGACAGTGAGGGGCACGTTCAAGCACTGTCCATGAGAACCTCTCTTGAGGTTCTAGAATAGTCTTCCATAGGGCCCATTTCCTCTGAGTTTAAAAACATACTCACCAAAGAAGACATATAAATAGCCAACAGGTAGATGGAAAGGTATTCAGCATCAGTCATCATCGGGGAAATGCAAATCAAAACCACAATGAGATGGTATCAGCTCACAACTATTAGAATGAATTTTTAAAAAGACACACAATAATAAGTGTTCGTAAGGATGTGGAGAAAAGGGAACTCTTGGGTACTGTTGGTGGGAATGCAGGTAGGTACAGCTACTGTGGAAAACAATGTAAAGGTGCCTTGAAAAACCAAAAATAGAGTTACTCTATGATTTGATAATCCCACTTCTGAGTATTTATCCAGAGGACTTGAAATCAGGATCTTGAAGAGTTATCTGTATTCTCATGTTTATTGCGGCATTATTAGAACAGCCAAAATATGGAAACCACTGAAATGTCCATCAGTGGATGAATGAATAAAGAAATGCAGCGGAGGAGCACCTGGCTGGCTCAGTTGGCAGAGCATACAACTCTTCTCTTGGAGATGTGAGTTTGAGCCCCACGTTGGGTGTAGAGCCAACTTTAAAAAGAAAAAAAAAGTGCAGTATATGTACAAAATGGAGGATTATTCAGCCTTAAAAAAGAAGGAAATCCTGCCATTTATGACAACATGGATGAACCTTGAGGGCATTATACTAAGTGGAATAAAACAAGTCGCCGAAGGACAGATACTACACGATCCCACTGTATGCGGAATCTAAAATAGCCAAACTCGTGCTAGCTTCAGCAGCAGATATTTAAATTGGAATGAAACAGAGAGGATTAACTGGGTCCCTGCACAAGGAGAGCATGCAAATTAATGAAGCCTTCCAATATTTAAGGAAAATAACGAAATAAAATAGACTCCTAGAACCAGTTAGAATGATGGTTCCCAGGGTCTGGGGAGAGGTGGAAAAGGGAAGGTGTGGGTTAGAAGGTACAAAGTTTCAGTTATGAAAAATAAATAAGTTCTGGAGATCTTCTATACAACACAGGGCCTATAGTTAACAATACTGTATTGTATACTTAAAACTTTGGTAAGAAAACAGATCTTATGGTCAGTGCTCTTTCCAGAAAAGAAAACAGATTACTTTAAAAATGAATAAAAAATTGCAAGCCCTGAAATTAAAAAAAAAAAAAAAAAAGTTTTTTTGGCATTATGTGCCAGACACTTTATATCCATTATGTCAATTAATTCCCATACTTGCTCTCTAAAGAAGTTACTGCCATCTTTACTTTATGGTTAGGAAAAGAGACACTCAGAGAACTTAAGTAGCTAGCAGTGAAAAAATGGTGGAGGTAAGGTGACAACCCACGTCACCTGCCATTTCTGTAGCCTGAACTTTTTCTGCCTTTTTTCTTGTCCAGTTGGGAATGGATAACCCGTCAGGATCCTGGGCACATCTCATGTCATATTTTTATTTTATTTTATATTTTATATTTATATTTTTATTATTATTAGATATATATTTATTAACATATAATATATTGTTTGTTTCAGGGCGCAGGTCTGTGATTCATCAGTCTTACACAATATATAGCACTTACCGTAGCACATACCCTCCCCAGTGTCCATCACCCAGCCACCCCATCCCTCCCACCCGCCTCCACTCCAGCAACCCTCAGTCTGTTTCCCGAGATTAAAAGTTTCTTACGGTTTGTCTCCCTCTCTGGTTTTGTCCCATTTCAGTTTTTCCTCTCTTCCCCCATGATCCTCTGCCTTGTTTTTCAAATTCCACATGTCAAGGAGATCATATGATAATTGTCTTTCTCTGATGGACTTATTTCGCTTAGTATAATACCCTCTAGTTCCATCCATGTCGTTGCTTTATCTGTTATATTTAAAGATTTTATTTTTAAGTTATCTCTACACCCAATGTGGGGCTCGAACTCCCAACCCCAAGAATGAGAGTCACACACTCTCATGTCATTTTTTTTTAAGATTTTATCTATTTATTTGACAGAGAGAGATCATAAGTAGGCAGAAAGGCAGGCAGAGAGAGTGAGAGGGAAGCAGGCTCCCTGCCGAGCAGAGAGCCCGATGTGGGACTCAATCCCAGGACCCTGAGATCATGACCTGAGCCGAAGGCAGCGGCTTAAACCACTGAGCCACCCAGGTGCCCTCTCATTTTTTAAAGTTAATCTTGGCCAATGTCAAATTCTGGCATATGCTTCAGTTAGTAATGTTCTGGTAATAAACCCCTCCAAAATGTAGTGACTTTTAGGGCACAACAATTTCATTATCATGTAGTTCTAGAATTTGACTAGACTCAGCTAGGTAATTCTCAGTTGGGGGGTCTCTGAGACAATATCCATGCTCCTATCATAATGTAAATGGCCCTTCAGGAGTGGAAAAGCTAACTGTTTTAGTATCTTATTCTTGCTGAGTCTTCTTACGGGTGCCCGATACTGTGTCCACTCATATGTCCATGACTTTGCATGGAGTTCCCATAGGTCTCTACCTCATCAACCTAGGACATTCCTGTTAATTTTTAAGCATTCAGCAAGCACTGCCTGCTCTGTGAGGCAGAGCTGCCCAGAACTTGCCAAGGTAGTGTTCAGTATTCCCTCACCTGTGCTCTCATAGTACTGTGGGCAACTCTCAACAATAGCACAATTACCAAAACTGGTAAAAAAAACTTTATCTGACTTTAGAACAAAGCCCCTAAGAAATATTCTCGAGCCCTCCATTCAGCAGTAACCAGAAATATGAAGTTACTTAAGAGAAAGTACAGTCTTGTTACTAGGAAAAACCACTTGTTGATATAACATAGTATTATCATTACTTATTTATAAATTTTACTCTATAAGACTTAAATTTCATTTAGGAAAAAACCCTTTTTCCCCTTCCTAAGTAAGCTCCAGGCCCATTGTGGGGCTTGAACCCACCCTCTTGAGATCAAGAGTTCCATGTTCTCCTGCCCAAGCTAGCCAGGCTCCCTGAAAAAGACCATTTCTCAGCCATATTTGAACACTCAGTGCCAGTATGGCTTCTGGTATATAGTAGGTTCTCCAAACTCGCTCATCGGATGGATGAATCTATGTTTATCTATAGCCACATATTTTTATATCTCTTCTTTTAGAGATATGGGTCTGCATATTTGAAATACACGTAGTTAATAAGAAGAGCAGAAGATGTGAGAAACCCAAAGCAATTTTTTAAGCTGCATGCTTTTCTGCATTATCACATTTTATGATTCTAAAATAGATTTTATTTATTTATTTGACAGAGATCACAAGTAGGCAGAGAGAGAGGGGGAAGCAGGGTCCCTGCTGAGCAGAGAGCCCGATGCAGGGCTCATCCCAGGACCCTGGGATCATGACCTGAGCCAAAGGCAGAGGCTTTAACCCACTGAGCCACCCAGGCGCCCCTAATGATTCTAGTTTTTTAAAATTTTTATTGGGGTAAGGTACACATAACCCTTGCCACTTTAACCATTTTGAAAAATTTTATTTTAAGTAATTTCTACAGTCAACTTTCTTATTATTGACTTATTTTAAGTCAATTTCTACAGGGACTCAAATTTACAACCCCAAGATCAAGAGTCATGCTCTACCCACTGAGCAAGCCAAGTGCCCCACCACTTGAGCCATTTTAAAGTATACAATTCAACAACACTTGGTACATCCACAATGTTGCGCAACCATCAAGATAGTTCCAGAACATTTTTATCAACCCAAAAAGAAATCTTGTGCCTAGTTAGCAGTTACTCCCCATTTTGCCCTCCCCCCAGTCCCTAGCAACCACTACTCTACTTTCTGTTTCTATAGATTTGCCTATTCTTGACATTCTGTATAAATAAAGTCACACTATGTGGCCTTTTGTGTCTGGCTTTTCCCCCCTGTAGCACAATGTTTCCAAGTTTCATCCATGTTGTAACGTAGTACTTCATTCCTTTATGTGGCTGAATAATACTCCATCGAATGGCTACATCACATTTGGTTTTTCCCATCAGTGGACATTGTGTTATTTCCTATCTCATTTAATCTTAACAACTCCTCCCTGACGTGCTTTGACTGCTCCCATTTTATAGGTTAAAATGTGAGGCAGAGAAGCTAAGCAACACAAAGCAATTTCTGTAAGTTGAATGATCAGTCGGTATCAAAGTTTATTGTAAGAAACCATAAGCAATAATAAAGTAAGTGTTGGTTTGTTAAACTCAAGTTGTAGGTTCAGGCAAATGATGGATAATTGATTTGTGCTGAGTATTAATATATCACAGACCTTCCCTTTTTTGGACTGAGAGTTGGCTAGATTTCCCTTGACCTTAAAATACTGCTTTGCTATCAATATTAATTCACATTAAGGCCAGCTGCTCAATGGTAGACACTACTTTATAGGTATTAATAAGACTTGAACATTTGGGAAGATATTTTAGATAAAGGTAGGACATTGATTTGTAGCTATAAAGCAGATGAATGTCAGGTTTCAATTTTTAGTTTGAAGTTATCATACAATCAAAATTTAGCATAAAGCAAAGTTTTATATTCCCTCTCCTAGTATGACTACTTCATGGCCTTTGGTCATAGTTTTAGTTTTGCCTTTAGAAAAATCTAGATAGCCATTGATGATGAGCTGAGTTATCTGAACAAAATACTCTGAACTGAAATATTTTGTATATTCTGTAATTACACGGTTGATTGCTTTTTAAAATGATCCCTTTGATTCCATTTTGTAGGATTATTGAACATGGGGAAGGAGGAGGCCTCTCTTGAGGAAGTACTGGCCTATCTCAACCAAATCTACTGTGGGCAAATTTCTATTGAAACCTCCCAACTTCAGAGCCAGGAGGAGAAAGACTGGTTTGCCAAGCGATTTGAGGAACTGAAGAAAGAGACCTTTAGCACAGAAGAGCGAAAACATCTGTCAAAACTAATGCTAGAATCCCAGGTATAAAAGTGCCTGTGAATATCAATGGAATAGGGTGGCTCATTTTCTACAAAGATGCATAAATATTGAAGAAAGGGAATTAAAGCATGTATTTACCCCACTAATCCCATTGCCTCGACACAACAGACAGTATAACATGTGCTACTTAATTCTAAGTAGAAAAAGCTAGATCGCCGAACACCAGAGCTGTTGGTTCTCTTCAGAGTCAAAATGCTTTTTATATATTTGCCTGTTCACTCTCGAAAAGACTGCAAAATCCTTAAGCTCTTCTCTTCTTATTACCTCAAGCAATCAAAGAAAGCTATGCACGAAAGCTCTTGGTACAAATTAATGAAATTGAATCTGTCAGGGCTTGGATCAGGCTCTGGTATATCAAGACGACAAGAAAACTGTTCACAGTAATTTGGATAGTTGGATGGTTTGCAGCCTTGAGGAAAGAGTACTGTAGAGGCCTCTAGTAAAGCTCAGGGGCTGGGAGGGGCAGAATGAAAGGCCCAGCCCTTGCTTCAGAAGAACATTCTTTTTTTTTCCCCCAGAAGAATACATTCTAAGAGGCTTCCTCTGGGGCTAAGTTATTCTACCACTCATGTTATTTTCTCTGCCTTCCCACTGCTGCCTGGTGTCCTTGGCGAGGCGTTCTTGCCATGCCCTGAACTAGTCACGTCTGTCTCTGGAGTACATCATGAAGGGGCATTGCTGCACCTTGTTAAACTAGCGTAGGGTCTCCTCACAACACACTGAAAGGTGTCTGACTTGGACCTGAGTAGCTGGCTCTCTTCCAACAACAAATGTGTTTGATGTGATGTTCCACAGGAGTTTGACCACTTTTTGGCCACCAAGTTTGCCACAGTGAAGCGGTATGGGGGCGAAGGAGCCGAAAGCATGATGGGCTTTTTCCATGAGTTGCTGAAAATGGCAGCCTACAGTGGGATCACGGATGTGATTATTGGCATGCCCCACAGAGGGAGGCTTAACTTATTAACAGGCCTTCTGCAGTTTCCTCCAGAGGTAAGATACTTTCTATGGTATACAACTGATTGTAACAGAATAGAGCCGACAATAATCATTCCTTAGAAACCCAGTAAAGCTCTGCGCCGTTGGCCCGGGGGATAGCTTAATGAGTTGATGGATAGATCTGGTATTTGAGTTGATTTTCTGTGTCTTCTTATATGGATTCTTTCTCTCTCAGGGAAGGTAAAGGTTAGTTTGTTTTCTCAAGGATGACATGAATAGATAATTTCTGTTCTTGGAAGCATGCTCTCCTAATGTAATAGAAATCGTTCAAACAAACATTAAGATCTTGTGATTGCTTATAATTTTACCTTCCAAGAAGTCCGTTTTACTTTCCATTGATGTGCAGAGTTTATACTGAACATCCTCTATAAAACTAATAATACATTGTTATCCTCAGAGACCACCACCTGAGAGGTTTTATAGGTAATTGGATCTTGGTGTTCCCGTTCTGTCCGACTCAGCGGCTCTGTTCATCTCTCAAAAGACTGGAGAGTTAGGGCTGTAGATTTTAGGTCCAAGAACATCAGGGTGACTTGGAATTTAACCAGATCATGGCTGCTGTGTGTGGGTAAACCTCACTACTGATCTTGGCCAGGAGATTAAAAGTAATTGTGTTACCATTAACTGTGAGAGTTAATGGAGTGAATAGAGCCTATGGAAGGATACGTTACCCTTAAACCACTAGAAGGTACACGTGACGGTATGTCTGGGGCTAAGCTTTACCACTACTACTCGTACCTCAGGTTTTCTGATGCCAAGAGATTGATAGTCAGCTCTTAAAAGACAAATACTTTTGAAAGGCAGACTAAACAGAATAAAGTGATTGACAGGGGCACCTGGGTGGCTCAGAGGGTTAAAGCCTCTGCCTTCAGCTCAGGTCATGATCTCAGGGTCCTGGGATCAAGCCCCGAATTGGGCTCTCTGCTCAGCAGGGAGCCTGCTTCCCCCTCTCTCTCTCTCCCTGCCTGCCTCCCTGCCTACTTGTGATCTGTCAAATAAATAAATAAAATATTAAAAAAAAATAAAGTGATTGACAGATGGAGGCATGTGCTGAAACACAGGCAGAAATCCCTAAATGAGAAATTATGTTCTTAAAGTATCACAGAAAAAAACACAACTGAAAAGTGCTGAATTATATGTGATCATATTTGTGAGAAACATGGATGTACCCATACTGTGTAAGGGTGTGTGCTCCTGTTTGTCCATAGGTCAGTAAGAAGCTTTGGGGTCATTCAAACCATTTGGGTAAATGAGGACAACATGCTGTCTTTGGTAACTACCGTGGTTTGAGACCTGATTTTTCTTACTTACTAGCTAAAGACCTTTAAATTAGTAAGTTTCTCTTGTGCATTTTTCAAGTGGGTAGTAATGTTTATTTCGAGGTAGACTGGGAAAATGAAGTGAAGTCCTTTGAGAATTGGACAGTAGAACTTTTTAGGCACGACTTGAGCTAATCATGGATGTCATCTTGTGTCTAAATGGGATTAAGTTCTGTCCTATCATTTTCCCATCTACCCCCCCTTTTTAAAAAGATTTTATGTATTTAATTGAGAGAGAGAGAGAAAGAGAGCATGAATGGTGGGGAGGAGCGGAGGCAGAGGGATAGGGAGAAGCAGGCTCTCCATTTGAGCAGGGAGCCTGACATGGGGCTCCATCCCAGGACTCTGGGATCGTGACCTAAGCCGAAGGCAGATGCTTAACTGACTGAGTCACCCAGGTACCCTTTCCTGTCTACCTTTAACAAGTCATAAAAAGTTCTTTCAGAGAATATATTCTAACAGGTGTATTTAAGAAAAATTATTTTGCATATTGCAAGGCAGAGATAACTAACAGTTTACTACTTTACTATCTACATGTCTAAATAGTCATGTTAGACTCCTCTCAAAGTGTTGGTATTTCACGTGATGGTGAAGATCTCCAAATAATTCTGGGCATTTGAGCAGTTAGGAGTTTGTGCCTTTCTTTTTTAACAATGCATGGTGATCTGGGGTGCCTGGGTGGCTCAGTGGGTTAAAGCCTCTGCCTTCCGCTCAGGTCATGATGTCAGGGTCCTGGGATCGAGTCCCGCATTGGGCTCTCTGCTTGGCAGGGAGCCTGCTTCCCTTCCCCTCTCTCTGCCTACTTGTGATCTCTGTCTGTCAAATAAATAAAATCTTTAAAAAATTAAAAAAAAAAGAATGCATGGTGATCATAGTTATACAAACATAGGTATAAAGTTTTTTCAATTGTATGATTTAAACTAACCACTTCTTCTCTGGTCTCCATTGTGATAAAAGACATTTTTTTCTTGTGTATTTTTTCATAACAGCTGATGTTCCGTAAAATGAGAGGCTTAAGTGAATTTCCGGAAAATGTTTCAGCCACTGGAGATGTCCTGTCTCACTTGACCTCCTCGGTTGATCTGGATTTCGGCGCGCACCATCCCCTCCACGTGACCATGCTGCCTAACCCCTCGCACCTGGAAGCCGTCAACCCCGTGGCGGTGGGGAAGACTCGTGGAAGGCAGCAGTCTAGACAGGATGGGGACTACTCTCCAGATAGTTCTGCTCAGCCAGGGGACAAAGTCATTTGCTTACAGGTACTTGTAGCTTCAGGAAGTGAGGCAGGAGGCTGGGGAGACCAGGAGGAAGGAAAGGGAGATGGTAGATATTCAAGATGAAATTGAGAAAAGATGAAATTTTGGGAAAAGAAGATTGGGGGGCTTGTTTTTAAAATTAATAGCAGATATGAGGTCCAGTCTCAAGGCAACTGACTTTAGACTCAGGTTTCACTCTGTGGGTTTTGTTTTGTTGTTGTTGTTTGTTTGTTTGTTTTTGAAGAACCACTTTAAACATTTTTAAAAGTTAAATTCATTTAATTAATATATGATGTATTATTGGTTTCAGAGGTATAGGTCTGTGATTCATCAGTCTCATATAATACCCAGTGCTCATCACATCTCATGCCCTCCTGAATGTCCATCACCCAGTTCCCGCATCCCCCCAGCAACCCTCAGTTTCTTTCCTATGCTTAAGAGTCTCTTATGGTATGTCTTGTGTTTTCCTTTCTTGAGTTGTGTGTGTTATTTAAGGGAGTATTCAGTGGTATCCCTGATGCTTTTTGGAGGACAGATTTTATTACTTTTAGGAAACTACGTGGTCTCCATATATCTAACAAGGCTTGCTTGTTTCACAATAAAGGTCTTGGGGCACCTAGGTGGCTCAGTCAATGAAGCACCCTATCAGGTCTTGATCTCAGAGTTGTTAAGTTCAAGCCCTACATTGGGCTACATGCTGGGTGTGGAGCCTGCTTAAAAAAATACTAATAAAATAAAATAAAGGTATAGGTAAATCTATAAGGCAGGAGAATATTTGGCTACATAAATGAATACCAACTGTATCTTATTATCTCATATTATTTTTCATGAGCCAGAAACTTGTAGTAAGTAAATTGGGGGTAGGCAGCATTGCATTTGACTACAGTATGGTATTTTGAAATGGAAATGTTACATTGTTAATCATTCTCTTTACCTGTCACTTGACTTAATTCACAATACTCTAAAGTATTTCTGTCATTCATGTTTACCCAGTGCGTGAAGCAGGTCTTCGCATGGACTTCCAAAGTAAGAGGTGAAAGTGGCATATTCTTTAAAGTGCTGAGCAACTGACTGCCCTCTTTTGTCTATTTTGTGTTCCAAAATTATTTTGCCCTGCTGTGTCTGTACTTGTCTTGCCTTGTTCAAGGACACAATTCTAACTTCTTCTGAGAACTCTAAATTTGGATCCTATAAAATCCTGGTAGGTGAGATTCTGGATGCTACTTTTTCTGCCTGTCTTCTTTTTATCTGGGTCCTGAACCTGGTGAAGGTAGATTGTCCTTTATGATGGCTGTGTGTCTAACCCCTGACCATGTTTCTAACCCCTTGGCCATGTGTCTAACCCTCAGCCGTGTGTCTAACCCCCTGGCTGTGAGTCTAACCCCCTGGCCTGGGCAGCTCCCGCCTCACCCAGCATTTGTTTGTACTTATGGACCCTTACTCCCAAAAAGCTTTATGGGGCATAGTGGAGTGGGTTCTCTTCTGATTTAAGAAGAAAATAAAATTAGCAAATGGCACATGTGTGCTTTAGTACCAAGAATCCAAAGACCATGATAAAAACGATGCAAGTTATGAGCAGATGTTATGTTCTTTTTCTGAGAAATTTTTGTTTGAGAATGGTTGACACCAGATGTTATGTTCTTTTAGAGAGGGAGAGAGAGGTGGGGGGCAGGAAGGAACAGAAAGGGAGGCGAGAGAGAAGATCGGAAGCAGGCCCCACCCTCAGCACTGGGCATGGAGCCTGATGCAGGGCTTCGTTCCACAACCCTGAGATCATGACCTGAGCTGAAATCAAGAGTTAGATGCTTAACCTACTGGGCCACCCCCCAGATGGTATGTTCTTAACAATGCCTCTCCTGTAACATTTTTGTAAAGGAGCAGAAGAAGCACACATCCCTCCCTTTTCCTTGCTTTACTGAACTCCACTTACACTGATATCCCCCAGAAATTCCATCATCAAGGAAGAGTGTTCAGATGCCCAGAGCCCTTGGATCTGGTGGCTAAGAGTCGGACTTTACAGTGTAATGTGGTACAGAAAAGACAAAGAATGTGGAATCAAGAAGACAAGTTCAGATCCTGCCTTTTCTGCTTTCTGGCTTGGTGTGCTTGATTCTGTTACTTAGGGTCTTTGAATCTGATAGCTAAATGGGAGTATACTACATTCTTCATAGTGTTCTGAGAATTAAATGAGACCATGTACATAGTTAAGTTCCTTGATCCAGGAGAAAGGCTTGGAAGGGTGGAGAAATACATAGAAAAAAACCCAGAGGTACCATAGAAGGCCCAGTGTCTACTCCAATGTGAAATATACACTCTTGGTGAACCTTGGTTTATTCATGTATAAAAAGGACAGTAGTGACTTTCTTATCTGCAACCCTCCCCCCCAACTCGAATGGGTTAATGCTGTGGAGATAATGTAAGGGTTTGTTATTACTAGGTATAGATGCTCCAAAATGGAGGTCATCCATATAGTCCCTAGTCAAGGGAAGGTGTAGCCTGGAAATGTCACTTCTGCAAAGCAGTACTTCCTTTCTTAGCCAGAATATTCTATTTACATTTTTAAAAAATGACTATTTTAAGGACATTTTCAATGTCCTTTAAAAAAAAATCTACTTCCAAGTATTCTTCCTTCACACATTTTTAGGTCTTTTACTTCTGTTATTGTTAGAATTGCAATGGTCATGTTCTTAGGGCATCTGAGATCATTTTATTCGTTAGTCCATCATTTCAGTATTAGCCTTTTGTTTATTTTTTACTGCAATATATTTGATAATAACATTACATAAATTTAAGGGGTATAACATGTTGATTTGACAGGTAATCTCCTTTTAGCCTGAAGTCAGTAGAATTCATATCTTCTAAGATCTTCTAAGATCTACAGTTCCCTTATTATTTGCATTCAACTTTCTCTAAAAGAGATTTCTCTTTTCCTCTACCGCTTTCCATCCATCAGGTTTTGTGGTGATGTTGTGATCTAACAGACTTCAAATGGTTTGGAAGAATAGCACATTTCAGATGTTGTGTGGTAGTATTTTGTTGGTTCCTTAAAGCATCCTTTCACTCACCTGTGAGAGACTGTCCCCCGCTGCCTCCTGTCTTTGCAGTCACATCACTCTTCTTTATGTTCCCAGGGGTGGCCAGTACACCCATTGGGGACCAGGAGATGCAAGGTGCACACAGACTCTCTTTAGATGTGGATGATTGAGGAGGAGAGAGGGTTCAAAACTATGCACTGTTCCTCATGTCTTGCAGTCTTTTTTCCTGAAAACTGTGCTGAGCTGATTTTCCTTCCATACCTCCAATAGCCCTTCCTTCTGTGGTGCTGTTGTTTGTTCTAGAATGTTGATGGTTATATTAGAAATGATGAGTGTGAGTGTAATGTGGTGGTGGGTAGAATGGGTTCACCGGTTGTGGTCACAAGAAGAAAAGGGCTTTGAAACCTGCTTGAGATCAGGCAACCCTTCTAGAAAATCCTGTACAGAACCAGCAGAGTTTTGGGAAGGCAGGGGAGCAGTGAGAGAGAGCATTGTTGTTTTTATTCCTCTTATTATTTGAAAACAATTTATTCCAAATTGGAAACACAAATTTCTACACCCCTTATATTCATTTTCTCATTTTCTCCATGATTTAGGTTCACGGTGATGCATCTTTCTGTGGTCAGGGGATTGTTCCTGAAACATTTACGTTGTCTAGTCTCCCACATTTCAGAATAGGTGGGAGTGTCCATCTGATTGTCAATAACCAGCTGGGTTACACCACTCCTGCAGAAAGAGGAAGATCTTCCTTATACTGCAGTGACATCGGTATGTGACACAGGGAGGCAGCCCTAGAGAAACATCTAGTTCACTTAGAAGAGTGAGCCTTTCTGGTTATCCCATTTTAAATTTTGGATCAGATGGGCTCAGTAGTCACCAACAGTGCTACTAACATTCCTTGAAAAGTCTGAGTGTGATCTTTGAATCCAGGGAAGTAAGACAAGAGCGGAACTGAGAGGCTGCCATCTCAAATTGTCCAAGAATCCAGTTGAATGATGTGGTGAAAACCAGGGATCAGTGCATTTGGCACAACACCAGGGTACTTGTCTTTAGGGGATTCAGACCTGGGGTACCCAAAGCCCTTGTCAAGAAAAATAGGTTCAACCAGTGAATTTGGCTAAGTGGTCTTGGTTAGAAGTCAGATGTGAGGAAGCCAAGTTGACTCATTTTATCCCAGAAATCGGGCAGTATGAAGAGAAAGGGCGTTTTTTGTTGTTGTTGTTTGTTTTGTTTGTTTTTTTAAACCCATCACCCAGTTCACAGAGTAATAAACTGTTAGGTGGTAGGAACTCTTCCGTTTTTGCACCTAGGTCCTGGCCTGGATGCCTTTTGGGGCTATCTGTGTGAATTTTCTTTTAAAGATCATTTATTTTTAAGTAATCTCTAAACCTGATGTGAAGCTTGAACTCACGACCCCAAGATCGAGTCTCTTGCTGCTGTGACTGAGCCAGCCAGAGATCCCTATCTACGTGAATTTTTTCTATGTGAATTTTACTCACAGAGTAAGTCACAGAGCTGGGACATGATCTCTTTCCTCTCAGCTAGGCTCCAAAGTATGGGTTCTTAACCACCCAGCCAAGCTACCTCTGAGTATGTGGGCTGCCTCCCCACACAGGCAACAGGAGTTGGAGGTGGGCTAATGTCATATGGGGATAGCTGGCTGGTTTCATCTGTCTTCTCTGCCTCAGGAAAGCTTGTGGGCTGCGCCATCATCCACATCAATGGAGATAGTCCAGAGGAAGTGGTCCGTGCCGCACAACTGGCTTTTGAATACCAGCGCCATTTCCGGAAGGATGTGATTGTTGATTTGTTATGCTACAGGCAGTGGGGCCACAACGAGCTGGATGAGCCCTTCTTCACCAACCCGGTCATGTACAAGATCATCAGGTACAATTATAAACCTTTGTTGAAGATCCCCTTGCCCCCATAGGGCTCACATTATTTTTACTATTTTTATTAGATGCTCTGAAGTAGGGTGACCAGCTCCATGGGTTGCCTGATGCACACAACTTTCGGTGCTAAAACTGGGACAGTCCTGAGCAAACTGGGGTGGTCATTCTGTGGGTCCCAGGAAAGGTCCCCATATTCTTCAAACTCTACTCATTTGCTTGATGAATAAACAAAGGCAATTTACCAACATCACTTGGCAGATGGGAAACAAGTAGGAGGACTTGGGCAGAGCCCATAGTATGCCATCGACAGGACCAGAAACTGGTCCACTGTGATTCACTTGGTGCCTCAGCAAGAGGTAACATGACAGTTGTAAGGTATCTTGGGAACTGTGCTGTCCAATATGGAGGCCACTATCGTATGTGGCTCTTGAACACTTGAAATATGGCTGGTCCTGCTGGAGAGGGGCTGTAAGTGTGATATACACACCAGGTTCCAAAGACTTCATCTGTCAAGAAAAATGTGAACTATCTCAGTACTTATTTTTATGTTGATGAAGTGTTGAAGTGACCATATTTTGCACATATTGAGTTAAATAAATTTGTTATGAAAATTAATTCTACCTTTTTTTTTAACCCTTTCTAATGTGACTGGTAAGAAATTTTTAATTACACATTGGCTCATGCTACATTTTTTTTAAAAGATTTTATTTATTTATTTCACAGAGAGAGAGAGATCACAGGCAGGCAGAGAGGCAGGCAGAGAGAGAGGGGGAAGCAGGCTCCCTGCTGAGCAGAGAGGCTGATGTGGGACTTGATCCCAGGACCCTGAGATCATGACCTGAGCCAAAGGCAGTGGCTTAATCCACTGAGCCACCCAGGCACCCCAATTGAGTGACATTTTATAGGTCATTCTGGTCATATGGAGCAGATTGCTCTTGGAAGAACAAATCTGGAATTTAGCTCCTGTATGGCATGAAGTGGCTCAGGGCCTCATTTAAAAAAAAAAAAAAAGATCTGTCTGGTCTACCTCTTTTGTCAGGACTGGATACAATAAAGTATGTGAACAAACTTGTAGTTTAAAGTATTATGTGAACATAGAGTATCATTATTATTATTGTAAAACCAAGGTACTGGTTATTATGGTTACTGGATTATTAAAGCCACCAAAAATGGATGTTGGTGACTTTGAGTTCAATACTTTTTGAAATAAGGGTGTAGACAATGTAGGTCAGTCTTGTAAATAACTGTCCGGAATGTTCATAGAAAAACTCTACTAATTATTTCTACCTTAATATAGACAAAGACTTATAAAGATGGATTTGTTTTTTCTTGCTTACTTGGAAGAGGTTGTTTACTCCCCATTGCCTTTAGAAAAAATAAGATATTGGAGTGAAGGTTACATAACATAAAATGGATCACTTCAAAGTGAGCAATTCAGAGGCATCTAGTATGTTCACCGTGTCGTCCCACCACCCACACTCTCTAGTTCCTGAACATGTCCTGCATGCCTTCTTACAGTGATGTTGCTCTGTGATACCTTTGACAATGACTGTGTCTGTCACTCTTCCACTGCTGCAAATCAGATTGACTTTTCTCCCTTGTTTGCTGCACAGAGCCCGAAAGAGCATCCCAGACACCTATGCAGAGCACCTGATTGCCAATGGACTCATGACCAGGGAAGAGGTGTCAGAAATCAAATCCTCCTACTACTCGAAGTTAAATGACCATTTAACCAATATGGCGCACTACAGCCCCCCAGCCACCAACCTGCAGGCGCACTGGAAGGGTCTGGTCCAGCCACCAGCCTGCATTAGCTCCTGGAACACGGGTGTGGCCCTCGACCTCCTACGGTTTATTGGTGTGAAGTCGGTGGAGGTGCCGGAGGAACTCCAGATGCATAATCATCTGCTGAAGACCTACGTGCAGGTAGGGAGCCTGACAGTTTCCGGTTACTGTTTGTTTGTCTCGAGTCACAGAGAAATCAGTGTGGATCTGGTCTTTTTGAATTAGTGTTACTGATGGTGGGTCACTAGGTTCTAGGAGCTGCGCCTAGTGATGTTTTGGTACTGATAGTCACTGAGCTTTGATGTGTCCACTTCTTTTTTCTTTCTTCTTCCCTTCCAGTGCACATATGTGGTTTAGTACTGAGAGTCAATGCAGTTTGGTACTGAGAGTCAATACTACTCATTTCCCTCTGTTTATTTATGTATTAAATGGTTAATATATCACATGCACATGGGCAGCGTGCCCATTAGCTCAAGTACAGTGGCACAGGAATGCCTGCTTTGATTTTTCTGACCAGTGAACAGAAAAACACTTTCATTTTAGGGGGTAGCTGAAATAAAAATGAAGAAATTCAACATGTATACCCCAAGGGCAACCATTTAGAGGCTAATGCACATCGCAGTTTTATGTATTGTCTCAAGTTAAATATAGATTGAAGTTTTAGTTGTCCTGCGCCTCAGGAGTCCTAGAATGTGGGACTCTCTGTGCGGAGATGGGGGAATCAAGGAGCTAAAGGCCTTTGCCTTTACTTAAACTTGAACAGAGACACTGTCCTCTGGATGACTGTTACAACGCTAACTTCATCTTTAGGTTTTTTATTATACGTAAAGAGACTTTATTTTTTTAAGACTTACTAATTCGAGGTGTGGAGGCAGAAGGGGCAGAGGGAGAGAATGTCTTAGTAGACTCCCACTGATTGGGGAGCTCCTTGATCTTACAACCCATGAGATCGTGACCTGAGCCAAATCCAAGCGTCAGATGCTTAACTAACTGAGTCACCCAGGCACCCCAGGCGCTGAGACTCTTAAAACAGTCTATGTACTTGCCATCCAGCTGAAGAACTAGAATATTAGAAGGATGGTCCCCCTCACGCCCTCCCTGGCTCCATCTCCTGTCTTCCATGCAGAGGTTAGCCACTAACTTGAGTGCCTGCTTGTTTTGCCTGTTTGAAAACCTAGAACTGCTATCCTGTTCTGTTTCCTTCTGCAATTTCTCTTTTACTTAATATTATGATTTTGATATTTACTGTTGTTGCATTACAGTTTTTAGACTCAGTGTGAAAAAGGGGGTAGACTCTTAAAAGTGTCTTTTTTGTTTTTTTTCCCGCCCTTCCATTTTTTGCAGTCCAGGCTGGAGAAAGTGATGGATGGAACAAAGTTAGACTGGGCCACAGCAGAAGCTCTTGCCTTGGGCTCATTACTTGCTCAGGGTAAGAAGTTTCTGATTAGCTGCACAGCTGGTAGGGAGTGCTTTGTATGACATTTGTTATATGTGACCCCTGAGGTTTTGAATTAGAGCTATCTCCCATCGTTATCATTGACTAGAGAGGCTCTAAACTTTTCTTACTTTGGCAATATTTAATCTTAGTATAACTCATGTTGGTAATCTTCATCAGGGAATAAATGACAGAGCATTTCTTGCTGGGAAACAAGGCTCTGTGCTGGATGAATTGGAAAGGTATTTTCCTCTAAAGATTATAGAGCAAATGATAACTCTCCATTCTTGTATATTCTCACATTACCCAGACTTTTGAATATAGCACAGGTATATTTTAATCATGATAATCTCTTTGCTACAGAAAATTCTCAGGATGAGCTGATGTGTTAAGAATTCAGGGTCACCGTCCTTGTCAATACTTAGGTTATTCATGAGAGTCTGGATTTTTTTTTTTTCCCTGCCTGTTTTCTTAAGGTTTCAATGTCCGTCTGAGTGGGCAAGATGTTGGTCGTGGAACTTTTAGTCAGCGGCATGCAATGGTTGTTTGCCAGAAGACCGATGATGCCTATATCCCTCTGAACCATATGGATCCTAATCAAAAGGGGTTTCTAGAGGTAGGATGTCTTATTAATCCGCTGTAAAACCCAGGTGCCGATAATTATAGTTACAAGATTCTTAAAGCAATTAGAAACAGATGTTAGCTGTTTTGAGTTTAATCTTTTTTTAAAATTATTTAAAAATTCCAGTATCATTACCATGCTGTTATATTAGTTTTGGATATACTTCCTACATCGCCCAGTGCTCATCTAGATAAATGTACTCCTAATCCCTTCATTTATTTCCCCCATTCCTCCATTCCCCCATCTCCTCATCCACCTATCCATCTCCCTTCTGGTAATGACCAGTTCGTTCTCTAAGAGTCTGGTTTTTTGTCTCTTCTTCTTTTTTCATTCATTTCATTCGGATCTTAGATTCTGCACATGAGTGAAGTCATATGGTATTTGTCTTTCTCTGACTGACTTATTTCACCAAGCTTTATACCCTCTAGAGACTACTCAACCATAAAAAAGAATGAATTCTTGCCATTTGCAACAACATGGGTTTAATCCTTTTTGAAATAAAGGGTTCTGAATGGGTAGAGAATGGAGGTCTATACACTTGGGATGGAAGGAGCATACTAGCAAGCAGACTAGAGCTGTTTCACTCCAGCTACGTATCTGTAGTCTTATAAATGTCAAATGGTTGTTCATTTTGTTAATCCAAAATTGATGTTGTGGGGCACCTGGATGGCTCAGTTGTTAAGCAGCTACCTTCGGCTTGGGTCGTGATCCCAGGGTCCTGGGATTGAGCCCTGCATTGGGCTCTCTGTTCAGCGGGAAGCCTGCTTCTGCCTCTCCCACTCCCCCTGCTTGTGTTCCCTCTCTCACTGTCTCTTGGCTCAGTTGGTTAAGCGGCTGCCTTCGGCTCAGGTCATGATCCTAGCATCCTGGGATCGAGTCCCACTTCGGGCTCCTTGCTCGGCAGGGAGCCTGCTTCACCCTCTGCCTCTGCCTGCCACTCTGTCTGCCTGTGCTCTCTCTCTCTCTAATAAATAAATAAAATCTTTAAAAATAAATAAATAAATAAAATCTTTAAAAAAACACACACACATGAAACAAAATTGACATCATAATCTGGGTGTTGCTGAATTCATTAAAGTAAGCCAAAGATGTGGATAACAAGTCAACAACAAAAAAGCCATGGGGCACATGGTGGGCTTAGTACATACAGCATGAAACTCTTGATTTTCAGGTTATGAGTTCAAGCACCACAGTAGGCACAGAACTTACTTAAAAAAAAAAAAAAAAGTGCCCAGATTCTCAAGGCTACCTTATTTTCTAAGGCTTAGTGGGCTTGACAAATATATCTGTTACCATATATTTCTGTGTGGTGGTCACAATAGAGTTAAAGGCAGGGGCTGGGTCTTTTTATTTTTCTCTCTCCAACAGCTGGCATAGTGCTGGCCACATGATATTTATTAAAATAAATTATCCTTTAAGGTACGCTTAGTGGCATGTCATCTTTTTTCCTATTCTAACATTTGTTTGGGTATAATCTCGAGCTTACTGATACTCAATATTTAAAAAAATTCACTTGTCAAAAGCAAGATGCCAGAACCATTACTTAAAAGGACACAAAGCTCATCTTTTCTATACATGAGTCTGAAATCTACCCCTGGATCAAGTCAGATTGGGGATCCAGACACTGAAACGTAAAGTAGCCCCTCACCCCAGTGCCCTTCTTTGAATTGTGCCTTGATATATAGTATCAGTTCATTTTGAATATTACTATCTAGAAAGCCCCAAGTTAATGCCTTGCATCTCTCATGAGGACGCCATCCAAAGATTTCATTAGTTATCTAATACCGTGCCTTTGTATGAAGGCCCTGGAGGACCTGCTGCTCGCTTGTGGTACTGAGAGGGGTTGCAGCTCACTGAGTAGTGGTTTGTCTTTACTGTGTATGCATTGTAAGTGCTTTGACCGCTCGGCCTTTCCCAGTCCGCAAGGGCTCCCAGGAAGGGGTGGAGGCCATGGGACCCTGGGTGACCGTAGACCACCAAGGCTGTCTGTCCCCTCTGTGCTGCATCTCAATTTTTACCTTTCTTCTCTCTACTTACATTTACACTATCACACTGTATATTATGTATCCATCTCAGATGCTTTTGGGAATAAATAAAACCATTAATAAATCCAAGACAGGAAGGTAGATGTGTGAATACAAGTGTATAAAGTATGCCGAATGCAGAGGTGAAGGTGTAGCCAGTCTACTTGGGAAGTCAGGAGAGCGTGGGGGAGGAAGCCAGATTTGAGCTGGGGCTGGAAGGACACAAGGAGTTGCCTAATCTGAAGCACATAGGGAGAACATTCCAGGTGGGCACAACTGTACACACAAAACCTTGTGAGGTGAGAGGACAGGGACTCCAAATAGCGTCATGTGACTGGAGGTTCAGTTGCAAAGTGGGTACAGGGGCAAGGAAGAGGAGCCTGGCCTGACTCTGCACATTGTGAAAGACTTGGAATGTTATAGAAGCTGGAAACCTTGGAGGAATTTTGAACAGGTGATCAGGTCTTAATATCAGACAGAGCCCTCCTGATGGTACTTTGGAAGCTGAAGGTGGATGAGAATTTTGGGCAGTTTTTCCTGTCCCAGCTTTATTGAGGTAAGGGCAGTTTCTAAGGAGGGTTCTCAGTTGCTCTAGGCAGGAAATCGTGGGGACCTGAATTAGGGCAGAAGTGGTGCAGATGGAATATGGGGCCAGATTTGAGAACAGCGATAGGACTTAGTTGTAGATGTAGGGAGTGGAGAAGAAAAACTAATCTTGCTTATCTTCTTGCTTCCTAACTCAGACATTTGCTATATGATGGTGGCATTCACCCAGCTATAGAGTAAAGAGAGGGAACGGGTTTGGTAAGGAAAGATGATGGATTTAGTTTTGGACATTTGCCTTCAAGGTGGCTGAAGAACGTAGAAGTTGCTGTCCATTACAGAAAGGCAATTAGATGTGTATGTCTGGAGTTAATAAAGGAATTTAGTCTTGAGGTACACATTCGGACATCATCAGGGTGTAGAAATGTTTGAAACCACAGGGGTGGGACTATCTCCCTGGGAGAGAGCAGAATAGGAAGAGGACTGGGGGATAGGGTCCTGGGAAAAACAGTTTTTAAGGTGCTGGCAGAGGGAGAAGTTTTTCCCAGGAGAGCACCCAGAAAGATAGGAGGACAACTGGGAGTCGCTGTGTCATGAACTGAAGGAGGGAGAAGTCAGATATGAGGAAGAACAACATGGCCGCTGGATTTAGCAACTGGAAGGTCAAGGGTCGACCTCACATAGATCTGTTTTTGTGGAGCGGTGAGACAGAAGCTAGATTGTACTAGCCTGAGCAGTAAACAGGAGTTACAGAACTGGAGGCAAGTGGATTAGATAATTCTTCTAGAAGCTTAATGGTGAAAGGAAGCTACAGCTGTAGACCACTGGTCAGGGGACTGTTTCTTGTTGCGTTTTTGAGTATTGATTTCTATCTGCTATGAAGGGAAAGTCATTGAGGAGAGGTTCAGAAAACAGGCATTAGGTGATGAAGCCAGTGAAGAAGCAGAAAGGAAGAATGGATTTAGAACATTGGTGGGTATGTCAGCGTTGAGTAGGAAGACAGATGAGAAGGTGAGGACAGACAGAAGGTAAGGGTAAAGTGGTCAGTCTAAACCCTGTTTACAATGCACTCATAAATCTGAGAAATGTAGTTGTCTTTTAAAAATTAAGTTAACATATAGATTATAACTGAAATCAAAAGAGAAATCAGAAAAGATAAGATTATTATACATATTATTATATATAATCCTACCATGCTTATAAATCATCTATTTTTATTTTTCTGTGTTGTCACTGAGTGCTTAAACATATAAATCACCCATTTTTATACTTTTAGTCACAATTTTTTTTCCCAGAGTTGTTTTTGTTTGTATGTTTTGTTTTTGTGTTTTTGAGAGAAAGAGTGTTCCCTCTCAGGGTGAGGGGCAGAGGGAGAGGGAGAGAGACTTCTGGTTGAGACCGGATTTCCTTTGAGCATGGAGCCTGACACAGGGCTTGATCTCACAACCCTGAGATCATGACCTGAGCTGAAACCAGGAGTCGGACACTTAACTGACTGAGCCTCGTAGGCCCCTCCAGAGGTGGTTTTTTTTTTAATAAAAGATTTATTGAGATAAAACTTTTTGAATTTAGTCTCTCAATGTATACAATTCAGTGGTTTTTAATATATTCACAGAGTGGTGCAAACATCACCACTATCTAGTTTCATAATGCTTTCATCACCCCCAGAAGAAACCCATACACCCAGTAAGAGTCTCCCCATTCCTTCCTCCACTTTGCCGCTGACAACCATTTATCTACTTTCTGTCTCTATTGATTTGCCCGTTTTGGACTTTTCATATAAATAGAATCCTACAATGAAGTGGCCTTTTGTGACTGGCTTCTGTCTCTTAGCGTCATGTTTCCAGGGTTCATCCATGCGGTAGTCTGTGTCACTACCTCATTCCTTTTTATTGCCAACTAATATTCTATAAATACATGACTCTTACAGATACCTTTGAGAAACAATTTCAAACGAAGACAAAATTACAAAAGAGTTTAATGTACAATACAAAAGGAACTTTTTCTCCTTCTGAAATATTTGAGACCTCAAGTTGGAAATACCAGGTTGCTCACCTCCTGCCGTGAATGTATATTTCCTGCAAACAAAGACCTTAGCCGCCACCACGGCAGTACGACCATCCACGTCGGGAAATGAATGTCAAAACATGACTACCATCTCATCCTCCAACCCCGTTGAGAATCATGTTGCATTTATTTCTATTTATTTATTTATTTTTTTAATATTTTATTTATTTATTTGACAGACAGAGATCACAAGTAGGCAGAGAGGCAGGCAGAGAGAGAGAGGAGGAAGCAGGCTCCCCGCTGAGCAGAGAGCCCGACGTGGGGCTCGATCCCAGGACCCTGAGATCATGACCTGAGTTGAAGGCAGAGGCTTAACCCACTGAGCCACCCAGGCGCCCCCATATTTCTATTTATTTTTTATTTTTTAATTCTTTTAGTTGAAATACTATTGACACACAATGTTGTATTAGTATAGGTGTACAACATGCCGATGTGACAAGTCTGTATGTTACGTGGTGCTCACAAGAGTAGCTACCATCTATCCCCTTATGCTCTTCCAATATCATTGACAATACTCCCTGTGCTTTACCTTTCACCCTGTGACTTATTCATTCCATCCCTGGAAGCCTGGGCTTTCTACTCTCTCCCACCCATTTTGCCCATTCCCCATTCCCCACTCCCCTCAAGCAATCACCAATTAGTTCTCTTGTGTTTATAGGTCTCTCTCTGCTTTTGTTTGTTTTCTCGTTTCTCCTGTTTTTTAGATTCCACATATAAGCGAAATCATTCAGTATTTATCTTACTCTGTGTGACTTATTTCGCTTAGCATCGTACCCTCTAGATCTACCCCTGTTATCCCGTGACTGAGTAGAATCATATTGCCTTTAACTGTCCTGTCTTTTTTGCCGCCTTAGAGATCTAATTTTATATTCTGTTTTTCTTTTTTTTTTTTTTTAAAGATTTTATTTATTTATTTGACAGAGAGAAATCACAAGAGAGGCAGGCAGAGAGAGAGGAAGGGAAGCAGGCTCTCTGCTGAGCAGAGAGCCAGATGCGGGACTCGATCCCAGGACGCTGAGATCATGACCTGAGCCGAAGGCAGCGGCTTAACCCATTGAGCCACCCAGGCGCCCCCTGTTTTTCTTTTTTATCTGAACATGTCATGATGGTTCTTTTGCTTTGTTGTGCAGATAGGATGTTAGAATAATGGATTCTAACCAAAGGTAGGCCTTCGTTTGGTAACTTCCCCTCCTTTGTTTTGTGATGTCTATTTAAAAGTTTGTTTTACTCTCAGTAATAAAAATAGGTTATCTGAGAAGTTAATTTTGCTTATCCTTTTTAAAGATTTTTAAATTATTATTATTATTTTTTAACATGGGGCTCAAAATCATGAACCTGAACTAAAGACCTGAGCTGAAATCAAGAGTTGGATGCTTAACTGACTGAGCTACCCAGGCGCCCCTTATTTTGCTTATCCATAAAGAAAATCTTTAATGCCCATATTCCATTCTTTTCCTCCTTCTCTCTTCATGCCAGCTTTCCCCAAATGCGTCATTCACAGAGAGCAATAGATCTCCTTTCTTAAAGAAATGGGAGATGACTGGAAAGAAAGTTCCCCTCTGGGCCCCTCCTCCCTTTTGAGAGGTTTATGATGCTTGACTGACTTTGTGTCCCCTGTCCTGGCATGAGGGTGTTTCTGTTCTCTTCCTTTGTATTAGGTCAGCAACAGCCCGTTGTCAGAAGAGGCTGTCCTGGGATTTGAATATGGAATGAGCATTGAAAGCCCCAAGTTACTGCCCCTCTGGGAGGCTCAGTTTGGTGATTTCTTCAATGGTGCTCAGATCATTTTTGACACGTTCATCTCTGGAGGTTGGTGTTGGCATATGCGTGTGGCATGGCCCCAGCCCTTTGGGGACAAATGAATGGAAAGGGGCATAGCTGCCTATGAGGTGCTGTAGCACAGCTCCTCAGGAGAGTTGGGAGGCTACCTTGCTCTCTGCTGGGGCCTGGCAGCTATTGGATGGTAATGAAAGCCGCCAGAGGGCTGGGGGCCACTCTGACCATAGGCAGCACCTTCTCCAGGGGAGGGTGCTTAGCTGTAGGGAACAGGGCATGTACCTGCCAGCTCCTAGGCAATGGACTTTTGGGTCTGTGCTTGGGACGTGTTGAGGAGCTGTGACATGCAGGCAATGGTGACACAGGGAGGATTTGTGCTCAGAGCAAATGGCAGCCTTGAAAACCCACTTCCCTGACCCAGGGATATTTAAGTATCTGAAAGCTGGTACTTGTGCATCTTTATTGTATTTAATCACCATTTACAAAAGCAGAACCTGCTTATTGCAAAATTCAAAGGTACATAGTAAAGGACAAGTGTGAGTTCCTGTTACCCCATTTTCTGGGGGGAACCACTCTTGGAATTTGCACACTTCAGGCCTCCCTTTGCTGTGTTTCTCTGCAACTTTATAGTTGTGAGGAAGAAAAGTGCTGGGACACCTGGGTGTCTCAGTCGGTTAAGCATTTACCTTCAGCTCAGGTCATGATCCCAGGGTCCCGGGATCCAGCCCCACATCAGGCTCCTTGCTTAGTGGGGAGCCTGCTTCTTCCTCTGCCTGCTGCTCCCCCTGCTTGTGTGCTCTCTCTCGCGCGTGTGCGCACGCGCTTGCAAGAGATAAATACTTTTTTTTTTTTTAATATTTTATTTATTTGACAGAGAGAAATCACAACTAGGCAGAGAGGCAGGCAGAGAGAGAGAGGAGGAAGCAGGCTCCCTGCGGAGCAGAGAGCCCTATGCGGGACTCCATCCCAGGACCTTGAGATCATGACCTGAGCTGAAGGCAGAGGCTTTAACCCACTGAGCCACCCAGGCGCCCCGATAAATAAATTCTTTAAAAAAAAAAAAAAAGGAAGGAAGAAAAGTGCCTTGAGGGAACTCACTGGACTTTGACATGTACAGAAGCCATCCTGGCGTGTCTGCTCCCTCGGCTGAGGACAGTGGCCCGTGTTGCAAGTGGTATGTGAGGAAACACAAGATATACCTGGAATCAGAGATACATGCTGTCCTTGAACCTGGGTCATTCCCCTTTTAATTTGTGTTCCATCTGCTAGAGCCTATTCAGTGAACATGTCCTGTAGGGTTTCAGCCAGCAGGATGGATATCTTCCTCCGAAGCCTGGAACACTGCTGGAAAGTGCGTAGAATGGAAATGATTTTAGGGGGTCAGACAGCAAACTAAATTTGTGGCACTACCCAGGTCACCTCAGGCCGTTCTGTTCCTGCCTCAGAGAGGTCTTACTCCCTGTCATGTGCTTTTCCAGGGGAGGCCAAGTGGCTCCTACAGAGTGGCATTGTTATTCTCCTTCCCCACGGGTATGACGGTGCTGGACCCGACCACTCCTCTTGCCGCATAGAGCGTTTCCTGCAGGTACGTCTCATGCCTTCTGGATTCCAAGAAATGCTTCCTGCTTCCTAGATGGTTTGAAATAGAGTTGCCTCCTGTAGATACTTCACGCACACCTCAAACGAGAGGACTTGGAAGATTTGAATGACACAGATTTCATGCAATGTCAGTATTCCTTATCAGCCTGATGCCTGGGTATACCAGCATCATGGTTGTATAGCCATTAAAGTGGTTCTTGTATGGCAGAGGTCAGGGTCTCCCAAACCAGGCTGATTGTCAGAATCACCTAGGGAGCATTTTGTAAATAGAGATACAGGGACCAACACCACATCAGATTCTTCGGAGTGAGGCCTAGGAATCTGTATTTTTACTTAAAAAACTTTTTTTTTCAAGTAATGATCGTATTTTTATAAAATGATTCATGATCACCAAAAAAATTTTAAATAACCACCCAGAAATAACCACTGTTATTCATTGGTAAGGAGCATTACCTGCATCTTTTTCTGCATATGGCAGAATAGGCAGGAAAATTTTCGAACACACAGAAGTTAGAAGATTTTCCAGTGAACGTTCATAGGCCGACCCCTTAGAGTGTACCATTAATATTTTATTCTACAGTACTGGTTTATCACAACTACTCATTATCATCCTTCTGTCTCTAAACCTTTATTATCTTATGCATTTCAGAGTAAATGGAGACACCTGTATACATCCACTTAGTATGGGAATATCATTAGTCATTTTGGCATATGCGCCAATAAAATACACAACTAGATGACAGGTCAGTAGAAGGTAGACAGAACAGTAGATAGATGCATAGTTATATTGGTAGATGAAAATGCAGAAAAATGATTTTATAAAAATTAGGATACAGAAATAAATGGCAGGTAAATTAAAGATGGTGCGTGACGCAAAGAGAAAAGTACATTTTGGGGAAGAAATTACAGGATATGTACACACCTGTGTGGAAGATACAGTTTGGAAGTTGTCAGATATAGACATGTTTCCCTTAGGACAGCCTGAGGTCCTTGTGATTGAATGAGATGATCTGAACATTTGCTCCTTTTTTCCATTTTTTCCCTCAGATGTGTGACAGTGTCGAAGAGGGGGTAGATGGAGACACGGTGAACATGTTCGTGACACACCCGACCACCCCTGCACAGTATTTCCACCTGCTCAGGAGACAGATGGTTCGGAACTTCCGAAAACCCCTCATCGTTGCTTCTCCGAAGATGTTACTCAGGTTCCCTGTAAGTAGAAAAAACTAGTTAGGAAGCGTTTTTCCTTTTGTCATTAAAAAAAATTTTAAAGTCAAGCTTGTTAACATAGAGTGTATTATTAGTTTCAGGGGTAGAATTCAGTGACTTATCAGTTGTGTCTAACACCCAGTGCTCATCACATCACGTGCCCTCGTTAATGCCTATCACCCAGTTACCCCAGCCCCTCAACCCATCTCTCCTCCGACAACCCTCAGTTTGTTTCCTACAGTTAAGAGTTTCTTATGGTTGGCCTCCCTCTCTTGTTTTCATCTTATTTTTCCTTCCCTTCTCCTATGTTCCATCTGTTTTGATTCTTAAATTCCACATATGAGTGAAATCATATGGTATTTGTCTTTCTCTGACTGACTTATTTCACTTAGCACAATACCCTCTAGTTCTGTCCACATTGTTGCAAATGGCAAGATTTCTTTCTTTTTGATGGCCGAGTAACATTCCATTGTGTATAAATATACTGCATCTTTATCCATTCATTGGTCGATGGACATCTGGGCTCTTTGCACAGTTTGGCTATTGTAGACATTACTGCTCTAAACATTTGGGTGTATGTGCCCCTTCGAATCACTATTTTTGTATCTTTTCGATGAATACCTAATAGTGCTGGATCTGAGGGCAGTTCTATTTTTAACTTTTTGAGGAAACTGTTTTCCACAGTTTGCATTCCCACCAACAGTTGAAAAAGGTTCCCCCTTTTCCACATCGTCACCAACACGTCTTGTTTCTTGAGTGGTTAATTTTAGCCATTCTGGCGAGTGTGAGGTAGTATCTCATTGTGGTTTTGATTTGTGCTTCCCTATGATAAGTGACGTTGAGCGTGTTTTCATGTGTTTGTTGGCCATTTGTATGTCTTCTTTGGGGAAATGTCTGTTCTTGTCTTTTGTCCATTTCTTGACTGGATTTTTTGTTTTTTTGGGTATTGTGTTGATAACCTCTTTATAGATTTTGGGTACTAGACATTTGTCTGATAATCTACTTCCATTCCATAAGTTGCCTTTTAGTTTTGTTGATTGTTTCCTTTCCTTTTTATCTTGATGAAGTCCCAATAATTATTTTTGATTTTATTTCCCTTGCCTCTGGAGACATGTCTAGTAAGAATTTGCTGCTGCTGAGGTCAAAGGATTTTGATGGATTTCTACCTCACATATAGGTCTTTCATCTGTTTTGAATTTATTTTTGTGTATGATGTAACAAAGTGGTCCAGTTTCATTCTTCTGAATGTTGTTGTCCAATTTTCCCAGCACCATTTGTTGAAGAGAATTTTTTCTGGTGGATATTCTTTTTTTTTTTTTTTTTTTTTTTTAAGATTTATTTGTCAGAGACAGAGAAAGCACATGCAGGGGGAGTGGTAGACAGAGATAGAAGCAGGCTCCTTGATGAGCAAGGAGCCCCATGTGGGACTCGGTCCCAGGACACTGGGATCATGATCTGAGCCAAAGGCAGACACTTAACTGACTCCGCCACCCAGGCGTCCCATCCATTGGATATTCTTTCCTGCTTTGTTGAAGATGAGTTGACCATATAGTTGAGGGTCCATTTCTGGTTCTCTATTCTGTTCCATTGATCTGTTTGTTGTTTTTGTGTCAGTACCATACTGTCTTGCTGATTATAGCTTCATAATAAAGCTTAAAGTCCAGAATTGTGAGCTCCCAGCTTTGGCTTTTTTTCAACATTACTTTGGATTTTGGGGGTCTTTTCTGATTCCATACAAATTTCAGAATTGTTTGTTCTAGCTCTGTGAAAAATGCTGGTGGTATTTTGATAGGGATTGCATTGGATGTCTAAATTGCTATGGGTAGTATAGACATTTTTTAAAAAAAGATTTTATTTATTTGAGACACAGAGAGAGTGAGAGAGAGAGAGCAAGAGCTTGGGCAGCTTGGGTAGGGGGGGAAGGAGCAGGAGAAGCAGACTCCCTGCTGAGTAGGTAGCCCAACATGGGGCTTGATCCCAGGACCCTGGGATCATGACCTGAACCAAAGGCAGATGCTTAACTGACTGAGCCACACTACCCCAGGTAGTGTAGACATTTTAGCAATATTTGTTCTTCTAATCCATGAGCATGGAATGTTTTCCCATTTCTTTGTGTCTTTCTCAATTTCTTTCATAAGTGTTCTATGGTTTTCAGAGTACAAATCTTTTACCTTTTGGTAAAAGTAAAGTAAAAGTAAAAGTAAAACTACTTTTGGTTAGGTTTATTCTTAGGTATCTTGTGGTTTTTGGTGCAATTGTAAATGGGACTGATTCCTTGATTTCTCTTTCTACTGCTTCATTGTTGTTGTATAGAAATGCAACAGACTTCTGTGTGTTGATTTTATATACTATGACTTAGCTGAATTTCTGTATCAATTCTAGCAATTTTTTTGTGGAATCTTCTGGGTTTTCTACATAGAGTATCATGTCATCTGTGAAGAGGAGAGTTTGAATTCTTCTTTGCCAGTTCAGATGCCTTTTCTTTCTTTTTGTTGTCTGATTGCTGAGGCAGGGGCTTCTAGTACTATGTTGAATAACGGTGTGAGAGTGGGCATCCCTGTTGCGTTCCTGACATTAGAGGAAAAGCTCTCAGGTTTTCCCTGTTGAGAATGATATTTGCTGCGGGTCTTCCCTATATGGCCTTTATCATGTTGAGGTATGTTCTCTCTATTCCTACTTTGTTGAGGGTTTTTAATCAAAAAGGGGTGCTGTATTTTGCCCAATGCTTTCTCTGCATCTATTGAGAAGATTGTCTAGTTCTTACCTTTCTTTCATTAATGTAGAATATTACATCGATGTATTTGCAGATATTGAACCACTGTCCCTGCATCCCAGTAATAAATCACACCTGGGTGTGGTAAATAATCCTTTTAATATTGGATCCAATTAGCTAGTATCTTGTTGAGAATTTTTGCATCCATGTTCATCAAGGGTATTGGTCTGCAATGTCCTTTTATCATTTTTGTACATACTTTCTTCTATTTTCTGTATCTTATTTATTTATTTATTTAGGGCCTTTATTTATTTATTTTATGAGACCATGACCCGAGCTGAAGGCAGAGGCTTAACCTCTGAACCACCCAGGCACCCCTTTTTTGGCTTTTTAAATTGAAATTTTAATTCCAGTTAACATGCAGTGTTATGTGAGTTTCAGGTGTACAATATGGTGCTTCAACACTTCCATACATCACTTGGTTCTCATCACAACAAGAGCACTCCTTAATCCCCTTTACCTGTTTCACCTGTTTCCCACCCCCACCCCGCCCCCTACACTCTGCAAACCCACACATCCCCTTGTGTCTAATTATATTTAAAAAGAAACATCTTTTTGGTTTTAGTTAGCCTAACTGCTTTCTCTCTCTCTTTTTTTTTTTTTAAAGATTTTATTTATTTATTTGACAGAGAGATCACAAGTAGACAGAGAGGCAGGCAGAGAGAGAGGGGAAAGCAGGCTCCCTGCTGAGCAGAGAGCCCGATGTGGGACTCGATCCTAGGACCCTGAGATCATGACCTGGGCCGTAGGCAGCAGCTTAACCCACTGAGCCACCCAGGCGCCCTGCTTTCTCTCTTTAAAAAAAAAAAAATCTTTCTGGAATAACTTGGACTCTAGGGAGCACTCCATCTCACTGTGAGCAAAAATAATTTTTTAGAAAAAGTTTTATTTGAAGTGCAAGTAGTTCTAAGTACCAGTATTCTTCTTTTATCTGTGGGGTATACATTCCAAGACTCCCATTGGATGCCTGAGGTTGCAGATAGTACTAAACCCCGCACTCACTATGCCTTTTCCTATACACACGTACCTATAATAAATTTTAATTTATAAATTAGACACAGTATTAGCTTAACAAGAACTAAATAAAATATAACAATCATGATTATTTATTATAAAAGAAGTTATGTGAATATGGCCTTCTTTTTTTAAACTACCTTGTTGTGCTGTACTCACCCTTCTTGTGATGGAGCGAGATGATAAAATGCATATGTAATGAGAGGAAGTAGGTGAATGACGTAGGCATGGTGACAGCATGATGCCACTTGTGACCTTCTGACCACATGTCAGGAGGAAGATCATCTGCTTGTAGACCTAGGTTGACTGCATGGAACACAAACCATTGAAAGCAAAACCGGAGAAAACCAGGTCTAATGTACTATATTGAGAGTACCAAGTTGGGAATGCCAAGTATTTTGATGAAAACCAGTGGTGATATTCATTGACTTTTACTGAGATTTTTTTTCTTTAAATGATTTACCAGTGGGTAGACTCCTGTTTCAAACATTACAACAATATAGCTTATTGCTATAACATTTAAAAGGGTACATATATTCTCTCTCTCTCCTCTTCTCTTTCAAATAAATAAAGAAAGAAAATCTTTAAAAAAGAAGAAAAGGTACATTTTGTCTGGGTTCACCTGAACTGAGTATTAAGCACACAATATGTTTTGTATTTTATTTTAAATTTATTTTTATTTTTATTTTTTTGTGTGTGAGAGAGAGGGAGGGAAAGAGGTTGCACGTGTGAGCTGGAGGGGGAAGAGCAGAGGGAAAGGGAGAGAATCCTAAGCCGGCTCCACGCTCACCGCAGAGCGGGACAAGGGGCTCGAACTTACCACCCTGAGGTCATGACCTGAGCCGAAATCAAGAGTCAGATGCTTAACCGACTGAGCCACCCAGGCGCCCCCCATAATATATTTTTTAAATCACAAAAATATGCAGAGTTCAAGATAATAAATATTGCTAAGCATCTATTTATCCCATTTGCGAGCATTTTTTCTGGTTTTATATGAGAGTCTTAATTAGGATTAACGTTCAAAAACCTTGGCACTTATGCGGATGCTAGGCAAAGGAGGTAAAGGAAGTCATTTAGGATTTGGCTCTTCAAGACTACCTGTGCTTCTCACGAAGGTTCGAGAATGTATATTCGGAATTGAGGAGTGTTGAGGAAAGCAGTGAGTGATTTGCCTCTAGTGGAGGTCAGCACCCACACGAGCCCAGAGTGGGTGCCGCCTCAAATTCCGCCCTCTGTGCCCCTCCACTGCCTCTCCCTGGTGCTGACCCTGAGGGTCAGTACTGTGGAAATGTACTTCCCGTTCTTACACCGATGGCGTGGTTCGTGTGTTTGATCCCCTCATTCTCACTTGCTCCCCTGACTGTGCCTTGAACAACCTTGCACATTGTGAGATGGCTTCCTCAGTCTCGCAGCATCACAGGACATTCAGGAATAATGAATGCAATCCCTTTAACACGTGTTTCTGATGGGGGTCTTTGGACACAGATTTTTTTTTTTTTAAGATTTTTATTTATTTATTTGACAGACACAGATCACAAGTAGCCAGAGAGAGAGGAGGAAGCAGGCTCCCTGCCGAGCAGAGAGCCCAATGCTGGGCTCGATCCCAGGACTCTGGGATTAGGACCTGAGCCAAAGGCAGAGGCTTTAACCCACTGAGCCACCCAGGCGCCCCGACACAGATGTTTTGAAGCAGCAGTGTTAAAGGGGCTGAGTCATAATGCAGATTACTATAATTTATTTCTAAGAAATAGGTATGTCTGGGATTCTTGACCCAGTTTTCATTATACTCCTAAGGGTGTCACCTGCTCCCTCAATCATTACTATAATGGCATGTAATCATATTAAATACAATATATGTATATTACTAAGTATTGAGTGAACAATTAGAAATTTTATTGAGAATTTTTTTTGCTGTTTCTAATGAGAAAGAGAGTTCACATTCTGGCCCCAATCGTCCACTCCTCTCTCACATCTAATATATAACTTACCAAATTAGTGAGGCCTTGCTCTGGTACCTTGAAAATATCAACAGCTAGGGGCACCTGGGTGGCTGTGATGGGTAGGTGTCCCACTCTTAATTTTGGGTTAGGTCAAGATCTCAGGGTCATGAGATGAAGCCCTGAGAGCTTAAGATTCTCTCTCTCGCTCTGTCTCTCTGCTCACACACTCTTTCTCTCTCTCTCAAAAAAAAAAAAAAAAATATATATATATATATATGTAATTTCAACAGCTATCCTATAGATTTTTTAAAAGATTTTATTTATTTATTTACTTATTTGACAGAGAGAACGAGATCACAAGTAGGCAGAGGGTAAGCAGGCTCCCCGCGGAGCAGAGATCCTGATGTGGGGCTTGATCCCAGGACCCTGGGATTAGGACCTGAGCCAAAGGCAGAGGCTTTAACCCACTGAGCCACCCAGGCGCCCCTATCCTATAGATTTTTAAGTGAAAAACTACTCTTATTAAGTTGCTAAATATCTTCATTAAACATGTAAGTCCTTCTATTAACTGAAAGTGAGTTCCACCATTACTGAAGTCTGATTTCTTCCTGAAAATTAGATTATTGGTACAAGTGATCTAGCAGAACAGAAGTCCACCCTTTCTTTCCATGGTGTATTCACAGATGACCTGCCATATGACAAATATGACTCAGGGCTTTAAGAAGTTTGCCTGACAAGTGGTACCTAAATTCTACCCAAATTTCCCACCCAGCTCTGAATTCCAGTTCCTTTTTTTTTGCCTTAGTGAGTTCTACACCTCCATGTGGGGCTTGAACTGCCACCAAGATCAAGATCAAGATCAAGAGTCACTTACCCCACTAACTGAGCTAGCCAGGCGCCCCTCCAGCTCCTTTGGATTCCTACCCTAGGAAGTGGGAGCTGACTAAGGGTTCAGGGTGGAGAAAGATGGCTTCTATCATACATTATTTGGCAATAAGAATAAATAAAAAATAAGAATAAAATAAATATATGTGATATATAATAAAATATATATCTATATAGGGGCGCCTGGGTGGCTCAGTGGGTTAAAGCCTCTGCCTTCGGCTCAGGTCATAATCCCAGGGTCCTGGGATGGAGCCCCGAATCGGGCTCTCTGCTCCGCAGGGAGCCTGCTTCCTCCTCTCTCTCTGCCTGCTTCTCTGCCTACTTGTGATCTCTGTCTGTCACATAAATAAAATATTTAAAAAATATATATATATCTATATATAATAGGTAATATATATTAGGTAGACACAGATAATGTATAATATATAAAGTATATATTTATATACTTATATATAATATATAATATAAATATATATTTATATACTTATATATACTTATATACTTATATATTTGTATATAAAGTATATATTTATTTCATTCTCTTAGTTAATATTAATTTTTTAGAGTATACCACAGTATCCCCCATCAGCATGGCTGCCTATCGGTGAACCAATCAGATGTATTCCCATTTGAGAATAGATTATAGGGCAGTGAACTAGAGTTGTCTCTGTGCTAAGTTCTTTGCAACAGGTACTTATTTAAATTGAGCTCATTAATAAAATTTCTTTTCATCACAGAAATATTCATGTATTGTTCCTGCTTGTTCTGACTCATTAGGTTTCACGTATAAATTATAGTCAAAATCCTAAAGACAGAAATCCTTGTCCTAGTTTAGTTGTTTTTGTTCACAAATGTCATTTCTGATTCCAACAAACCAAAGTGTATTTTTACTGAGACAAAAAGTGGGATCAAACTGAAATTTTGATTCTGAAAGTCTTGTTCCAGTATCACACAAAAGGCAATCTTATGTAACCTTGAAAAAGTGATTTTATTCTGAAATATACACAATTGGTATTTTTTTGAAAGATACTGTGTTTACTAGGGCATATGTTTACATATATGAGTCCTAGGAGGAAAGTTTGATGTTATCTCTTGGTAAAGATCCCTTGAAAGTGCAGGCATCTTCAGCTCCTTTCTTTGGTTGACAGTTGTGTGGCTTTATACCCTCCTTAGGCCGCTGTGTCAACCCTTCAAGAAATGGCGCCAGGAACAACATTCAAGCCGGTCATTGGCGATTCATCTGTGGATCCCAAAAGGTAATTTGCTGTGTATCTCTGTTTTCATACTCTGCAGTAGAATTTTAATTAATGGGAAAACTAGTTCACCTTAGGGAACCCAGAGTGACCCAAATTTCCTCTATCCTGATAGAAGTCCTCTGCCCCCATGGGGCGGGAGTCAGAGTTTGCATGGAACATGGAGCTTCAGAGACGTGTGTTGCTGAGGAAGGCCACAGGGCACAGTGTGTCACTGAACCCAACTACAGAGCCCCCTACTGCTTCCATAACGAAGCATTTTCATCAACGCAGTCTCCTCTTTCTTTAGATACAATTCTTTCAGCTGTTTCTCCTCTACCCCATTCTACCCAATAGGGTCAAGAGGCTAGTGTTCTGCTGTGGCAAACATTTCTATGCCCTGCTGAAGCAAAGAGAATCCTTAGAGGCCAAGAAGCATGACTTTGCCATCATCCGATTAGAGGAACTCTGCCCTTTCCCACTGGATTCATTACAGCAAGAGATGAGCAAATACAAACATGTTAAAGGTACAGCATTATCTTGGTGGGGTTCTGAAACCTATTCCAACGTCTCATATGGAAAGGGATTCCGGGGCAGTGAGAGTCCTTAGAGGATTGAATCTTTTGGAATCTGGAAATATGGGGGAAAAAACCCTGCTAGAGCCAATGTTTCCTTGTCTTTTCTGGTGTCCCTTTCAGTAACCCTCCCCCCACCTTCTCTCACTTTAAGATGTGTTGTTTCTTGACAGCGTGGAGGTAATCAGTGCTATACTATTGCTTAGGATAAATTGATGTAGCTGTAAAAGGCAAGCCTTTACAACAAGTGGGGCTTCAGTAATTAGACATCTGTATGTATTGGGTATGGACATTAACTCAGGATCACAGATCTAAATGTAAAACATAAAACTCTAAAACTTCTAGGAGAAAATCTCCATGACCTTTGGTTAGGCAAAAGATGTGAACCAAAGAATGGGATGACGAATAATTACATAAAATGATGCTTGACATAATTAGTGATAAGGGAAATGCAAATGAAACTCAAACGAGATACGCCTGCACCCCTATCAGAATAGCTAAAATGAAAACAAAACAGTAAGTTGGCGATATCGAGAGCTGATGAGGAATGGAAAGTGGTACAGCCACTCTGGAAAACAGTCAGTTAGTTCCAACACACAGTTGCCAGTCCACTCCGAGGTATTTGCCCAAGAGAAATGACAGTGTGTTCACAGAAGAATGTCTACCACAGCTTCATTCATAATTTCCCCAAACTAGAAACCACCAGGATGTCCTTGAACCTGTGGATGAATAAACAAGGATGTAAGGTACATCCTTGCAATATCATACTACTCAACAATAAAAGAGAGTGAACTATGGCTTTGGGATTTTGCTAGTTCAAGGGAGCCAGAACCAAAGCTTCCATATGGTATAATTCCATTTATCTGATGTTCTGGTAAAGGCAGAACTATAGGGAGAGAGAGAACCTCAGTGGTTGCCAGAGGCTGGGGCCATAGGAGGAGTTGCCTTCAAAGGGCAGGATGAGGGAATTTTGGGGGTTGATAGAATTGTTCTGTATCATGAGTGAGGTGCTTGATACGTGACTATCATTTATCAAAAAACAAACAAACAAACAAACAAAAACCCATACCACACCATATTGGAAAGGCATATATTTACTTGAAGAGAACTAGCTATACATACATACACACTGTATATGTATATATGTGTAAGTATATGGCTATAAGGTGTCTATGTATGTACATATACACTGTGTGTGTGTGTGTGTGTGTGTGTGTGTATATATATATATAGTGTGTGTGTGTGTGTGTGTGTGTACTGTAGGTTTTCCTGGAGTATTGCAATGAACTTTCTTCTGCTATAGATTTTATTTGGAGTCAGGAGGAGCCTCAGAACATGGGACCATGGTGCTTTGTTTCTCCAAGGTTTGAAAAGCAGCTGGCCTGCAAGGTAATAGCTTTCTCTCTTACAGTGTTTTGTGTATGTGTGTTACTTCTCTGGAGTGCCAGTAAATGGGTTTATCCCCCATTACGGGTCCAGTTCTTTTAAAGAGAAACTAAACTATAAAACCTAACTTAGATTTTTTTTTTGGAATGAAATGCTGAATGTTTATCAAGATATAAATGCCTACGTGCTAGTATGATGTAAGAAAAAGTGATTATACTTAAAGTAAAAGCCCTTACCTGTCAGCTACCTTTCCCACTAGTCTTGTCCTAAGGTCACAATCCAGGCCCTGGATGATCAGGGTGATGAGTGGGCTTGTATTACAGTAATGGAGAAGAGATGCCCACTAATGCTTGTTCTAGGCTCTTCCACATAGCTGGGGGTCCATCAAAGGCCAAGTTCTTACTGCTTAGACCGTGGGGAGGGAAGAACAACGAGAAGAGCAAATGGGCTTCTGTTTCTCTTCCTATTCTGCTTCAATTAGAACTCACTTCACACATTTGTTACTAGTTTGTGGGGTCAAATCATTGTCATTGTTCTAATTTAGGAAACTCTACTGCTAAAACCAACTAATAGTTACTGAAGAATAAGACAAATTCAAGAATTGATCTCCCCTGATGGTGCCTGGGATTTAGTTTTTAGTTGTGGCCTATATCTCTTTCCTGTCTATTCTAGGTGACCCATTATTTTTCCAAAAAGGTGATTTGTGGTTAAACAAGCTAAGAGAAATGCATGCCCTGCCTCGGGAGAATAAAGCTGGGCTCTGATCAGGTCAACAGGTCATTTTATTTCTTTTCTGCTCTCATCATAGCTCCGTCTTGTGAGTCGACCCCCTTTGCCAGCCCCTGCTGTAGGAATTGGCACCCTTCACCTGCAGCAGCATGAAGATGTCCTCACCAAGACCTTTGCTTGATGGTGTCCTTTGAAACAGTGTTACTTCCTTTTAAGAAAACAAGCATGAAAAGAAAAGCCGGCTCCTTTGCTCTCTTCTTCCATTAGGCAACATGAAAAATCTGTGTTCCTCTAAGACCTTGGGATTGATGAGGAACATTTAATCGGAATACACAGAGTAACCAAGGGAATTATCCATCAATCCATGAACCTGATGAGTCACCTTAATCCTTGAAGGTACAGCAGTGTTCTGTTTTTGTTAGATCTGAGTGAGTTGTAGAACCAGTGCATTACCCAGACTTTTTCAGACCATGTTTTTTTCATTAACTGTATGTGCCCAGGAAAGGCTCTTTAATTTGAATTTACAGAATTGACATGCAGATCACCTAGACATGTCTTCTCAATTTGCTTGGTGCGTGTCATTTTCATTAATTTCGCCATTCTTTATTCAGAGTCCTGTGACTACCAGTATTTTCATTTTATGTGATCTCAGGGGCTGCTTTCCAGCCACGGTGAAAAATGTTTCACCCAACGCTGGAGCAAAGCTATGCTAGTCCTGATGGATGTTCTTCAGAAGAGCTGTTTTCACCCACTGACCTTAAATATCCATCCCATTACAAAGGACTCGGGATGTATCATCTTTTTGCACAGTATTATTAAGGAGTTTTAGCTACAATGAAATTGATTGGTCATCATATCTTTTTTCCCCCTAAATTCTTATTGCAGTGATATCTTAATATTTTTGATTGACTTTCGGTGTCTGATATGGGGATTTCCGCTCCTGGTTAGTCAGTCTTGTTGCTAAAAGGGTATGATGAAGTGATGTTCGTTTGTGGTGTTTAAGGAGCATTTTAACTTCAACACTGAAAACTTCCAAGCACCAGGTTCTTAGGGGTTTACGGAGATCACCAGCCCATTGCATTACCTCTGAAACTTCATGGAAGCTTAACTACAGAGCAGCAAGCTGTGTAGCTTAATGTCACTTGGTGCTGCAGGGGCTCTGCCATCTTCCATTCTGGTGCTATGACAGTTTTTCTTTGAAATAATGGAGGAAGTGCTGGGGCACTGGAACGGCCTCTCCCTTTTTTGGCGACTGGTAAAGTCTTTCATAATCAACATGTAGGTTGTTTGGGCCACAGGAGTAGATTTGCAATTCATATCTTCAGTGTATGCATTAGTGTGTTGATTTAATATTTCTGTAATATTCACAGTCCTTTTATTCCTGTGCACCTTAATGCTTCCTTCCTGTGCCAAGCCTTATAAATCGTGTAACTCGGTGCCACGCATGTAAATTGGTACAATTACAAAGTCTATCTAATGAAAACGGTTATCAGTGTTGTATACTAAACTAGAAAAACATGAAAGCCCTGTCATTTTTTTCAGATCTCTTGCTTTCTTGAGTTAAAAATTCCAAAGTTGAAGCACAAAATGAAATGGAAAACTAGGGTTTTTTGTTTGTTTTTTAAAAAGTTTAGATTTCTCCTAATTTCTCTGGTATCTTATTATGTCTTCACCACCATGAGCCATGAAATGTCTTCTAAAAAAAAATGTGTCTTCTGTATCTTAACCTTCTTACTCTCAATCACTGTTGCAACACGGGTCAGCATTTTTAATTACCTTGTAGGAAAGGACCAAATCAAATACTCCCATAATAAAGTATCGGATAAAAATATCATAGCAAAATTAATTAAAAAAACCTTTATTGTATTCCTCTGGGAAATTTGATAATGTGATATTTGTATCCCATTTATATCTATGTTGATTTCATATTCAATGAAGAATAGAGCTCAAATTGGGTATTCATTGAAGAGAAGATTAACAACCATGAAAAAAATGTTGATTTTGTCTAAAGTGACATATTCTTAGTAAAATAAAATTTTCTTCTTTAAGAACCATTTGCTCCATTTTTCTATATGCATATTATTTAGAAAATATTCTAAAGTGTAACTTCTTTTAGCCTGACTGTATTACCTCTGAAGTTTTTTTTTTAAATTCCTTGACTGACAATAGAAATAGTGTCCATTTTACAAAAGCGAGGAAATGCAGTTTAAAGAAATTAGGGGTTCCACAGGAAGGAGGTTAGAGATGAGAATCAAGACTTGAATCTTGAGGTTCCAAAAGCTTCACCTCCATTTCCCTTGGATATACTTGGATATTTGCTTTTCACCTTCAGCTTCTAAGGTTCATGTTAAACCCTCACATTTGGGGGAAATTTGGACAAAATGTTTTTAAATCCTCAATATTTACAACCTACTATTAATTCAAATAAACAAATCCTAAATTACTCAGTGGGAGTAGTAACTCCTTGTCATGCTTGTATTTAAATCTGATAAAGCAGTCTAAAGCAGACTGTAATTTCCCCATTGCCATTTGCAAAATCAGTTAATCTTAGAAAACTTTTAATAAAAGTATGTTCCTTTAGTGTTACTTCCCTGTGTCTTCTCTGAGTCATGTGGAGAATCAACTACAATTGAACAAAAGTGAGAAATGACCTTCTAAGAGTAGGATAGTATTTCCCCAGTAGTTTATTGGACACTTACTGCATATATGGTATTGTTCGGGACATTAGAAATACATGAGAAGAAAATGGAAAATGGGTTGCTATTTGTCTTCAGTGGACTATCTATTTGAGATGACAACGCATTTTACACATAGAGAGATATGTTCTTGTTGGGTGTGCTAAAACAGCGTGGGAGGTCAGGGGAGAGTGATACTGCTGATAGATGTAGATTAATTGGCATATTGTAGTCACACAAGGACAAGTCCTGGATAGCATGTAGTAGCAGAAAGACTGAAGAATGTTGGAAGGATAATTCACAGCAGTTATCTAACATGTCAGAGCTTTTCCCCAGGTTCTTTTACTTGAAACATGGAGCTGTCCCAGAAAGAGGAAGTAAAGAGAAATGGAGGCAACTCTTCTTCTGTCAATTAGGCTTTCATTTTAGTGCATCTTTATTGAAAGGATATGATATGTGTGAAATTAGCTCACAGTGTAGGGCCAAGAGCCAGTCACCATAGATGATACAAAAATTATGTTTCTGCCATTTAGAAGTTTATGGATAGTAGGGGAGCTTAGAGAAGTATAAAAATGACTAATACAGAGTAGAGTGAGATAAGAATGAAGTCATAGGATGGGAGGTTATAACTCTGGCAAACTGTGTTTTCCCAAAGCGGCTAGAGCAGTATTTTGCTTCACCGGCCCTTCCAGAACCTTGCCACAACTTCACCTAGAGGCAGAGTTTGTTTTCCTTCTCTCTTGAGATTGAACAGGCATTTGTGGCTGCCTCTACCAATATAATGCACTGAAAGTGATGCTGGGTTATTAACAAGAACATTTCCTTGGTACCCAGCGGCCATGTTTTGAGGAAGCCCAGGCAAAATGAAGGAGCCCTGTGGAGATGTTGAAGCCGACAGGCAGCTGCAAATGCTGGGCCTGTGAGTGAGAGAGCCTTCTGCTCATTCAAGTCTCCAGTCTTGGAGCTGTCCCAGATGACCCCAAGTGGAGCAGAGTTCTGTGCATGCCCAGCCTGTGTGTGTGTGTGTGTGTGTGTGTGTGTTTTCAAAGATAAACAATGCCCCACACCAGGTAAAGTGGTCAAGGACAGATTTTAATCATCGGAATATTATTGCAGTAGAAAAGAGTCCAGCATGAACTGAATTCAACTTTGATTTGTACAGAGGGAACTGGGAATCTAAAGTGGACACGACAGAACAAGGAGCAGGTGGGTGGGGCTCAGAGTCAGGAAGTGAAAAAATGACAAAAAACTTGAAGGAAGAGGGATTGGTCCATGTGACACCAATCTGGGTTTGTTAATTGGTGCTTATGAAAGTTAGGCTCCTACCTTCCACAGAGGCTAGAAGACAAACAGTATCTTCAGGTGTTGGAACAAATGGTAAATTCTTCCGGCAGTTTTCAGTTTTCACAGGCAGATTCTTCAAGGGAGGGCTAGGGTCACTTTCGGGATGGAGCTGTTAATCTCTGTTTAAGTCTTTATAGGACTGGGTAAAGCTTAGTAGAGAAAGGGCTCACAGGAGCCTGGCTAGAGTTTGGTCAAGGAAAAAATCAACTTTTCTCTGTCTCTCTCACATACCCATGAATCATTGGTTTCCTTCTTGGGTGCAGATGGCAGTCTTAGAACAGATCATTGGATTTGGTGGTTATGGGTCATTAGTGAACTTTGAAATAGCTTATTTCATTAGAAATTAGAGCAGAAGTTACAGTAGGGGTTTAAAATTGACTTAGGAGAATACATTTGAGGGCCTTCTGTGTGTCAGTCTCGTCCTCTAATTTTCACACCTGTAGCACGTGGCTATTATCCTTATTTACTGATGTATCTCAGAAAGGTTAATTGCCCAAAGCCATTCAGAAGAAGAGATTAAAATGCAGGCTGATTTCTTTTTTCTTTCTTTCTTTTTTAAATAAACATACAATGTATTATTTGCTTCAGGGGTACAGGTTGCAGGCTGATTTCTAAGACTGATTTCCCTTATGCCACGCTGTCCAAGAAAGGATAACGGGGGACAAAATGCCCATCTTCGTCTATCAGAGAAGCTGAAGAAGGAGCACACGTAATAGTGAGGAGTTCATAAGCTATTAACTATAGACAGGTTATCACAAGATTTTTTTTTTCAAATTTTTTATTTACTTGACAGACAGAGATCACAAGTAGGCAGAGAGGCAGACAGAAAGGAAGGGAAGCAGGCTCCCTGCCGAGCAGAGAGCCCGATGTGGGGCTCGATCCCAGGACCCTGGGATCATGACCTGAGCGGAAGGCAGAGGCTTTAACCCACTGAGCCACCCAGGCGCCCCTATCACAAGATTTTTGAAAACTTCCACGAAGTTCCGATAAGGCGGGAGCAAAATAAAAGGGCTGTTAGGGTCACACTCAGGGATGCAACCCTGGCCCGCGACCCTCGGGCGGCCGCTTTGGCCGGGTCCTGACCCGGGAGGCCTGGACGGGACTAGGAGGTCGAGGAAACAGGTATTGCTTGACAGTGAGCTCGGACAAGAGCTCAGACACGAGAGAGTCTGGCGCTGCAATCCTGCGGTGGCTCCCGAACTCCGCTGCGAAGCTGGAGCACGTCCACTGGGGCGCTGGCGGTGACCATGGCAACGCGCGGACGTCCACTGCGCCGGCTGCCAACGGCCGGGCCCTCGTCGGGGGGCGGGGCCGGGCGGGGCGGGCGCGCGGGTCACGTGGCGCGGGGCGGAGCCTGCGCGGGGCCGGCCAGGAGCGCGTCGGGAGCGGGCGGCGAGACCCGATCCCTGGGACCCGAGAGAAGGCAGTGCAGAGGCCGCTGTGCCCCGCCGGGCCGCCCCAGCCGCAGCCATGGGCAGTGAGTAGCGGCGGTGCAGCCCTTGGGCTGCGGGCCTCCACGGGCTGCGGGCGATGCGGCGGGCGCCCGGCTGGGGTCGCCCAGCCCGGGGGCCGGAGGGAGAGGCGCGGGCCGCGCCGGGCCGCTGCGGAGTGCGCGGGCCGGGGGCCTCCTCCGAGGCTCCTTCGGCGGTGCGGCCTTTCCCCGGCCGGCTCCGGGGCCCGGGGCCCGGAGGCCCGGGGTTTGCGCTCGCTAGGTGGCGGGGAGCGGAGGACGGAGAGGGGAAGCCATTGGTTTTGGGGGCGGGGAGTTAGGGAATCGAGCGAAACCTGGACCACTTCTAATTTTTCAGGAGCTTAGGAAGCTCATATTTTTATTCCCAAGTCACCCTTCCTTGGCATGTTAGTGTGATGAATAAAGCTCTCTGACTTGTTGGATTTTTTTTTTTAAAGTGATGCATGGCATGTAATTTAGGGGAGGAAGAAAGTGCAATTGGCAGCATAGCGTTTTCCCTAAAATTTTCATTTCAGTTATTTTCTAGCGTTGACTGAAAACTCACTGTGTGTGAGGTTGTATAAGCCTTAGGAACAAGGCCTTTGAATTATGGGGATCTTTGAGGGTCATCTCCTGAACATTCAACGCCCCGTGCATTCACGCATATACTTACATAGCTGTTGCCGATGTTTGTTGGATGAGTGGTTAAGTGCAAACCTGAGTGAACTAGTGCAAACTAGTGAACATTTAGAAAGGAAATAGAGGAGACCCCCTGACCTTGAATTTACATTTTAATCGGTGACATTCTGCAACGCAAGAATAGACAAGTGGCCGACAGAAGCATTGCTTGAACAGGAGCTCTCCAACACCAATGATGGGTCAATGCCAAGAAATCTGGGAGGGTGGTTTGGATTGAGGTGGGACGGGAAGAGGGATAAAGGAGTCTAGGAAGTTTCCTGATGTGGTTGATAATTTGTGTTGCATTAAAGAAGAAAGCTTCTATAATTCACATTTTCCAAATAGTCCAAAATGGCACTTGGGCAATGAGTATCTGCCTGTGGGAATTTCTGAGTTCTGTCAAATGTCAGTGACTGCCATCATTTTGAGAAGTTTCATGAGAAGATTATATAGTCAGCTTTTAGCTCACTATGAAAATGTAATTAGTTAGGTCAGTTTTAAAACGATTTCATGATGTTAGGATACAGACTGCAGCCTCTGTAGGAGATGATGATCATAACTAATAGTGCCTTCTTGTGTTTCTGCACATTACAGACTCTGGCAAAGACTGAGAGAATATCATCTTCATTCTCCAGTTCTTTGGCAGGAATTGACTTAAGCAATGCCAGAATATAGTGTCTATCCTTAAAGAACCTTGGTTTGTCTTACTTTGATATGTTATAAGTTATCTGGAAAAGCAGTACTTTTATTTATTTATTTATTTATTTATTTATTTATTTATTTATTTTCAGTGTAACAGTATTCATTGTTTTTGCACCACACCCAGTGCTCCATGCAATACGTGCCCTCCCTATTACATACCACCACCTGGTTTCCCAACCTCCCACCCGCCGCCCCTTCAAAACCCTCAGGTTGTTTTTCAGAGTGCATAATCTCTCATGGTTCATCTCCCCTTCCAATTTCCCACAACTCCTTTCTCCTCTCCATCTCCCCATGTCCTCCATGTTCTTTGTTATGCTCTACAAATAAGTGAAACCATATGATACTTGACTCTCTCTGGTTGACTTACTTCGCTCAGCATAATCTCTTCCAGTCCCATCCATGTTGCTACAAAAGTTAGGTATTCATCCTTTCTGATGGAGGCATAATACTCCATTGTGTATATGTACCACATCTTCCTTATCCATTCATCCGTTGAAGGGCATCTTGGTTCTTTCCACAGTTTGGCGACTGTGGCCATTGGAAAAGCAGTACTTTCTAATGAAATGTCATGGTCACTTTCTGGGCTGATTATCATCCATACACAAGTACTTTGAGATCGTTATGTGGGAGAGCAACCAAGCAATGAAGGTTGATGTAAGTGAAATGAAATAGAGATTGTATACTTAAAAAAAACAAACACACACACACACACACACACACACACACAACTCTCTATGTAGGAGGTGAATCCATAATCTTTCTCACTTATGCATTTCAGCATCTTTCAGTCTAAATTAAGTCAGTTCTGCAGTTTCAGCACAGTTCCTCTTGCATTTCTCCTCTGATCTTATTTTCTTCTATAGTGCATTGTCGTGTGGGTAATGTAGTAGATGCATTCTCTCGCTCTTTCTTTCTTTCTTGATGTAGTGGTGCTTATGAAAGTATTCCTTTTCTGTATATATAAAAGGGCTGGATACCAACACGAGGAAGCAAAATCGTGGTACAAGGGTATTTGTATTTGCTTCTACGGAGTAAACCCTTAAACCTTTTGGATTCTTTTGTCCCTTAATTATTTCTCTTCCCTGATACATTTGAAATGGAGAGCACTGTGATTACTTTGGAGGTGGGAATGGGATGAATCTTCATTAAAAGTTAGAGGATGTGGGGCGCCTGGGTGGCTCAGTGGGTTAAGCCGCTACCTTCGGCTCAGGTCATGATCTCAGGATCCTGGGATCGAGTCCCACATCGGGCTCTCTGCTCAGCGGAGAGCCTGCTTCCCTTCCTCTCTCTCTGCCTGCCTCTCTTGTGATTTCTCTCTGTCAAATAAATAAAATCTTTAAAAAAAAAAAAAGTTAGAGGATGTTTGTATTTGTTTCTATAAAAAGGTACATCTCTTTTTAAAAACTTTGTAACAGAGATGTTCTTTTTTTTTTACAGTCAAATTTTTAGAAGTTATCAAACCTTTCTGTGCAGTTCTACCAGAAATTCAGAAACCTGAAAGGAAAGTAAGTATAACATATTGGTAATATAGAGGGTAGCTAAAACTTACTCTACTGAACTAGCAAGATTGATTTACTGTCCCCAACCCTTTTCTGGTATATTTGGAGAAATAGACCTGCTCTTCTTGCAAGAGGCGCAAAGTAAGTAACACTAGTTTAAACCAGTTTAGATATGTTATCCTCTGTTTTTAAAAAGGACAATTCTTTAAGTTGGGACATTTCCAAACCAAGTGTTTCTTTGGCCTATGTGTTAGATAAGATATTCTGTCTCTAGTGACCCACTGCACTATGAATGACTCGGTCTGCTGGGTCACTTTTGATGAGTACAGTTGTTTTGCATAAATGATTTACAGTTGTCTAGGTATATGCCTCGCATTTCTTGATCATTCAATACATGGAAGAATCACAGAAATGCATTCAGAAAATAATATGACTGGATCAAATTATTCTTCAATCCTTGTGCACTTTTGGAACTCAGGTATTTAAATTCAGTAATACTGTTAGTCACAAACTGGCCAATTCCCTGACAGTCCTCTTCTGTGCTTTTGCTATCTCAACAAAACTAACAGAAATAGATGTGTAGAAAGAGATAAGTGAAACTTTTGTTAAACTTACTGTTTTATTTAGAAGGGTATTTCTTTTTTTTCTTTTTAAATTGCTTTGTGGTTTTTAAAAATAGTTGTTTCAGTTACATGTTAGGCATCCTGAGAAGCTCTAGCTTTTCATATTCCATAAGATATTCATATAACATTATCATGGGCAGTCCCTGTTTCGCACAATGCTGTGTTAACTGAAATGCATGCATACTGGATCTGTGTCTTGCTTTTTATCCTTTTTGGTTTCAGTTAATGTAGTACAGGGTGTTGAGGCCTGCCTGTATTTAATTTATTTAATTCTCGGAAAAGTAAAAAAAGTTATGTTTGAAAAGTTGAGCTGTTTGCTTTAGCTGATACTAACTAGGTGAGAGTATTTTAATAGTAAATAATTGAAGCCTGTCATGATGCAGAGTGTTATGCTTTAACGTGGAATTTTGCTTTGTATTTGCTGTTTCTTGGTTTTGATTGATCATTCTTATTTTGTTGTAGATCCAGTTTAGAGAGAAGGTACTATGGACTGCCATAACTCTCTTCATTTTCTTAGTATGTTGTCAGGTATGTAACCAAAATATTAATTAAATGTCTATGCTGTTGTTGGAGGGTTTTGATTGGTTATAATTTGAGAAAATTTATTTTAGTTAAAATAATAGCCTGAAATATATTGAGCATTGTTATTTTTAATCTGAGTTGATGGTGAAAATAGTTATCTTGTCCTACTGTGTATTCTTTTTTTTTAATTAGTGGGTTTGAACATTTTTTTTCTTTTTTTCTCTTAGTGTGCAGTTAATGATCTTTACCCATTTTTTCCTTGAGAGTTTTTTTAATAAAGAGATTTTTATATATAAAAGCATTAAACCTTTGACATATACATTGCAAATTTTTTCTATTTTGTTGGCCTTTAATCGTGTTGTAAATAGCATGTATTAATTAAAAAATCTCAAAAAGTCAAATTCTAGAACCCCAGTGATATACTGTATTTATAAATTGATAAAATTCATTGATGCTTTTTATTAATATTTTGCAGAGATTAAGTTCACAGAATGAAGGTAAAATGTAACCTGTCCCCATCACAAGATTGTTGAGAGGATTAAACTAGATGCTTTAGGTGCAGGTTTTTTGAGAATGGGGCACCTGGGTGGCTCAATGGGTTAAAGCCTCTGCCTTTGGCTAGGGTCATGATCTCAGGGTCCTGGGGTCGAGCCCTGCATGGGGCTTTCTGCTCAGCAGGGAGCCTGCTTCCCTTCCTCTCTCTCTACCTGCCTCTCTGCACTACTTGTGATTTCTCTCTCTGTAAAATAAATAAATAAAATCTTAAGAAATAATAAAAAAAGACCTATTGAAAATACATAAAAGGAAGTATAAAAAATTATATTAGGAAGCAGTAGAGCAGATTAAGTCCATAGTCTGGGGAAAAGCCAAATGCATTTTTTTTTTGAAGAGTGAAATAATTTGGTCATCAAGATATTTTACTGCTGTACTTAGTTTAAAATTGTTTTGGGTGGTCAGGGAGAGAGAACTTTTTTTTTTTTTTAAGATTTTATGTATTTGTTTGAGAGAGAGGGAGAGTGAGAAAGCTTGAGTGGAGGGAGGGTCAGAGGAGGAAGCAGACCCCCTGCTAAGCAGGGAGCCCCATGCCAGACTGGGACTCGATCTGGAACTCTGGGATCATGACCTGAGCCGAAGGCAGTGGCTTAACCAACTGAGCCACCTAGGCGCCTGAGAACTTTTTTAAAATACGGAAAAGTAGAGAGAGAAAAAGAATAATCATCCATATTTTTGCCATCCATATTTTTTAACATCTTAGAAATTCCCCTCCCCTCCATAAAAAAATTAGGTTTATAAAGGTTTAATTTATGTATGGTAAAATACACTTATTTTTTAAGTGTACATTTTGAAGAGTTTTGACAAATGTAGACACCCACATACCTGCTACCTCAGGGGATACAGAACATTCTGTCACTCCAGAAAGTTCTGTGTAATCTCTTAGTCAGTCTCCAGCTCACCCCCAGTGTCAGGCAAGCACTGATCTGCTTTCTGTTCCTATAATTTGATTTGTTGTTTTTTTTTAGAATTTCATCTAAGTGGGATCATGCAGTATCATTCCTTAGCTCTGGCTTTATCATGAGTATTTTGAGATTTGTCCCTGTGTTTGGTAGAACAGTAATTCATCCTTCTTATTTCTGAGGAGTGTTCTACTAGATGACTGTACAAAATTCTTTCATCTCTTCACTTGCTGTTGGACATTTGGGTTGTTTCCAAGTTTTGTCTATAATAAACTTGCTGTGACCGTTCCTGGGCAAGACTTCCTGTGAATATTTGTTTTCATTTCTCTTGGGTGAATACCTAGGAGTAGAATTGGTGGGTTGTATGGTAATTACATGTTCAGCTTTGTAAGAAATTGTCAAACTTTTTTCTAAGTGATTGCCCCATTTTTTTATTTTCACCAGTCAGGTATAGGAGTTCCAGTTTCTCCCCTTCCTTGCCTGCCCTTCCTGTTGTTGAGTATTTTAGTATTAGTCGTTCTAATGGGTGTGGTTTTTAATTTGCATTTCCCTAGTAAATGATATTGAGCAATTTTTTCATGTACTTATAGGGCATTTGTTTGTCTTCTGTGAAGTGTCTTTTTCCAATCTTTTGCTCATTAAAAAATTTTATTATTGTCTCATTGAATTATATGCATTTTTAAAAGATTTTTAAAAATTTGAGAGAGAGAGAGTGAGCACAAGTGGGGGTTAGGGGGAGAGGAACAGAGGGAGAAGGAGAAGCAGACTCCCTGCTGAGCAGAGAGCCTGATGTGGGGCTGGATTCTAGCACCCTGAGATCATGACCCAAGCTGAAGGTAGATGCTTAACTGAGCCACCCAGGTGCCCCGAATTATATGCCTTTTAAAATATTTTCTGGATACAGGTCCTTTGTCAGGTAAATATACTATGACTATGTTTTCCTAGTGTATGGCTTGCCTTTTCATTTTCTTAATATCTTGTGAAGAGCAAAAATCCTTGCTTTTGAAGTTCAGTGACTTTTTTCTTTGATGATTCATGGTTTTTGTTTCCTATCTTCTAAGGTTGTGAAGATTTTCTCCTGTATTCTTCTAAATATTTTATAGTCTTGTCTTATATGTTTTGGTCTGTGATCTAGTCCAAGTTAATTTTTGTGTATGGTATAAGTAAGGTTGGGTTCATTTTTTTCTGTTTGGATAACCAGAAAAGGCTATTCTTTCTCCATTGAATTACTTTGGCATCTGTGTTGAAAATCAGTTAACTGTGTAAGTGTGGATATATTTTCGTACTCTGTTCTTTTCCGTTCATGTATATTCCATTGTTATGGTCACACTGTTTGATTACCGTAGCTTTATATTAAGTCCTATAATCAGGTGTAAAAGTCTTTCAACTTTGTTTTTCCTTTTCAGAATGGTTTTTGATTATTCTAGGTTCTTCATATTTCTGTATAGATTTTAGAATCAGCTTGTCAGTTTCTATAAGAAAGCTTGCTGGGATTATGATTTGTATTGCTTTGAATTTATAGATAAATTTAGAAAAAAATTACCTTCTTGACAATAATGAATTTTCTAATCCAAGGGTCAGCAAACATTGTTCTGTGAAGGGCTAGGTAGTAAATATTTTAAGCTTGGCTGCTAGAACCCAAGACCCATAGGAACTGTGTTGCTCAAAAAGTGTGGTATTTCTCATGACTGTTTCATGCAATAAATTAATTTATGCATTTTATGTTACTTTATTTTTTTTTTCCTGCAGTATAATTGCATAGTTGCCAAAGTGTGTTTTATGTCTTTCTCATGTTTAGGCAGTTCTGCCCAGTGCTGGTAATTTCTTGAATCTCTTTCCATTGAATTTCATACAGGTTTATTTTCCCCTCCTGTCCACAGTTAAAGGGCTTGGGGTCTCCTGTTTCACCGAGTTTTCTTTAGTTCGAGGGGATGGTGGGAGGTGAGATAAGCAGTGGTAAGTGCAATAATTACTACGTGGGCCTGGCTGTCTCCTCTCCCAAAGTGGTTCTCATCAGGTGATTGAACAGGCTGTTCCATTCCTGACCTCAGATCATTCCCTCATTCCCAACTCATGGTGACCCTGTAATTGTCACCAGAAGAGAGCCCCATTGCTCACTTCTCTCATCTGTTTCATCCCAGCTGCTGTTTCTAGACCCCTTTAACCAAAGGAGACAAAAAGATAAGGCTATCTGTGCAGCCTGCTCCTCTCCAGGTTTGGAATGTTGTGGGAATTGTGAGGATTTTGTTGCCTTCCCATTGTGATGGCTGGAGCAGCTTCATGCTGGGCTCTCTGCTTCTCAGTTGTTGCCCTTTTTCTCACCCCCATGACCACCAGTGCTTTAAGTTCATGACCCCTTTTCTTCTTAGGCTACTTCATGGATTTTTTATTCTTTTTTCTTAGGTTTTTTGTTTGTTTGTTTGTTTTTGTTTTTGTTTTTAAAGTAGTCTCCATATCTAGCATGGAACCCAGTGTGGGACTTGATTTCACGACCCTAAGTTGGTTTCAGGACCTGAGCTGAGATTGAGTCAGATGCTCAACTGACTGAGCTACCCAGGCACCCATTTTTTTGTTAGCTTTTCCCACTCTTGTTAGCTTCTATTATTTTACATGTTTAAAAAAGTGTGTTTTCTTATGCATGGGGAGTTGCTGCTCGACTATCATTGTATGTAAACCCATAGCTATTGATTTTACTGAGAGGAATAAAATCAGACACTGAGTTTAATAATCCAGTTGTCTTTAGGAAAGGAGGGAATGCCATTACTTAGGGCAAGTTGGCTGACTTTTTCTTGTTCATTGTCCCACAAATCATCTAATTGTGGAGGTAATGGCCATCTCTATCAGGTGCAATTAAGCAAAGTAATTTGACTGATTGACCTCTCTCCCACTTATGGAAGATTGTGATCTGGACTATCTGTAGTGTTAATTGGTTCTTATGCACTAACTTCCTTCCTCCCTGTCTCTCACATTACCTGAAGAGTATCTGCAGCATTAGGGGACATAAAATATCCATGCTTCTTGCTTCACCAGCTTTGCTACCCAGCTAATAAATCCAGTTGCCCAGAAAGGGTGAGGTTGACCAGATAGATTGTTCAGAATTGTTGGCAGTATCTTTTGCAACTTAAAAAAAAATCAGCTTTGTGTAAGGAAGGTTTTCGAAATTGGAAATGTAGTTTTCTTTGTGTCTGATCCCTGCATGGTAAAGGAAGAGGTATGACCAGGAGCTGTGTCCTGAACATCGGTCATATAATAGGAAACATTCAGAAGTGAAGAGTTTCTTCTTTTTCTGATGAAAAAGTAGTATGTATTTATTATAGAAAATCTGATAAATGCTGAGAAGAATAAAGAAAAAGTCAGCCATGATCCTACCACCTACAGATAATTACTTTTCAGGATTTTAAATATTTATGCTTAGTTTTATCTTTTACACATTTTTACAGTATCAAACTTCCATTTATATAATTCTGTACCTTTTTATAGCAGGGTTTCTCAACAATGGCGCTGAATTTTAGGCCCGGTTAATTCTTTGTTGTGGGGTCATTGTAGGATGTTCAGCAGCATCCCTGACCTCTACCCACGAGGTGCAGTAGCATTTCCCTTCAAGTTGTGACAACCAAAAATGTCTTTGGATAGTGCCAGATATCCCCTGGGGGGCAGAATTGCCCCAGTTTGAGAACCATAGTGTCATACTTGGTATTAAAACATAAGCACTTCTTTATGCTGTTACAAGCTTCTTTAAGCTTCTTTTTAGTGGCAGTATAATATTCACATACAACACACATATATAAAAAAACCTTGAGTCTAACATTGGAGTGTGACTGTGGCTGTCATTAGTACCCATAGCTTAGCAAAATTATTCTATGACTGGGTGGATATATCCTGTAATTTACTGATAGGGGTATTTTTTTAATTGTAAAAAAATAACATAAAATTTGCCATCTTAGCCATTTTTTTTTTTAAGATTTTATTTATTTATTTGACACAGAGAGAGATCACAAGTAGGCAGAGAGGCAGGAAGGTGGGGAAGCAGGCTCCCTGCTGTGCAGAGAGCCCAATTCAGGGTTCTATCACAGGACCCTGAAATCATGACTTGGGCCGAAGGCAGAGGCTTTAACCCACTGAGCCACCCAGGCGCCTCCATCTTAGCCATTTTTAAGCATACAGTTCAGTAGTGTTAAGTGTATTCACATTGTTATGCAACAAATCTTCATCCTGATAGGTGTGTTTACTAGTAGATTTGTGTAAGTAGTGATTTCTGTTGTTTTTATTTTTGTTAAAAAAAAGTTTTCCTTTTAGGACACCTGGGTGGCTCAGTTGGTTAAGCCACTGCCTTTGGCTCAAGTCATGATTCCCAGGGTCCTGGGATCAAGTCCTATGTCCGGCTCCCTGCTCAGCGGAGAGTCTGCTTCTCCTTCTCCCTCTGCCTGCTGCTCTGCCCACTTGTGCTCTCTCTCTGTCAAAATAAATAAATAAAATCTTTAAAAAAATATCCCAAACTTTCCTTTTAGGGTTCACTTGTTTTGTTACAGAACATGAGAAGTAGTGTTTTTTTTTTTTCTAAGTATTGCAAACATTAAGTAATTGAGTTGTGAATTAAGTTCCAACTTAATTTATGTAATGCATTTTTAAAAACTGTTTTATGTAATATTATAGATACCACTGTTTGGAATAATGTCATCAGATTCTGCAGATCCTTTCTACTGGATGAGAGTTATTCTTGCATCTAACAGAGGTATGTACTTCTTTTTTTGTTGTTGTTTGTTTGCCTCCATACTGGGCATTAGTACTGACATCAAGTAGATGTGAAAATGTGAATAAACGAATAAATAAACAAATAAACGAATAAAAAAGAAAATGTGGAAACAACTATTTTGATGTCTACAGGGTTGGGGAGCATATGGTAAAAGAAACCCGTTGCCTAGGAGAAGGGACCAACACGTAAATACTTAAAAAACTCTGTATGTATTGTAATAATAGAAATATGTACAGAGTATAGATGTACAACAGAGAAGGGAGTGATAGCACTGTCTGGAGCTTTGGTCCTCCATCCTTTTATGGGTCATATTTTCTTTGAGACTCTAATTAAATTTCTTTTAATTTAATTTAAGTAATTTAAATAAATTTAAATAAATTACTTTATTTAATTTAAATTCAATTAGCCAAGGTATAGTACATCATTAGTTTTTGATAAAATGTTCAATGACTCATTAGTTGAATCTAACTCTATTAAATTTATGTATACTTTCCCAAGAAAAATTCATATATACTCACATGCACAGATTTTGCATAAAACCTTTTGAGCTTCATGACCCTCTGAAGTCTGGTCCTTGCATTTCGCATGGGCCCGAAAGGCCCTGATCTGCAGTGTCAGAGACAATACTGGTAGCATTTGAATTGGAGTTCAGTATGTGAAGGAAGCGGTTGGAGAGGGAAGGCTGAACTAAAAGCCCTTGTGTGTAAAGCAGTGGCTAAAGAGATAGGTAGGTACTGGATCGTGAGGGTTTTGTTGATAATTTTTTTAGATTAAAATAGAAATAATGGTTAATCATTTAAAAAATGCACCAAAATTTGTATGCAGGTTTTTTGTTTTGTTTTGTTTATTCATTTGACAGACAGAGATCACAAGTAGGCAGAGAGGCAGGCAGAGAGAGAGAGGGGGAAGCAGGCTCCCTGCTGAGCAGAGAGCCCGATGTGGGGCTTGATCCCAGGACCCTGGGACCATGACCTGAGCCGAAGGCAGAGGCTTAACCCGCTGAGCCACCCAGGCGCCCCTGTATGCAATTTTATATAAAGCTGAAAATGGAAGTCTTGCATCTCAGGGATAACTCCTGGGAAGATAATAGTTTGATGAATATATATCCAGACTTTTTCTCTGCATATACATTCACATATACAAATTTATATTTACTTGACCCTTGAACAATACAGGTTTGAACTGTGTGGGTCCACTTATATATGGATTTTTTTTTTTTTTAATAAATACAGTGCAGTGCTATAAATGTATTTTCTCTTCCCTAGGACATTTTTCATAACATTTGCTTTTCTAGCTTGCTTACTTACTAGTATGTAACACTCACATAACATAAAAAATATGTCTTAGTTGACTGTTGAGGTTATTGGTCAGGCTTCCGGTCAACAGTAAGCTATTAATAGTTAAGTTTTTAGTTTGGGGGAGTCAAAAGTTATATGTGGATTTTGACTGTATGGAGGGGTCAGTGGCTCTAACCTCTCAGTAGTTCAAGGGTCAACTGTGTTTGTTTTTCTAAACTAAAAAATAAGATAAATTATGTGACTATTCTACTTAGTGTGTTTACTCAATTTCTTGGATGAGTTATTTCAGTTAAGGGCCATATGCTGTTCCATTATATGGCTCTGCCATGAATTATTTAATCACTCACGTCTTTTTTGTGCTAGGTGCTGAGATCAGAGCAGTGATTAAGACAGTGTCCCCATCATCATGGAGTTTATATTATTCTTTTTGGGGAGGTATCCTCTACATGAAGTACATTTTGGGTGAGGGGAGTGACATTTGTGCAGAGATCTACAGGACACGAGAGGAAGGCCATGTGAAGATCTGGGGGAGGAACACTGTAGGGAATATGGCATGTGCCCAGGCCCTGAGATGAGAGTGTGCTTAATGTGTTCAGGGAAGGATGTGGGGTCAGTGTGGCTAGAAGAAAATAAGGAAAGGAGTAATGAGGCAGGACATGCAGCTGAGTCCAAGATCGTAAAGGGCTTCGAGACGAAGTAGGGAGGTTACTTCAAGTGTGATTCCAGGCCGTTAGTGTCCTCTTCCGTCACACATTTAAGTTTTTTCCCCAATTTTGTATCATTTTAACCAGTGCTACCATGAATGCATCACTGTAATGCTACCTCCTATCATTTTTTAATAGAATTAATTTCTAGAAGTTTTACTGGGCAAGATACAAAAACCTAAATTTTTGATAAATAATGCTAAATTATCTTCCAAAAAATTTGTACTATTTTATACCCTCAGCAGTTGTATATGAGAATGACATTTTTCTTCCATCAGTGGATATTATTAGTCCTTTAGTCTTTGGAAGTTGGACAGGTAAAAATTGGTACCCGTTACTTAATTTGTATTTGTATGTTGGTCAGCTTGAGCATCATCTTATATTTTTATTGAACATTTGAATTTTCTCTGAGTGGACTTGTTTTAGGTAATAGAAAATTACTGACCACTTTAAACACAAAAATGGAATTTATTAGAAAGATACTGATCATTTTTTGGAATCCGTAGATGGGGTAGAACAACTAAGCCTGGGCTGGGAGAGAAAACCAGGGCAGCTTTGGATCAGCAGCAGGGACCGGGAACCTTTTCTTCGGGATTTAGCTCCCCAAATTCCTGTGTTCTTTGCTTCTTAGCTCAAAATGCCAAACTGAAAAAAAAAAAAAAAAAAAAAAGAAAAAAAAATGCCAAACTGTACGATTTACACCGGGCTCAGTCAGCTTTGGTTAGAGTTTCAGAGTTACGTAGTTCAGATTTGGGTGTGGGGGTCCCCTCCTGTACTGTCAGTATTTCCTGAGAAAGAACGTTATTGGGAGCCAAATTATGTTCTCTATTTCCTTTTTTAATTTCCTTTACTATTTGTTTCTTCATTTTTAATCGATTTGTGAGAACTCTTTGCATATCAAAAGATATGAACTCTGTCATTTGTGCTCAAATATTTTTCTTTTAACTTTTATGCTGCTTTTTTTTTTTTTTTAAACTTTTATGCAGTGTTTTACCACATGGAATTTTTGTAGTTGTATCTAACCATAGCATGTGCCTTTTCCATTGTGGGTTCTCAGTTTTTTGTCATGCTTAGAAAGGCTTTTTCTCTTCCAAGATGATAAGCATACTCACTTGTGATATTTTTGTTGTCTCTTATGGTTAAATTTTCTATACATCAAGCCTTTATTTTGATGTAAGTCATGAGGTAAGAAATAGAGGTGTGATTTTTTTATAAATGGCCAGGCATTTGGTAAGGTCAGTTTATCCTTTCTCTACTGATTTGAGGTGCCATATTTCCTATATGAAATTGTCATTAAAATTTGACTATATTTATTCTCAGACTAGATCCATTTGAAAGTTATCAATTTTTGTGATTTTATTTAATAAAAACGTTTACCTTCCTATTTCTGTATCTACTGGTTTTAACAATAAGAAATGTTACCTTTTACTGTTGAAGTATTTGACAAGACATGAAGAATCCTAGAATGGAATCTTTTCTCATATTAAGGGCACCTTTTCAGCGTTTATAAAAGCCAGGATTTAAGGTTGTGTTATGATAGAAAGACCAGTGGAAATGTATTTTTTTTTTTTAAAGATTTTATTTATTTATTTGACAGAGAGAAATCTCAAGAGAGGCAGGCAGAGAGAGAGGAAGGGAAGCAGGCTCTCCGTTGAGCAGAGAGCCCGATGTGGGACTCGATCCCAGGACCCTGAGATCATGACCTGAGCCGAAGGCAGCGGCTTAACCCACTGAGCCACCCAGGCACCCCTGGAAATGTATTCTTGATGCTATAGAATTAATCATTTTACATGTTAACTTGTACATTTGGCATATTTGGTTTTCTTATTTTTCACTATAAGTACAGTATATGTTTTCTGTAAAGAAAAACTTAAAAAATCAAGAGAGGCAAAAAGAAGAAAATAATACTGGGTAAAAATAACCACGTCTTGACAACCAGAATAAAATATAGAAAACCATTTTTTCCACCGAAGTATTAACTGGAATCAAACTGTAATAATAGTTTCCAAATTTTTTATTTTGCTATCCACTATGGCATGAACATTTTTCATGCCACTGAATGTTCCACAACAGGACTTTAGATGACTCTCCATGTGTTTTTAGAATTTGAATTAAAAGAGTCACAGATAGTCTTAAATGTCATTTTTTATTAACTTGGTATTTAATTCTCAGGCTTGGTATGTATTTCTTGTTTTGCATTAAAATAAAATGTTCAGTGTAAGTTTTAAAAATAATGATTTGGACAGATATTTTGGAAGATATCTTTCAAAGGATTTAACATTTTAAGTTTAGAATTTACAGAAATTTACCTTTTTTGGGAATAGTAATTTTTTTTTTAAAGATTTTATTTATTTATTTGACAGGGATCACAAGTAGGCAGAGAGGCAGACAGAAAGAGAGGAAGAAGCAGGTTCCCTGCTGAACAGAGAGCCTGATGCGGGGCTTGATCCCAGGACCCTGGGGCCATGACCTGAGCTGAAGGCAGAGGCTTTAACCCACTGAGCCACCCAGGTGGCCTGGAATAGTAATTTTGCGATTCAGTGAGTTGTTGCAAGGTTGTGTTAATAAATGAAGTAAATAAATGTGTTAATAAATTAATGTTTAAAGAATGAAAATCTGCCTGTTAACATTTGAGCATGTGTTTTAATAGACATAATTAAGGATTATAACACTTGTAATCTACATTGGGTATAGGAGAGATTTACTTTCTTTCCTTCTCCTTTACAGGAACTTTAATGGAATTGGGTATCTCCCCAATTGTAACATCTGGTTTGATTATGCAGTTGTTAGCTGGAGCCAAAATCATTGAAGTTGGAGATACACCCAAAGATAGAGCTCTATTCAATGGAGCCCAGAAACGTGAGCTATTAATACAATTAAAGAGTCTTTTCCAAATTTGAGAATTTTGCGGTAAAGATGCTTTCCTAGTCTTTTTTGTCTTTGGTTGTAAGCATGTACTCCTTTTCCCCCAATTTTTGTCAGTATTTGGTATGATCATTACCATTGGGCAAGCCATTGTGTATGTCATGACGGGCATGTATGGGGATCCTGCTGAAATGGGTGCTGGCATCTGTCTCCTTATCATTATTCAGGTAAGAAATCCAATTTTTCATTTGCCAATAACAAAACATGATCCCTTTTTTTCTTTTCTAACAGTTCTTTAAGTGGTTGATACATTAATTCTCCTCCTTTGAATTATTTAGTTATCAGATTTTGATTATTGAAGTGACATGTAAATTGTGTTGATATAAAAAATTAAAATTTATCTTAATAGCCTCATAGCTGCATAGTATAAGGAATTACAGATCAACTATATTTCACCAATTTTTAGATGCACATTTTTACTTTTTGATGTCTTTGAAATCAGGATTTTTTTTTTTAAGATTTTTATTTGAGAGTGAGAGAGAGCAGGAGCAGGGAGATGGGCAGAGGGAGAGGGAGAAGCAGAAGCAGATTCCCCACTGAGCAGGGAGCTGAGGCAGGGCTCAATTCCAGGACCCCGGGATCATGACCTGAGCTGAAGTCAAACACTCAAGCAACTGAGCCACCCAGGCGCCCCCAGGGTGTTTTTTCTTATAGCTGATAGTGCCCCACATTTGCTATCAGCCAGGCAGCGGTTGTGATAGTAGTCATTGTGCGCATATGTGTATCAGCTGGTTGGAGCTAGTCACATGTTCATTGCATCGATTGGTTGTGTACATTGTTGGTGTAACATGTTTTTGAGATTAGTTGCTGTTTAAAATGTCTGCAAGAGTGTCTGGTTTGTTATGGAACAGTCACTGTGTGTAGCTAAGACACAGAACAGGTTAGATGATAAAATCTGTGTTTAGGTCTAAAATAGCTTTTCTTATAAGTAGAAAATAAAAATTCTTTGTGGTAAGTTATTGTGTCATAGTTTAATTGATGATATATTTTTTCTTTCTTAGTGGTATGTAAAATGATGGCATCACAAATAATATCTTACAGCCAGTAACATACGTGAACCTGATGAACCTGTATATGTATATTCTGTGGATTTTTAAAGTAGATCCTTTGGAATTGAACTTTTTTTTTCATTTCTTTTTTAAGATTTTATTTATTTTTTTGACACAGAGAGAGAGAAAGAGGGTTCACAAGCAGGCAGAGAGGCAGGCAGAGAGAGAGAGAAGGGAAGCAGTCTCCCTGCTGAGCAGAGAGCCGGATGTGGGGCTTGATCCCAGGACCCTGAGATCATGACCTGAGCCAAAGGCAGAGACTTAACCCACTGAGCCACCCAGGGGCCCCTGGAATTGAACTTTTAAAGGCCAATATAAAATTATCCCTGTAATAAGTGTCTCAGAGTTGTCAAAGTTAGAAGATACTTCTCTAATGTACAGTCCTTAGAAGTCATTTAGGGAGGCTATCCACTGATGGATTGTACTTAAGTTAGGTAATTATTTATGGGATTTTGAAAAGAAGTTTAATAAACACAACATCTAGAGTCCTGGTTATTTTGGAAATGCCTCTTCTTGCTCAGTCTATGGAATTAGGATTCACTTAGGAACATTTTTTTTTTAATGGTCAGAGCATTAATTTCAGAAAAATATTAAATAAAACTAAAATGCCAACTTATTAATATATACATTGAGAAATAGGATCATTTCAGATTGGCACGTTTGACCATTTTTTAATGAGAAACCTTTATAAGAAGCACAATAAGATCTTGTCGTGCGTATGATTAGAGCAAAGAGAATTAGGTTGTTCAAGTAGTTATTGGTGTCATTACAACAGGGAGGGCTCTTCTAACTAGATGGAAATATTTTGTCTTTTGACCAGGTAAGGAATTTTTAATGGGTTAGCAGTCTTTGGTAGGTTTCTGAGCTCTAGTGTGTTCCCATAATGTCCTTACTTCTCCATTAAAAAAAAAAAAAAAACTGATTGGCAAATTTGTAACCTTTGAGAATTAGAGGAAGAAGTGTTGCAGTGGCTTGGGAGAGAGGATCCTCTGAAAACTGATTTATGTGTTTCAGTGCTTAGGATCTCTCCGCGTGCTTTTGCCATTGTTGAGGATACTGACGTGTCAGTTGTTGTCCTACTTTGTTTCCTTATAGCCTTTGCTTTATACAACTTGTAGTTCAGAATAGCTCCAACTTTTATTTTTATTTTTTAAAGATTTTATTTATTTGTGTGAGAGGGAGGGAGGGAGAGAGAACGTGAGCACAAGCAGGGGGAGGGGCAGAAGGAGAGGGAGGAGCAGACCCCCCTCCAAGCAGGGATCATGACGGCAGGACCCTGAGATCATGAAACTAGGACCCTGGGAACATGACCTGAGCCAGAGGCAGACACTTAACCAACTGAGCTACCCAGGCACCCCCAGAATAACCCCAGGTGTTAAAAGACACCTGGAATTGGCACCTAGCTCTTAGAACATTATGCTCCAGTACAATTTTTCTAGTATTTTAGTAAGGATATTTTTGGATTCTGGAAGAACTTTATCTGACCAGTTCTGGGTTAAAGCATTGACTCCTGTGCAGTTGTTAAAATTTGAATTTGAGATGAAACAGAGTTAAGCTATTTTAATTTTTACCCCCCCAGTATCAGAAGTCAGGGAATAGTTATATTCCAGGAATGAAATAAATGGATATATACTTTTTTTTTTTTTAAGATTTATTTATTTGACAGAGAGAGATCACGAGTAAGCAGAGAGGCAGGCAGAGAGAGAGAGGAGGAAGCAGGCTCCCCGCTGAGCAGAGAGCCTGATGTGGGGCTCGATCCCAGGACCCTGAGATCATGACCTGAGCTGAAGGCAGAGGCTTAACCCACTGAGCCACCCAGGTGCCCCTGGATATATACTTTTTTTTTTTTTTTTTTAAGATTTTATTTATCTATTTGACAGAGATCACAAGTGAGCAGAGAGGCAGGCAGAGAGAGAGGAGGAAGCAGGCTCCCCGCTGAGCAGACAGCCCGATGTGGGGCTCGATCCCAGAACCCTGGGATCATGACCTGAGCCGAAGGCAGAGGCTTTAACCCACTGAGCCACCCAGGCGCCCCAGGATATATACTTTTTTAAAAAGAGAAATTCTGGCATACAAATACTTGTGATTAATTCTTTCTGTGTTAATGTATAGAGAAATGTGGTTGATGATAGGTAGGTAGTGTGTCTTTAAAGGCATTGCTAACATTGAAAATGTATGGATATACTAAAGAGAGATAATTGGATCAGTGTGTTTCACACAGAAACATGGATTGTGAAAGCTGTTTGCATGTTGTTAGGTAAGGTGTTTCTTGCCTTAATTATTCTTGTTTCCTTCATGTGGTCATGTCTTTCAACTAGTGAGATTTGAAATCTAAATAGTGGATCTTGATTAAAATAACAGAATAGAAAATATCAGTGTGCATGGCACACAGGAAAGGTGAGTATCGTGTTGTACAATTGCGTGCGTGTGTGTGCATGCACAAGCAGAGTTAAAATGTAGAGATATTTTTATGCCTGATTTAGAGATTTCTACCTGTGACACATTGCACAAGCACGTGCAGGTAGCACTGAGTCTCTGTCAGCGTTGTAGTCAAAGAGATGCTCTAGCTTCTTGGTTTCTCAGCATCTCCCACCTCAGAGGCATAGTTCACAGGCTTTTAACTGTCTTTTATCTTATTCTTTAGATTATAGAAATGATTTCTCATTTAGACTTCTCTGTAACTCCTTTCTCTGGTTAGAAAAATGTGAGTTTGATTTTCACAGGACATACATGAATCACTCTGTAATCCGATGGTTATTGGTCTGAACAGGCGGTTTGGAGAATTACAGGTATTTCAGAGTGACTTTATGATTCTGGAAAGTGATTTAATCAGAAGCCCATGATCATACTTTCTGGTGGGCTGGTAGTTTGAGGACAGCGGTTAGTCCCTGCACAAGGTTGGTTTTCTAATTGGGAGTATTTATTTACTTTTTACGTAATTGTGGTCAAACTAAAATCTAATACTAAGTCCTAACTTCTCTTTTATCTTGTCAAAGTGTTAAGCTTGGTTTTCAAACAGTAAAGGATTCATGAGCATTCTTAGAAGTTAGAAGAATTGTACCCTTTTTCTAATCCTTTGAAAGTCAAACTAAAAGCCTGTAATAGTTTAGGCTCTGTACAACCACTGAAATGACAGTTAAGGGAAAAAAAAACTGCTGAAGGTAAGCATGCTTAAAATGGTGTACTGTAGTTTGCTCCTTTTGTAACGGGGGATGTCAGGTAAACTGAGTGAGTAAGCGGCTGGGAGGCTGCAGAGCTGGGCAGAATGGAAGTGGCATTTCCTCACTTATGGAGGATGGGGTTTTTAAAATGGGGACAGGTGTGAGGCTGGAGGCCTAGAAACATCTTTTCTTTCCCTCTTGATCAGGTTACTGCAGTGCAGGGAAGACATGACTGTGGAGGTCACTTGCAAGGCTATGGATTATTTTTAATTGGTGTATGCTTTTATAGAAATGTCTTCTCCAACGAGAAAATTAAGAATTTTCAATTTTACATAAAGTTATTATGCTTTTATTTTATTTTTTTAAAGAGATTTTATTTTATTTTTTAAAGATTTTATTTATTTACTTGATAGACAGAGATCACAAGTAGGCAGAGAGGCAGGCAGAGAGAGAGGAGGAAGCAGGCTCCCTGCGGAGCAGAGAGCCCCATGCGGGGCTCGATCCCAGGATCCTGGTATCATGACCTGAGCCGAAGGCAGAGGCTTTAATCCACTGAGCCACTCAGGCGCCCTGTATGCTTTTATTTTTTTTAAAAAAAGGATGAGCTTAAGAACCTGGCCCATTCTTGTCTTCAAATTTACATTCAGCCTTTGTCACTGTATGTATGGAGTGCATTTTTGACATTGTTATAATCTCTATACATATTAATTTGTGCTCTTTTTGACTTATTCTCTCTATATATTATAGGTGAGCTTTAAACAACACAGTGGTTGGGGCGCTGACCCCACCCATGCAGTTGTAAACCACATATAACTTTAGACTCCCTTAAAACTTAACTACTAACAGCCCACTATTTACCTGTAGCCTTGTCGATAGCATAGGTGGTTGATTAACGCACATTTTATATGTTATATACCATATTTATACGATATAGTAAGCTAGAGAAAAGATGTTATTAAGAAAATCAGAAGGAAGAGGAAATACATTTATAGTACTGCAGTGTATTTAAAAAAAAAAATAAAACCAAACCTGTGTATTTGTGGACTTGCATAGTTCAAACCTGTGTTGTTCAATGGTAACTGTATATGTAATATAATATATTCAAGTGTTATGCATAATACCTTAAAAATGTATCAGCATGGTTTACATACTTTTCCTTTAGTGGCAGTATGCAATTGTGTCTTGTTATTATACCATATTTCATTTAGTCTTTCACTTCCTTGGAACTACTTGGAATGTTTTCAGTATTTTGCTGTCCTAAATTGAACAAGTTTGAACATTTTTGCTTTAGAGTGCTTTTAATAGGCCTTACTTAAACATTGTAGGAAACACTATTCAGATGGCTTATAAAAAATGCTTTAAAGGTTGAAATGTCTGCTTTATAATGTAACGATGTTTCCACCCATCTGATTTGCAGAAATGACTTCTCACAAAAGTGGGGTTTAAAAAGATGCAGAGAGTCATAACAGTGATATTGCAACAATTGGGTTTTACTATTAAAAATGCCCGTACTTTGAAAATAGTCAATGGTGTTCACCTTCCCCTTTCTTGAGTTTATTCTTGCTTCAGCTTACTTGCATTTCTTTCCCCACAGTTGTTTGTTGCTGGTTTGATTGTGCTGCTGTTAGATGAGCTGCTACAGAAGGGTTACGGCTTGGGGTCTGGTATTTCCCTCTTTATTGCCACCAACATCTGTGAAACCATTGTCTGGAAGGCCTTTAGTCCCACTACTATTAACACTGGCAGAGGTACATTGCACAGTGACTGCAACTGCACGAGTTTTGCTGGATGTGTGCTGGAAAGTAACCCATCACGGAGCAGGACGTGCCTGTAAACATCCTGGTTTGCTGTCCCAGGGGACATCTGGTGCTAATTGCTCAAGAGTTAAACAGCAGAGTTTGTGGAGTATGAAATAGTGCTTCAGAAAGAATCATATCTAAATGTTAGCCTCTGCTCGTTGAAAATTTCAGTGGTTGCAAACAAGCTTTTTAAAATGTTACTTAAGTCATTGCCGCAGAAGTCATTGATTTGACCGATTTCCGCATTTCCATGGGGAGGAAAAGGTAGTGGATTAAGATTTTTTAAATGAAAACACTACTATTTATTGTATCATCAGGGAGCACTAATACTTTTGCTGCCACTCTCCTTGGCTTTCAATAGCAACTAAATTTTGAAATCCTTCATTCTGTCTTTCCCCTTACCCGTCTCCATTTGTCTCCGATGCCATCCAAGCTTCATAACAGTTAATGTCTAAACTGATCCCAGCCTTAAGAAAAGAGCAATGATGGCTTTATTAGTATTCTTGGTAAAATAAACTTAAAAGCCAGCTCGATAGAGTGACATAGACCTTTTGATTCTGACATCTTTATTCTGCTTTGCTGCTGCTTTCCCCCCTCCCTTTCCCTTCCCTAAAGTAAAGGAGAGGCAAATCATTATGACCTAAATATTTTCTTAGGCTTATTCTCCTTTAGCTGTTTTCATCAAGAATAGTCTCTTGAGAAAACTTGAGATTTGTGCTAAAAAAGATACATTTGCCTCCATGATGTAAAGATTTTTGGAAGCCCCACACATGGCTGATTTATAGAGTAAACATTGATGAATGATTTTGACTCCTATTTTTGCCATGTACTGGAGTTTCAAGGTTATTTGTTTGATCTTAGGGAGAGCTCTGGAGAAAGAGTCTACAGTGAATTTGTCTCTTGATTTATCAGGTACCGAGTTTGAGGGTGCAGTTATAGCGCTCTTTCATTTACTGGCCACCAGGACAGACAAGGTCCGAGCTTTAAGGGAAGCTTTCTATCGTCAGAACTTACCCAATCTCATGAACCTCATTGCTACAGTCTTTGTGTTTGCCGTTGTTATATATTTTCAGGTACGTATACTTTCTTCACTGGAGTCAGGGGGATGTGGATTTTTATTTTGTTTTTAAAGAAAAGAATGCTATTTGAAATGTCAGTATCTGACAAGTCAGTGTTGCAGAGTCTAGTCAAGTAAATAATTCTGTTCTTTCAACTGAAGTGCAAAATATTGGTGGTGATGGCATAGAACAGGAGTTACATTTCAGTGTGTGTGTGTGTGTGTGGCAGGGAAAATGTTAGTGTTGCTTCTCACATTCCCCAACGTATTGTTCTGCCTGTCATCTGTGTTCTTTAGCTGAGTTGTGCAGTTACTCTTACTTCCTCTTCATTTTCATTTTTTAGGGATTTCGTGTTGACTTGCCCATCAAGTCGGCCCGGTATCGAGGACAGTACAGTAGCTATCCCATCAAGCTCTTCTACACCTCGAACATTCCCATTATTCTCCAGTCGGCCTTAGTGTCAAACCTGTATGTTATTTCCCAGATGCTGTCTGTTCGATTTAGTGGCAACTTTTTAGTAAATTTACTAGGACAGTGGGCTGTGAGTATTTTGTTTTTTATTCTAAGCATTCATATTTATTGTAATTTGCATTTCATGGTTATATTTTGTAACTGAAAGAGATGAGCCATAATTGAAGCAGTTGCTATAACATTTTCAAATTCACTTACTTGTTGCAGAGTTTATCATTTCTTTGGAAAGATGTTTTACCCCCATTTTTCATGGCCTGAGTGGCAATAAACTAGTTGTGATTAACTGGGCTAGAGAGAGGCATGTGATTACTAGACTGGAGAGAGCACAGCGTTACTAGAAATAGAATCCTGGACTTTCTGACTTCCCTTTATAGATCCTGTCATCATAGCTTCTTCCGAAGCAGTCCAGCCCTGTTGTTACTGAAGTGTGAGTTATTGTCGGATCGAATTTTAATTGATTTAAATTCGTCATATGACAAAGGAGCATTTTTTTCCTCTTTTAAAACTATAAAATTAAAAGAGACCATGGTCTTTTATTCTTCTTCAGAATACGTAGTTGTACAATTGTATTTCACCAACTGTCATTTTTTATAGTCACTGTTTCTGAAATGTGCTTATTCTATGCATTTATCTTCATATGCTCCCTGTTACATTGTAAGTTACAGTGACAGATCTTTCTTTTTCTACAATCAAGGTCTTTTTTTTTTTCTTTTTTTGAGGTTAACAGGGTAAGGCAGTAACTCTTGAGTGTTAGTTGAAGGAAGTAGGATTCCGTTTATCCACAGTACTCTTTCTCCACTCAATGTAATGGAAATGTGATTACCATTGAGGTAATCATTGAGATTACCCAATGAGGGAAGATGTGGTCCTTCCCTTTGTGAGCTAATAATCCATCAGAAATTATGACTGTAATAATTTAATAGCAGTAAATGTATTGAGTGGTTCGTGTATAGATTGTGTTGTGATCTTAACTAAGTTCCTTTTTAATGAGAGAATTACTGGGAAATTGAATTATGTCTATAAACAGTGCTTTTGGTTGGGGATTAGTGATTCTAGGGGCACAGTTAAGAAATCATCTTGAAATGTATATTCAGGAACCAGACATTTTAATCATTGCAGACAGAAATTGCTTTCACACCCATTATGCCCGAAAACTTAACATTGTTCCCGGTTCTGTGTGTATAAAAATTCTTAAATGTTGGTCTGGATAAAAATCCTATTATAAATATTAAAGGACTATTTCTTATAGTGTATAAAATGTATAAAGTTTAATCAGTTATTAGTCATCTGTCAATATTCTTGATCATTTGATTGTATTCTTCATAGAATACTTTGAAGTGAAAGGATATGTTGCACACTCTTATATAGTGCAGAAAGTTTCAGATTCTACATGTAATCAGAGATGGACTGTAAATGTCATCATATTCCTGTCTTTAGGAAAAGAAGGAAGGTTGTTTGTAAATGTATTATAATGTTGGTTTTTAAAAGATCATTCTTCTATTAATAATATATTCACAATGTCATTTATTTATTTATTTTTTATTTGACAGAGATCACAAGTAGGCAGAGAGACAGGCGGGGGAGAGGGGGGAAGCAGGCTCCCTGCTCAGCAGGGAGCCCGATGCAGGGCTCGATCCCAGGATCCTGGGATTGTGACCTGAGCTGAAGGCAGAGTCTTTAACCCACTGAGCCACCCAGGCGCCCCCACAATGTCTTTTATATAGTAGATGCTCACCATATAATTTTGAAGGAGTGAAGATATTAGACACAAAAGTAAATCTTTAAGTTATATAGAATCGTTAACTCTAGGGGCTTTGAGTTGAATGCATTGCCATAATTTTTGAGGAGTTTGAAATGTCATAAAAATATATCTTGACCAGTTGGGTTCACCATCTTTCCTTTTTATTCTTGATCTGTAGGATGTCAGTGGGGGAGGACCTGCTCGTTCTTACCCAGTAGGAGGGCTTTGTTACTATCTTTCTCCTCCTGAGTCCATGGGCGCCATATTTGAGGATCCTGTCCACGTGGTTGTTTATATCATCTTCATGTTGGGATCATGTGCATTCTTTTCTAAGACATGGATAGAGGTGTCTGGTTCCTCAGCCAAAGATGTAAGTATTTGTTGTATTTGAAAATAAACGTTTTTAATTTCAAAGTGGTAATTGAAACACTCTTAATTACTTTTGTAATTTAAACTTTTAAGTCATACATTCTTAATAATGAGTTAATATATCCCTAGAGGGTTAAAAACTGGTTTCTGGAAGGTGGAAAAATTCTTTGATTTTTACAGTGGTTTGTGACTCTCCAAAGCTGAACCCTTCCCAACAAATTCTTACTCCTTAGTATTTAATTTCTGTTTTAGGGGGATGATAAATAAAAGACTGAGAAGCACTGGTTTAATGTGTGGGTAATAGGTGGTGTGCACCACTGAGCCTCAGATGTAATGGGAATAATACGACAGTGCCTACTTAAGGGTCTTTATTTGATTTATTAGTGTGTGGAAAGCACTTCACACCTCGTAGATAGTAAACTGAAATATTTACAGTTTGATTTTAAAAGTTGTTTTTCTCTTGGCAGGTAGCTAAGCAGCTTAAAGAACAGCAAATGGTAATGAGGGGCCACAGAGATACCTCTATGGTTCATGAGCTTAATAGGTAAGGTCACGAAATTTAATCCTTGATGTGTGTATGTGTGTACATACACATGTACTTGTTTTTTCAATCTTTAATTTATTGTCAGATGTTATCCTGTTCGCATATGAATCATTTTTCTTCTATTTCACACAGAAGAACCAAAATTTAACATAATACTGAATTGTTCTCTAAAATTGTTCCCCATCAAAATTGACATCTAAATTATTTTTTAAAATTGTGTTCCCTTCACTGCTCAGCCCAGTATTAAAATGTTCTTGATGGGAGGTCCTCATTGTCTGGCTGCACATAAAATCCCCTGGGAGCTTTTAAAGAGTCCTGATATTTCACCACTAGGAACTGAGATTTATTTGGTCTAGGGGAGATCCTGTGCATTAGTTTATTTTTTGATACCAGCTTTATTGAGCTGTAATTCACATACAAATGTATTCATTCATTTGAAGTATATGGTTTAGTGTTTCTGTTTTTAGTATATTCAGTGTGTAATCATTATTTATTTATTTATTTTAAAAATGTTATTTATTTGTCAGAAAGAGTGAGCACAGGCAGGCAGAGTGGCAGGCAAAGGCAGAGGGAGAAGCAGGCTCCCTGCTGAGCAAGGAGCCTGATGTGGGACTCGATCCCAGGATGCTGGGATCATGACTTGAGGCGAAGGCAGCCACTTAACCAACTGAGCCACCCAGGCATCCCCATTGCAGTGTAATTTAAAAAACATTTTTGTCACTGGAGTGCCTGGCTGGCTCAGTCAGAGGAGTATGTAACTCTTGATCTCAGAGTTGTGAGTTTGAGCCCAACGTAGGGTGTAGAGATTATGAAAAAACAAAAGACAAAAAACAAACCCAACCCCACAAACATAAAAAACAAACCAAAAACATTTTCATTATCTAGAAAGAAACCTTATACCTATTGGTTATTTCCCATTCTGAGCTCATCCCCCACCCCCGAGCCTACTTTTTACTTTTGATCTCTACCAATTTACCTATTCTGGACATTTCGTATAAATTGACTTGTAGTCTTTAGTGAAGCGCTTTTTCCACGTAGCTAAGGTTTTCAGAGTTCAGGCATTATTTGTGAGCAGTATTTATTCCATTATATGGATGTACTATACCGCATTTGTTTGTCCGTTCATCAGTTGATGCAGATTTTGGTTGTTTCCAGTTTTTGACTGTAATGAATAAGGCTTTTAAGAACATATTTGAACATGGTTTGTGTGGACATGTTTTCATTCCTGTAGGAATGGAATTGTTGGGCCATCTGGCAACTCTGTGTTTAACATGTTGAAGAACCGGCAGGCTGTTTTCCAGCATGGCCATACTGGTCTGCAGGCCCATCTGGATGAGGCTTCCAGTTCACATCCTTGCAAGCACGACTTCTTGCTTTTTGATTATAGCCCCCTAGTGGGTATGAAGTGGTAGCTTTTTGTGGTTTTGATTTGCATTTCCCTGATGAGTAATTACATTGAACATCTTTTCATGCGTTTAGTTAGCTGTTTGTGTATCTTGTTTGATGAAAATCTCTTCAGATCTTTTGCTCATTTTTAATTGTGTTGTCTTTTTGTTGCCGAGTTGTAAGATTCTTTTTTTTTTTTATTTAAGATTTTATTTGACAGATCACAATAGGCAGAGAGGCAGGCAGAGAGAGAGGGAGAAGCAGGCTTCCTGCTGAGCAGAGAGCCGTACGTGGGGCTCGATCCCAGCACCCTGAGATCATGACCTGAGCTGAAAGCAGGGGCTGAGCCACCCAGGATCCCTGAGTTGTAAGATTCTTAGAAAAATATTTTGGATATGCCTCTTCTCAGGTTTATGATTTATAAATATCTTTTGCCATTCTTAGATTGTCTTTTCACTTTCTTGGTGTCCTTTGATGCACAAATTATTAATTTTGATGAAGGTCAGTTTCTCTTGGTTGCTTTGTGCTGCTCTTAGTGTTTATCTAAGAAACCATCGCCTAAGCCAAGGTCACAAAGATTTATTCTTGTTTTCCATTAGGAATCTCGGAATATTAAAGTCTTTGAATTGCCTTGAGCTAATTTTTTTTGTGTTTAGTGTGAGATAGGGATCCAGATTTTTTTGTACATGTGGATATCCAGTTGTTCCAGAACCATTGGTTGAAAGGCACTTGTATTTTTATGTAAACTTTTTATTTAGAATGTAGGTTGTGGAGAGTAGTAGAATGAACCTCCAGGTGCCCAACTTATGTCCAGCTTCAGTGGTTGGCCTCAGTCTGCCATTCCTGTTCATCCACCATCTCCCTCAGTCTTTTTTCCCCTTCTTTTTAGAATATTTTAAACACAACCCCATTGTTTTTAAGAGTTCTTCATACAGTCTCACTTATTTGTGGAGCATAACAAAGAACACGGAGGACATAGGGAGATGGAGAGGAGAGGGAGTTGAGGGAAACTGGAAGGGGAGATGAACCATGAGAGACTATGGACTCTGAAAAACAACGGGGGGAGGTTGAGGAACCAGGTGGTGGGTAATAGGGAGGGCACGTACTGCATGGAGCACTGGGTGTGGTGCAAAAACAATGAACACTGTTACGCTGAAAATAAACAAATAAAAAAAAATAAATAATTAAATTAAAAAAAAAGATGGGAAAATTAAAACACTAAAAAAAAAAAAGGAGTTCTTCAGGTGGTTCTAATGTGCATCCAAGATTGAGTTCCTGTAAAGAGGATCATCTGCCTCTTGTCATGCAAATGTGATACAGAGAGCATTTTGAAATTTACTCTTCTTCTACAAGAGTGAGCTAAAGACAACCTGTTTAATTTTTTTTTTTTTTTTTTTTATTTGCCAGAAAGAGAGATCACAAGTAGACAGAGAGGCAGGCAGAGAGAGAGAGAGGGAAACAGGCTCACCGCTGAGCAGAGAGCCCGATGTGGGGCTCGATCCCAGGACCCTGAGATCATGACCTGGGCCGAAGGCAGCGGCTTAACCCACTGAGCCACCCAGGCGCCCCAGACAACCTGTTTAAAATAGTGAATTTTTTTTTTAAGATTTTATTTATTTATTTGACAGAGAGATCACAAGTAGGCAGAGAGGAAGGCAGAGAGAGGGAAGCAGGCTCCCCGCCGAGCAGAGAGCCTGATGTGGGGCTCAATCCCAGGATCCTGGGATCGTGACCTGAGCCGAAGGCAGAGGCTTTAACCCACTGAGCCACCCAGGCGCCCCTAAAATAGTGAATATTTTAATACTTAAATCAACGTTGAGGATTCCAACCTTCTCCCATAAAAATCAAGTATTGCTTTTCTTGGCTATTGACTGGTTTCTGGAAATCCAGGTCACACCCTTCCCGAGTCACAAGGTCTCCATCTGTATGTCAGCAGCACGTGGGGGACATGGAGGTCATACCCGCAGACGGCCCCCTGCCAGTTTAGCGTGATGATGACACTCCAGCGCCTCCTGCCCTGCACTGGCTGACTGAGTGTTCTGTCTTGCAGGTACATCCCCACGGCGGCCGCGTTTGGCGGCCTGTGCATCGGTGCCCTGTCTGTGTTGGCTGACTTCCTCGGGGCCATCGGCTCCGGCACTGGCATCCTGCTTGCCGTCACTATTATTTATCAGTATTTTGAAATTTTTGTCAAGGAACAGGCTGAAGTTGGTGGGATGGGTGCTTTGTTTTTCTAAATGTTCCAGTATTTCTTGTGTGTGTGAAAGGGAAAATAATTTTGACACATTGTTTTTGTCAAATAATGCTGGTTCCCCTTTTCTTCCCTCACAGTTTGTTTTCAAGCGCTCACCGGCCCATTTGTGAGGTGGGCGCCGAGCTCAGCCTGTGTGCAGCATTAGTACCAGCTGCCTTAAAACTGAAGTTTACATTATTCGTTCAAAGATGTACTTGTAGTGTTGCCTGTGATGCTGGAAACCAATGTACCCGCCTTGCCCTGTTCACTTGTGACGGTGAGATGGTGACGTGGATCAGTTTTGCACACAACATTCAGAACACTCACTCTTCCCCCCACTTGTTTAAAAATAAATGTAGTTCAAATTGCCACTTTCCAGTATTTTTGAGCTTATTTAATGAGTTCTGGAACATTTATATCTAATCTGTATTTTAGATATAATTAACTTTTTATACTTTTTTAACTCCTAGTATCCACGTTCCCACCCTCCTTCTCCGTCCCCTGCCCTATTCGTCCCCTGTCACAGCTGCCACTCAGCCCAGATGGGCAACGCTGAGCTTCAGTTCCAGCTGTTCCTAGAAACAACTGCTTGTAATTACTCCTGGTTTCCATTCCTTTCTTCCCAGTGACAGCAGTTGGTGCTGTTTTACTGTATTGGCTATGCCTTCGAATTCCAACACATCACTTGAGAATACTCTTTCAAGATACGATGCCCCAGTTCTTTTTGTTTTAATCCCTAAAGCAAAGATCTAATTCTCAAGCAATGTCTGTAGTTCAGTGGGGGTGAACAATGAGTAATTCATGCTAGGAATTTGTGTATGTTGTTGTACTTTACAGCAGCAACATGAGTGTAAACAGTAGAAAATAAACCTTTATTTAATAAAACTGTTTCAGTTGTGTTGGAAAAATAAAACCAGATATTAAATGATTTCTAAGATTATTTGTATAGGTTCATCATAATCATACAAAACCCATCCTGAGAAGTCTGTGGCAAGAGGTCAAACGTCATTACAGTTTTAGTGTTTAATCCTAAAACTGTTGGGAAATAGGGACCAACTTAGAGGTGGTCAGTTATGTGACTAACAGTGGAAAGAATAGGAAAACATAGGACGATCTCAGATGTTGTCCCAGCCTCCATCCGAAATAGCAGAGTTCTTTATAACTTTTTAAAAACGGTGTGGTCTGTCAGCCACAAAGAGATCACATTTCATTTTTGAAGGCCCCTTTTCAGAAGTAAGGGTTTCCATTGTTTACTTTTTTAGCAAGCACCGAAGTACATCTTATTTAGGCCAGGATCACAAAACCAGTTACAGGGAGGCAGATGACACAAGGCTGCAGGCCAGGAACAGTGGTTATCTGGAGGACATCTCCTCAGGGCCTCAGACCCTTGGTACCATAGAAATGTGGATTCAGTGGTCATACATGATTTTTTTTTTTTTTTTTTTTAAGAGAAGGTGGAAATAGGGCTTTTTTGGGGAAAACTTGAACTTCCAAATGCTGATAAATGACCAGTGTCAGCCATGGAAAACATCCAGACTGCTGGTTCTCAAGATGACCTACCTTGTCAAGGACAGCATTGGACATTTAGAGGTTAATAAAAAGGGCATTTGTGGTATGTTCTAGGATTTAGCTGTCTCTTGTGATTTGCACTCTTAGGACGAGAAAAAGGTAGAAACGACAGGTAGGGGTTACAAAGATCTCTCTTCCACCAACATTTAAGAGTAGGTTTCTCAGTTTTTGCGGGGAGTGGCTTCGGAAGAGCTGGTCTGTTTGGAGACTGGTCTGTGCCCTGAGTCTGTTGATTTTTCATATGCCTTCTGTTTCTTGATTTTTGAAGGAAGGCAGTTACCAGGGAGATTATAGAACTTGGTCTTTGGGAGCTCAGGGAGAAGGAATAAGATCTCTAGAGAATCATGATGCCTAGCATTAAAAATAAGGATTTTTTTTTTAAAGGGTTAGGGGCACAGGGGAAGGCTACTATTATAGCAAACTTTTTGCAATATTTACAGAGTAGACTCAACCTAGTTAGTTCTCCAGCTTCATCCTTTCCTCCTTTGTTTACAAAGTCTAATATTGTGTGTGTTTTTTTTTAAAGGGATGCATTTTCATTTTATTTATTTGACACAGAGAGAGAGGTCACAAGTAGGTAGAGAGGAGGAAGCAGGCTCCCTGCTGAGCAGAGAGCCGGATGCAGGGCTTGATCCCACCTGGGATCATGACTTGAGCTGAAGGCAGCGGCTTAACCCACTGAGCCACCCAGGCGCCCCTAGATCTTCTATTTTTGCTCACAAAAACATCTCTGGATACAGAGATGAACACAGTGATACACTTGAGTACACAGTGACCCTGTAGATGAATGAACTATATTATAGCACTTTTGGCATTAGTGTCCTGGTTTTATCTGGTTTGAGGGGCCAGAGTGCAGGGCTGGAAACCCGATTTAGGGCTGGCCAGAGAGCATCACTCTGAGACTTCACTTCAGAACTATGGTTCTGGAGCTGCTGGAGGCCACAGAAGTCAACACAAGGGCTGAGCACAGCCAAAAGCTGAGAAAAAGGCCCAGGGACACTGGCAGATGTTTTGGGTGACGGGGCCTTTGGGCATGGCCTGAGCTGGAAACCGTGCCCCTGTTCTCCCCTGTAGGGTAGTTGTACTGGGGTTCTGGTATTTGCTCTCCTTGCTGGCTACAATCACGGTTCAACACCAAGACAGTGATGCAACCCAGTCACCTAAATGGATTTGGTTTTTGAAACTTCAAGTACTTTCTGAGGTAAGGATAGGAAATGAAATTCTAAAATATATATACCTGTTTGAGGCAAGGGCCCTGTATTTTCATTAGCTTCTTAACCTTGTTATAATGAATGGAATCAACCATTTTTCAATGCCTAACATCTTGTTTACCTTCAGTAGTTAGGTGGGTAGGAGGACACTAGCCAAATGTAAATAAATATTTGTTTCTCATGGATATTATTCTCTGTTGATTTTACACTCTCTGCTCTGCAGGGATGTGTATTAATTCCAAATAGCAGATAATTAATAGAAGGACCAAGAAAGTCCCTGTATAGGTCTGTCTTAAAAAAAAAAAAAAAACTTTGTTTACAAACACTGATGTAGTAAATAGTTATTTGTATGCCTAGTTACAGAAGTTTATATGCAGGCCAAGGGTGGGAATAATTGACCTAATTTGGAACTCAGGTCATTTTTCTTCTAGAAATACTCCTGTCTGTTGGACTACATTAGATAAGTAACAGCTGAACTTTAAAAATTAACTGGATTAAAAACGGTATCTGCATTTATGTTCTTTTTCATTAGCCTTTGCTGGAGGTTAGCATTTAAATGAAGACTACAGCCTGCCTGTAATTATACCATATCACCACATGTATTCTGTATTGCTTTTATTTAATGAAAAAAGCTAATTTCAAGTCTACAGGAAGCTAAGCTGAATACAAAGTCTTAGTGAAGGAGGCCTGGTGGTCTTATTTATAAAACATGGCTACTGTCCTTTGGCCTTAAAACTTCAGGAAAGGCACTTCAAACGGCTTTGTGTTTGCATGTTTCAGTGCCAGAGCGTAGGAGTAGACCCTGGCGTCCACGGTCAGATGTTCTTCCGCTACCAGAGCTAGAGGAAACAAAGCACACAAGTTAGATAATGAAGTTCATCAAGTACAATGCCACTTATCAATTAGTCCATCTTCACTGAGCTACTACTATGTGCCAGTTCCTGTGCCAGATGCTGGAGATCAAGTGGCAAACGACATTTTCTGCCTTCAAGGGTCTTATTCTAGTGAGAAAGAAGATGAAAGGATATATAAGCAGGATTCCATTTCCAGCAAGAGACAAGAGCAAGAAAAAAGCATAAAGGGAGAAGATCACACATTCAATATGATTTTATGTGTTAAAACGGCAACATTCTAAGTTTGTGGATCAATTGTTTGTTTATAGCTCCTGATAGGGCTCAGTGGTGGATTCTTCTGTCCCTCATGGAGGGGGTTCATTCGTTTTCTCCACCTCTAAGGAATATGTATTTTCTACATATAAGTTAAGCTGTGTGCATGACAGGACTGGAGTTCTAGCAAGAATGAGGTCTTAGGGGCCCCTGAGTGGCTCAATTAGTTAAGCACCTGCCTTCGGCTCAGGTCATGATTCTGGGGTCCTGGGATCGAGCCCTGAGCCCCGCGTCTGGCTCCCTGCTCACTGTCTGCTTCTCCCTCTCCCTTCCCCCAGTGATGCTTACTCTCTCTCCCTCTCTCAAATTAAAAAAAAAAAAAATATATATATATATATATATATTTATAAAATAAAAAAAATATATATATAAAATATATATATATATATTTTTAGAAAGAATGAAGTCTCAGAATCCTACATTGTACAGTGGGCTTTAAGGAGAACTTCTGTATCGCTCAGGTGGAGGTGATCAGACTTGGGATTTGTCACTTGTTTTCCTAGTCACTAGTTTAGGAACGTGCTCAGAGACATGTTGATCCTGGAAGGCAGGATTAATGGCTTCCTCCTCTGTGCACGGCGGGAGCTTGGTAAGTGTTGAAAACTATTTCTTAAGCAAACAACTCAAAATACCTTCCCAAATGTTATTTGTTGAATAAATGGTTTGATTACTATATTTTGACTCTAATAAAGCTAGGAAAAATGGTTTTTCTTAGAAGAAAAAAATGGTTTTTCTTCACCTTCCTCTTTCTACAGATCTGTCCCTCTCTACCTTCCTTCCTCCTCTTCTCTGTCTTCCCCTCCTCTAAGGCTACAAGGAGGTTGAGCTGGGTGGGAGGGAGAAGGAAGAAGTTCTTTGTGAGAATATTTCCCTAAGACATAAAGCATTTAACATTTAAGCCCTCTAGTGCCAACATTATCATTTAATTTTCCTGCTGCCTCTTTAGAGACAGGGGCTATCTCTCGTTCCTGTTTAAGGAGAAAAGCGAGAGGCTGTGGAACGTGTTCTGGTTTATGACTAACGCACAGCTGGCTAAGCCTCAGACCCAGGCGAACCCGAAAGACCCTGAGTTGTACTGTCCGTTACTGGCAGCCAGAGATTTCTCTGGGTAAACCATGGCTTTCTTCGGTGTGAGTATTTCTAACTCTGAGACTTGGTGCTTTTTACCTCAGGTGTAGTTTTTAAAAAAAGATAAAGTAGGAAGGGACGCTTTCTGGGAATTCTGAAATCACAGTCGTTTTTGGAAGCTCATACTATACTTACTTTTAAAGATTTTATTTATTTACTTGACAGAGAGAGAGATCACAAGTAGGCAGAGAGGCAGGCAGAGAGACAGGAGGAAGCAGGCTCCCTGCGGAGCAGAGAGCCCAATGCGGGGCTTGATCCCAGGACCCTGAGATCAGGACCTGAGCCGAAGGCAGCGGCCCAATCCACTGAGCCACCCAGGCGCCCCTATACTTACTTTTAAAACAACACGGACATCAGAAATAAAATTGTTAAGCCACCGGTTCTTACGGAAGGGGTGGAAGAGAGCCCTCAAAGCCTCAGGCCAAACAGTGCTTCAAGTTACTTTTCGAAGTAAAAAATTTAGAAAACATTCAGATTAGGAAGACTGTTTCTTTACAAATGAGCAAATGGGGCCCTCCCAGCTGGGCCTCTGTCTCCAGTACAGTACATCCTACTGTCGCTTCATCAGAGGACATTTGTCCACATGACCTTATTTTTTTATCAAATCCCTCTGAGATGGGCTGGCTGGGAATGACATGATGGAACTACATGACCAGTGATTTCCTAGGGGTCACACTGCCAGTCTGGCTCACTGTATCACCGTATTGCCCTTCATATACCTCAGTCTTTGTGGAAGGAATATTGTTAAATTCTCCTTTAACTTCCACCATGCAGAGAACCATCCAGCAGGCACTAGGAGGATCAGCTGAGAGAGATCTGCTTAGGCCTCTGCATTGCCACGGATTAGAGATTTGAGGTATAGTTTTGGCAAATCTGCAGGAATATATCTTGACTTTTCCACAGGAAAGAGCAAAACAACAACAACCCTACTATTCAAAGCTTTCACTTGACGCAGAATGTTCTGCTCACATGTTCAAACTCTATGCCACCCAGAAACGAACATTACTGTTGGGGAACTGCAGTTGTACAACAGTTTCTTTGGTATTTGACTTTAATAAGGAGGAATATAATTACAGAAATGGAGTTCTGTTTAGTGCCCCACTGGCTGGGGCCGGGGATGGGGAAACATTGAGGAAGTTGGGGAATAGTCTTAAGAATGCTTACCATCCAGTCTCTTGAGCAGGTCATTCTTTGGTAAGGAAATTACTTCGACAAATTCTAAACAAACAAAGTGCACGTGAAAACAAAGCTGAAGAATAAGAGGGCCTACCAGAACACCACAAAATGCCTGCAGCCATTTCCACTGCGCTAAGCCATACACACGGTCAGCCACTGCCAGCTGGGTAACATACCTCCATCTCCTGAAAACAAACACAAGGATGACGTTGGAGCAAGGCCCGCTGTGGTCAAACACTGGAAGACTTGTGCAAGACACACTAGAAGTGTGTAAGAATTCGGCAGAAACCTGGGTCTCTGCTAAGTTCATCTGTGTAAGTGGTAAAAAGCATTCCAACAGTACAAAATCATTTCTGTTCTCCAAATGTGTAACAGCAACATTTAAAGCATGTTCTAGGAGACACCCGTATTTTTAAGTTGTTAAAATATACAAAAGTCCCCATTTTAACCCTTTTTAGAGGTACAGTTCAGTGGCATTAAATTCATTCACGCTGCCGTGCAGTTACAGGCACCTTTCTCATCCTCACAAAGAGAAGCTCGGTAGCCACTAAGTAGTGCGTCCCCATGCACACTGACCTTATTGTATCTTCTATCTCTATGAATACGTGGATTTTAGGTAACCTTGTATGAGTGGAGTTGCCAGATTTAGGCTTAAAACATTTTTTTTCTTCCTTTTTTTAAGTGAGCTTTATGCCCAAAGTGAGGCCGGAACTCGTGAGCCGGAGGCCAAGAGTCACACGCTCTACCGACTGGGCCACCCCAGACCCCCCGTGGACGCTTTTTTGTCAGGCGGCAAGAAGCACTCAGCACAGTGTTCAGGGTTCATCCCGTTACAGCCCATGCCAGCCTGTCTCCTTAAGGGCTGTGCACACACACCACGCGTTGTTTCTCCATGCACCTGCCAGAGGCCACCATTTGGGTACCGTGAGTGCCACTACCCAAACGCTAAGGTGCAAGGATCTGTATGAGCGCCGGCTGTCAGTGCTTTGGGGTGTAGACTTGGGAGTGGCACTGCTCTGAGGACAGCCAATTCTTGCCCTGCGGGTCCTGTGCATATTAGCAAGTCTGAACCATGCATTTAAAATCAGCTGCGGTGGGGGCTGGACGACTCAGGAACACCTGAGCCAGAGAGCGATGGAAGAGTACGGTTGTGACACGTGATGTGTGTGTGTGTGTGCGTGCGCATGTGTGTAAGCAATGCCTTCAATGGGGTGGAAGATGACAGGGATGGACAAAGGCATCAAAGCTCGAGTCCAAACTTGCTGAGAAATACAAGAGAGCCAGGAATTCCTTAAACACTTCTCTATGGAACCCCGTACACAGTCAGTTGCTGTCCGCTCACAATTATTTATGCCGTGCTTGCAATACACACAAAACCAGAAAGGAGTGATTCTGAAGATTTTTCATTGTCTACTATTCAGACCTAGGGCTCCTATTACGAAGTGGGAATAAACTCCACACAGAAAATATGGAAATACTGTAATTTAACATTTTATAAAGCATAAAGATCAGAAAGCATTGAAAGAAAAATGCTAAAGGACCTGAAGATCAGGAAAAAAGCCTGGAGCACTGATGAAGTATCTACAAGCCCATTATTCTTCTGACAAGTCAGATACCGAAATCAGTAGCAAATTGAACAATATTTAACGCAACAGAATCACCTTAAATGCACCCACCGCACACTCACCTGGCTTTGGCTTAGGTCTCACGTTTTCAGCATCATCTCCGTTAATAGTTACTGTCACGATGTGTGTGGTACAGTTTGTCAAACCTGGATCCATACACACAGCTACGGAGAGAAGCAAGAGGTCACCTTGACGGACCCCAGTCACATGCCACTTGTTTCCTTACTTAAATGTCTTTGGAAGAAAACAGGGCTCATGATTCCTGGTTAACACAGAACTTGTGAGGAAAGTGACGGCTGGCCCGATGCGCTCAGCAGGGCTGCAGGCCTGCCGAGCACACGAGTAGCCAGCACTCGTGTTTTCCCCTGAGTTTCTCAGTGTGGTGAGTCTGAGCAAAATTAGACACTACGCTAATTAGGCCACATTGTCAACTCCTTTCACCATGTCAAGAAAAGAATTCTAGTGAGGTGCTTGGCATAGGGATGAGGTAAGAAATAAAACATAAACCTTAGGACATGGGAAACTTAGGAAGGTAACAAATTTCACATTTCTGCTCCAGGTTCGGGGCCTTCTTGTTCAAAGTGGCTCCCCTGTTGGGGGTGGCTCGCATGTAGAGGGTGAGCAGATCTAACTAGGATTTCTCTTCAGTGAACTAGCCAAGACAAAAGCCACCCGAATGAGCTTAAAGAACATCTACATTATCTTTTACACACAGAAGAATCTACACTTCACTAACTTTCAAGAGTTTGTCCCCGAGTGCACACCCGGACAGCAATACACACCTGGAGAACATTCTGCAACATCACCTTTATAGCCAGTTTCTTCCTCAAGCTCCCGAAGAGCGGCTGCTTCTGGGCTCTCGTTATCATCGATGAGACCTGCAAGTTCAAATCATTTGTGATTTGAGGGGGGCTAGGGAAAGCCGGTTTTTTTGAAACTTACCTTCTTCTGATATAATTGCGGTTGAGCTACCTGAGAAGAATCAGAGGACTGTGGAACGTGGTTGAACAGGTAAAACTGACTGAGGTTTGGAACTTTTCTAAGAAAAAAGGGCAAAAGAAGAAAGCCCTAGGCAGATCGAGTATGTTCCGATAGCTCCCTTTTGTTCGTCTCACTTAGACCTCAACTGTTTTCACGAGTGTCTCGGCACTAGTGTTCTGCAGCCTGGAAGCACGGATTCCTGTGAGGAGAAATGGCTTCGTGGTGTTGGACCACTGGCCTGGGTGATGGACCCACCTATGTGCCCCAGCGTGGGAAGCCTGGCACTGTTTTTAGTTTCCTCATGTCACAGTGTCACCTACATGCTTTCCTCCCTTGCACAGTGATTCTGGGGCCTGGAGAGAAATGCTGGCATGAGCATCACGTGCGAGGGAAAAGGCTGAGAGGCTGGTGGACCCGAGGCAGCTGACAGGGAGGCCAGGTGGGAAGGACCTTAGAACTTGGATTATTTTACTCGAAAGGAAATAATGCAACGAAAAGTAAAATACAGCCTATTCTGTTTCTTTTAAAGTATTATTTCTTCAGTGAAATGGCAGGTAAATGAGAAGGAAAGTTGGTATGTGTTCTCACGGGCTGGAATTTGTACAAAACCTATACCGCTAATGATAAATAAATGAGATGTAATCTCTTCAGATGGGAACAACCCCATTAAGTCCTACAATGATATACAGCTTCGAATTCTGGATAGCTCTACTTAACTGTGCAACTCAAGAGAATATTTTAATGGAAATTAAGACCATTTCCCTGGCCTGTGTACATACAGGAAGATCAAGATATTTTTTCCATTCACACAGTTAAGAGTTTGACCTAGTTATTACTGTGAATTTCTGGTTGGAGACGGATCACTAGTGATGGGAAATGAACTCAGCTGACAAATTAGGGAAATGCAATTCCTCAAAGAGAAGCTAGAGAGAATGCTGCTGAGGGGTGTCTTGGAAAGGTCGGCTGGGACACCACCCTTGCCTCGCTCTCGGGCTTAGCAGGCCACTAGAACGCGACGGGGCAGCTTGCTGCAGGGATGCTTCTGTTTTACTTAGAACCACAGGCACAGATAAAAAGGTGTTCAGGGTCTAGGCACTGCAGTTCTTGGCGCTGGGCCCGGTGGCCCCTCAGTTCAGAGACTCACCTGCGGGGAACTCTAGGCAGTAGCCTCCCATCGGCGGTCGGAACTGCTTCACCAGAACAATGCACTCGTAGTGAAGCGTGCGCTGCAGCACCGGGATGACCGCCACACCTGTGGCCGGGAAACAAGACCAAGGAAGATCCCTAATGAAACATCCATGAACACTTAGTCCAGGATCAAGGACACATTCTCGCCCTACACTAACCTCTGCAGAGGCTCATTTCTCACCCTGAAGCAAGCCAGACAGGGCATGGGAGTGGGGGAGGTGGGGGGTTAGGGGTGGGTGAAGGGACCTTCATCTCCCTGTGCTTGTATTTCCTTTAAACAATGAATCAAGCCAGTCCTGCTGTTGTGGTACACCCTTAGCTACACTGAATTTCACGGTTTTAGGATCAAGGACCTTTTCTCCCAAGAGGGAAACGTTTTACGTGGCTTTAGAACAAAACATAGATAAAACCCCACTGCGTTCTGGAAAACACAAATTGCTATGGGGAGCTCTTGGCTAACCCTTTGCCCCCAACTATCCTGGCAGGCAGAAACAGCAGCTGAGGCAGCTACTCTGTTAACTTCCAGAGTAAAAACAGAAAACAAAATGAAAGGGAGAAACAGAGATCTACTGCCCAACTTCCCATAGACCAGAGGTGATTTTCAGGATCTTAGCAGTCAAAGCATTTATTTATGCCTGGAAGGGGCGGTGAAATGAATAAATAGAACAGTCTTCTCCTAATAACATTTCCTCATCAATTTATAACTGGTCTGTCATAACGTAGGGCCAAATACTTTTCCAATTTAAGGGTTTCACCTAGGGCCTCTGAACAGAATACAAAGGATTTCTTAAAAGTCATATCTAGACACGGTATGTGGCTTCAAATCATACTGACTTATATTTGGCTATAAATATTCATATACCTTTCCCTCAGAGCACCGTACTGAGCTGAAATAACAGGAGCCAAAAGTTATTTATAAAGAAAGCCTGATTGGGATGCCTAGGTGGTGCATTTGGTTAAGTGTCTAACTCTTGGTTTCGGCTCAGGTCGTGATATTAGGTCGTGAGATCAAGGCCTGTGTTGGCACAGAGTCTGCTTAAACCCTCTCTCCCTCTGCCCCCACACTCCAACCACCCCCCTCTCCGCCACACTCTCTCTCTCCCTAAAGTAAATGAATAAATCTGTAAATTAAAAAAAGAGACAGCCTGATTTAATCATGTAGCACTGCAAAAAGGAAAGATAGTTTAAAGATAGAAGATCATAATTGAAGAGAACTGCTCTGAGGTCTTGGTTAAAGTAAAAAGAACCCCGCCTCCGGCAATAATGCGCGGTGACCTCCTTCATGAAGAGCTGTAACGGGTTTGCACTCCTACCATCAGCCGACTGTCCTTTCCTGGTTGTACGTTTCACGGTTTCCCAAGTTCTGTTCAGGCAGAGAAGAAAAAAAAATCACTGGTATTACAGAGGGGAATGTCCTTGGGTGTTCGGTCTACAACCAGAACTTTCAAATGCAAAGCATGCAAGTGTGCTGATGATAATGATCAAGAAGACCACAGCCGTACACATCCGTATAGGAAACGCCCACTGTGCTTTCCTGTCACTTCTGAAAATTGTTCCGAAGAAAATGTGCCACCCTACATCTAACCCTCTGAGTACTATCTAAAGACAAGGCCCGTTATTCGCTTGAGCTGCTTTTCAAATCGTTCACTGGAAGTATTTCAGGCTGGGTCATAAATCCACAGGTGAGCAGTTAAGCTGCAAAGCTACTGAGCAGTGTGCAGATTATGCTCCTATGAAAGGTCCAGCCTTTTTGCTAAGAAGAGAGGGTATTTGGTACAATAGGAACTACTGAGCTGTTATTTACACGTGACCTAAAATAACAATTGAAGAAAGCAGGACCATTCCATTTATTTACTGAGGAATTATTAAATTTAGGTAAGTGCTCTCTTTTGCATGAATGAGATCTATCTTACCTAAGGGGGAAATGGTCCACAGAGGAAAAAATGAGATGAGTAATGACAAGTTCCTGCTCCCTTTCCCTGAGTAGCTGTTTCTTTCTGGAGAATGTTGTCCTGAAAATCTAGTTATTGCTTAATTGTGGCTGAAAGGGAAGGGCAGATGAGGGAAATTCCCCTTCACTCTCCTATCCCTTCAACAGAAAAGGAGCAGCAGACGGGAATGAAGAAGCAGATGACCTTTGGATCTAGAAGAAATAAGACATCTGAGTGGCGCTGGAGACTACGGTAAGAAAGGCATCAAGGTCTGCCTCCCACAGAAAAGTGGGCTTGAGGAGATGCGCTGCCCAGAGGGGCCCTCGCGCTTTTGACCTGCTCGTCCTTAAGGGTTGGACTGTGCCAAATTTCTATGGAAAAAATCCAAATATTTACTCTAGTTAAACAAACAAAACAAAAACAACCACCCTTCTGGGGGTGCTGGGTGGCTCAGTCGGTTAAGCCTCTGCCTTTGGCTTACTTAGGTTGTGATCTCTAGGTTCTGGGATCAAGTCCTGCATCGGGCTCCCTGCTCAGCGGGGAGTCTACTTCTCCCTCTGCCCCTCCCCCCTGCTTGTGCTCTCTCTCTCGCTCTCTCTCTCTCAAATAAATAAATAAAATCTTAAAAAAAAAAACCCAAACCTTTCTTACTGTAAACTGTAGATCTTTTGGTGTTATACTCAAATTTTAATGGCAAATGTGTCAAAATGAACCTATGAAAACCAAATGCTATTATGACAACTCACAACTGCCCAACATTCCGGTTAGTAACAAGAAGCCAACCAACAAGCAATTCTGATCAGTAAATAATACAGGTTGCAGGAGACAAAACACCTTTTGGCATAGGTCTCTCTGTTGTCTCTTAAGGTTAGTTGTAAAGACTGAAGAAGACAGTGCTGAGGAAACTGAAGGTACCACCCCAAAAACACTAGGAATAAGGGAAACAGAAAGAGTACCATCATTATAGTGGTTAAAATCAAGTAAAATAACCAGCAACGAGCCATAAATCAGCAAGGAAATATAAATGCACTTATAAGGAATCCAGACCAGGAATGCCCCACAAGAGTCCAATCATCTTCAAGGGACTCTGAGAGAGACATTTGATTGAGTCAGAAAATTTTGTCTCTTCCTGCCTACCAGCCAACCCCATAGCCACAAACTCCCTGAAACTGTTCTCAGTTATAAAACTACGGACTTAAGAGTAAGTTATCTCAAAAGCCTCTTATAGCTTTAGAATTCTGATTCCAGCTAAGTTACTCCATTTTTTGAGTCTTGGTTATAGGAAAGTCTGTTTTCCCATAATATGTTGTTGGCCTAGTCAACAAACACAAGAGGCAGGAATGGCAACAAACGAAGACTTTGGCTCTGTCCCAAATGTCCATGAAGGGGTACACTGCCAGCAGTTTTTACACAAAATCAATTCCATATCTTAATCCACAAATAATATGGTGGAATAAAGGATTTTCGGGCTGCTATTTCATCCTTACCGACATGCTTATGTACTAGGTAACAGATAAAACATTTCATAAGTTTACACGTCACAACCTGCAGGAAAATCCAGATTCACTCTCCGAAGCCTGACATTCTGGTACGAAATGTCAACATGTGTTGTAAAAACTCCGTGGAAGTCATGGGAAGACATCTCCGTGTGAGAACGGAGGTGAACGCGTGATAACAAGCCACGTAAACTTTCGGGTGCACGCCTCAACTACTGAGACAGGCAATCTGGAGGGGAGACCTGGATGAGAGTAATGTGATAAAAAGCCTCCAAATGATTCTGATGCACATCCCTGACTCAGAAATGCTGATGGAGGAAAAGCAGTCAGGTGAAGAGATGAGCTGGTACAAACCAAGAGGTACTCTTCTGATAAATTAGTGTTAAGGGTTTTTATCTGTTATACACTTAGACCATTTTATAGGGAAAAGAGAGCCAAACCATATCACTACCAACTGGGTTCTCATCTGTCTACATTTTCACAGATACAAGCATATTTGAGCATACTATGTTCCTGAGGACTAGGACCTGGCCACATTTCTGGACTGTGTTCCTGTACCCACTAGTAATTTCCTACTTAGTTCCGCCCAACAGACTCACATCAGATAAGTGTTCTGTATGCTTCCTCTGGTTGATGGACTGCAGTGTGCTTAGCTTTCTTACTTTGAGGTTTTAACTTAATAGTGCTATGGAGAGCTTAATGTTTCCTGCAGCTCTCCCATATTGGCACTTAATAATACTTTTGCTAGTTTAGTAAATGTAATTAAAGTGGTTTCAGTTACTACCAGCAAGTCCGCGTACTTTCACATGGCATGTAGATGTACTTCCTCACAAAGAAACCCGTATTCTTACCTGATCACTTAGCAAATGGACTTTTTATATTAACGAATTTATATCATGTAATCTGGATACTAAATTTAGTTCTATTCTTGTATTTTCTCATTCCACTCCATTCCTTTTTATATTTCATTAGGGAAATGCTTAATCTATTTTTAAACATTTTTTTCTGGTAGTTAATTATAATATAAAAAAATTTCTAAACAGAAAATTGGGGAAACAGAAAAGGTTTACCACACAGCTGCCTCTAATATTTTGCCAGCTTTCCTTCTAGCCTTCTCTTATAAATACACACACACACACACACACACACACACACACACGGAAAGAATTTAAAACACGTATCTACCATTTCCTATGTTGTTATCAACTTAATCACCTTTCTCATATTGCTAGATTGTCTTCAGAATCTGCTTTGTAGATGACTGCAGATTTTACCAAATGAATACACTAAAAAATTATTTTCCCATTTTAGATTGAAGAATTTAGACTGAAGAATTGATACACAATATTGCGTCTGAGGTGTGCAACACAGTGACGCAATAATTAATATTCACCACACCAACGGTAGTCACCAAAGTTGTTACAGTATCACTGACTATATTCCCTCATACTGTACATCATATTCTTTTATTATGGTACACTGTTACAGTCATTTCCCAATTTTAAAAATGTTTAGGGTGCTTTCAATTTGTTGTCTTTTTAAATTTTGATGAACATTTTTCAGGCACAAACGTAATTCCAGACAGTGTCAGGAGTGGGATCACTTAGGTTGAAGGTGTCTTGTCATAGTTTCATGGGAACAGGCACATACTGTGAAACGCTTTGCAAAACTCCCCCTCCCCAACCACCAGTTCCCATTTCCATGAGCAAGGTGTAAAGGATATAAGTTTTACTTCAAACCCAGCACTATCCTCTCCTTAATCCTTCTAGTTTACAAATTAAAAATTGGTGTGACCGGAAGGAGGCAGCCTGGATGGTTCATTATTCTGTTGCTTTATCAGCTTAAGTGAGGCTTGGCCCCAAATTTCAGGTTCATACATACTTCCTCAGGGAGAATGGTGTTAAAAATCAATTCCCAATCAGTTGTTATAACATACTGACAGTGTAATTTTATTCAGAGATTATAAGCAATCCAGACATTCTGACAATGGGAAAGCACTGAAATAGATTTTTCATTTAAGACCAAGTTTATAATGAGGACACTATCAGTTTATGCCAAATGCAAAACAGAGACCCAACTGACAAGCCAAACACTGTATATTTTACAAGAGGGAAAAAAAAATCCTTTACCTTATTGTACCAGTAGGATCCATGTATGTTGTTTTTTCAAGCTTGACCCATTTTCCTTCTGAAATTAACTAAAAGGAGACATTAAATTGGGAGACTTTCAAATTGAGGATTTTATTTAGAAGGTTTGTTGTCTTTCAGATTTTCTCTGCCTGGCCCTCCCAGTGACCACCTATCCCTCCCAGTAGTTGTGTGAAGGTTTTCAGTTCAAAGTATGGAAAGTTTTTTTTCTGAAGGGTGGTTCAGCTTCTCTCTGGAGTTTTGGAAGTGATCCTGAGAGGTGAAAAGAGGAGATAGTTGAAAAACTCTTGGGGGGGTGCAGGGAAGTGGAGAGGGAGAACCAGGAGTGAGGGGTTTTCGGGGACCTAGTGTTCTATGCTCCGAGCTGGGCGCTCATCACACACATGTGGTTAGTGGGTAGAGACTCATCAGTGTGGTTTACGGTCAGTGACCGCACCAGGAGGCTGACTGAGGAAACCATGTCCCAACAACTGCATTTCCAGGGACACGTGGGTTTCCCACCCCATCCAAGACAGGTGGCCCAGGATTGTTCTCCCTAGACAATGAGTTTCGGTTACCTGGACTAACTTACCTATGGCACTATACTGAACTGACAGGAGAGATTCATTGTGGACATAAAGCAGTAGGCTTTTTCTTACTATCCTATCTCTCACTTCTGGCCAGCAGCAACCTAATAATTATCAGCAGATCTATTCACAGACAACATGGAAAGATTTTTAAATCGTAAACAACTGCAGGAAGATGTCAAGGTCAGAGTTCCAAGGTGAAGGACTTAAAATTTATCCATTGCAATGGTTCCTGCAGAAAGAGACTTATTAAAAGCTAAATCAAATAACATATAACATAAACATTAGTTCTGGAATTCAGACTACAACTAACAACTTAGATTGTTACTATTCTTAAACATAGATATTGAGACCATAAACAGCTAAGATGTGATATGATACCTAAGTATGAAATGTCTAAATCCTAAAACTCACATATGACTTATTCTTCTACCCAGGGAAACTTCTAATAAAATTTTGAGAATTTTCGTGTTAACAGCCAAAATCGACTTTAAAAACAGCCTCCATTTCACTAATGCATATCATTCAGAGACATACAATTGCTCCCACACAAGGCCAAAATGTCCCTGGTCCCAAAAAGGGAGTAGGAATAGTATTTAAGAAACTGTCTTTAAGAATTAAATACACACACAAAAGAATTAAATACAAGCATCTGAAACAACAGTTCCTACATTTCATTTAAACTCAGCTCTGGGAAGGAGGGGCAGAGAGGAGAAAGGGAAGTGAAAAACAATTTATACCTCCTCTGAAATAATAGACTGTTTGGTGTTTTGAGGAGGATCCGCTGGTTCTTGGTTCTCCATTTTCAAACTACTTCGTCTTTATAGTCCTCAGGCGGGAAGTTCACGCTGGAAGATAATAAAATTTGTTTAGGCTACATTTACTTTTCTGAATTAAACATTTGTCCAGAGGCCACCAGTCAGAGTACTTAAATGGTGAAAAACTTTTCTGATGTCATCAAAGCTGCTTTTCTCACGTGAACCTGGGAGGACTGCCCCAGATGGAAAGTAAATGCCAAGGCCCCAGAAAACACCCAGGAAAGAACGCTCAGCCATCCTAGTCAGATTCAGCTCACCTTAGCTAAGCTCTTATTGGGTGAGCACTAGGCACTTATACAGACATTCTTGGATTTTTTGACTCTAAATTTAAAAGCTTTCCAAGGGGGAAACAGTACAAAAATTGTATACCACTCCCCATTGCCACCCCTTCACTGCGGTCCCTTATCTACCTTTGACAGCTCAACTGTAAGACTTCTATGAGCTGCCTGTTTTTACCTCCCACATCTTTTTTTTTTAAACTTGTAGTAAGTGGATATACCATTTTAATAATGTTAAATTGTGCAGCTCAGTGGAATGAAACACATTCATGTTGTAGCCTGTTCACTTTAAAGTTTCAACATGTATCGAAGTCACAGCTGTGCATGAGTTGGCCAGTAGCTCCAGCTCTGTTGCGAAGGAGCAGGCCCCATCCCGTTCCACGTGTTGTACACTACCCCAGTCTCTATTCTTGGCTGTTTTGTGTACCCTGAGTGTCTGAAAATCTTCTGCCCTCAAAGTGGACTGACTAACCTGGCTGCATATAGAAGTATGGGCTGAAAATCACTTTCTACCAGAAATATGGAGGCCTTGCTCAGTTGTCTTGTGTTGGCTGCTGTGACATCTAATCCTTTTTCTATGGGGCCTATTTTATTTCTCTGGAAACCTGTAGTTATTCATGTCTTTGCGTTGATGTTATTGTATTGGGAACTCAAATGGGCCCTTTCTTATTTTTATTGAGGCATTGTTGACATACAATATTTTATTAGTTTCTGGGGTACAACATAGTGACTCAACATTTATATATTTTATGAAGTCATCCCCAGGAAAATCTCACTACCATGTGTCACACCATATAAACTTGCTACAATATTATTAACTATATTCTCTACACTGTACATTGCATTCCCGTATCTCATTTATTTTATAGCTGGAAGTCTGTATCTTTTTTGTGTGTTTTTGAAGATTTATTTTTGAGAGAAAGAGTGAGTGCTCATGACCATGTATGAGTAGGGGTGGGACCGAGGGAGACAGAGAGAGAGAAAGAGAGCGAGTCTCAAGCAGATTTCCCTCAGCTAAGCTCTGAACCTGTCGAAAGTTTGGTCTCACAACCCTGAGATCATGATCTGACCCAGAATCAAGAGTTGAACACTTAAAGAGTCTGAGCCACCCAGGCGCCCCTGTAAATCTGTACCTTTAACCCCCTTCCCCTGTTTTGTCAATGGGTCCTTTCAATCTGAGAACCATACTGTGCTTCTTTATGGGGAAGTTTTCTTGAAATATTTCATTGATAATCTCCTCCCTTCTATTTTCTCTGTTCTTTTAGGAACTGATATTTAGCTGTTAGACTTCCTGAACTGATCCTCTGCTTGTCTTTTTTCATTCCTATTTTCTATTTCCTCATTATTCTCTCTACAGTTCTCAGTGATTACTCCAATGCTTTACTGCTCTTAAGATCTGTAGTTCCCTCATCTATTGTACCTCCTAACGTTTGCTATGTTTGCTCCAGGGAAGATACAGACCATCAACATCAACTATTCTAACAAATGTCTTGGAGGAAAGAGTGTCTTTGCTCTCTCCCTTCCTTTCTTTGATTTTATTTATTTATTTGACAGGGAGAGAGAGAACAAGCAAGGCAAGAAGCAGGCAGAGGGAGAAGAAGGCAGAGGGAGAAGCGGGCTCCATGATGAGCAGGGAGCCCGATGAGGGGCTCAATCCCAGAACCCTGGGATCTTGATCTGAGCTGAAGGCAGATGCTTAACCCACTGAGCCACCCAGGCACCCCACTCTGTTTCTTCTGAGACCTAAAGAAGTAACATCACATTTGCAATTTTTATCTCAGATGGCAAGTATCGTCCATCCTAAAACACACCCAACAAAATAAACACATTTAACCTTCTCACAACCCTATTCTCTCCTTCTGCCTTGCTAGACTTCTTAAAAGAACAGGCGATACTACTGTGTGCACTTACTCAGCCCAGTGCAGTCCACTCCCTTACCATCTGCCTATCTACTCCATCTACCCATCAACCCCAACTAGAAATAGAGATAGCTCCAATACCTTATTCTCCTTCTCCAACTTATAATTTATCCATTGTAAGTCCTAAAAATTCTATCTCTAACATTTCTTAAAAGTGTCCTATCTTTACCATCACTGCTCTGGCTGAAAACCTCCCACCTGGGATGAAATTTCCAAAGCCATCTCCTCGACGTTAGATTTTTCTTTATGTTGTCCAGTGTTCAACACTGCTCACAGTTGTGTTGGTATAGAAACTCCCTAAAATTACTGCTGAATAAATGAAGGAAGATGGGACACCTGGGTGGCTCGGTTTGTTAAGCATCTGCCTTCAGCTCAGGTCATGATTCCAAGGTCCTGGAATCGAGTCCTCCATCAAGTTTCTTGCTCAGTGGGGAGCCTGCTTCTCCCCTTGCTTGTGTGCTCCCTCTCTGACAAATAACTAAATAAAATCTTAAAAAATAAATAAATGAAGGAAGGAGTAAAATGAATCTGGCTGGGTAAGTCTAGACAGCCATTCTGTTCCTAAGTAAATTAGGTTGGTTTGGGGCCTGCTTAGACTTATTTTGAAGCATAGTTCTTTGTCTACTTGTCTTTATTTGACTACTGTTGTTAAACTCAATTTCCCAAAATTGTCTTGGCACATAGTTTTAAAGAGATTCACACTTCTTGATTTCAAAAGTTACTATAAAAGCCATAGTAATCAAGATGGTGTGGGTACCTGCTTAAGGACAGACATATCAACTGATGGAATAGAGAGTCCTGAATTAAACCCACAGATTTATATGGTCCAGTGATTTTCAACAAGATGCCACCATTCAGGAAGCGTGGGTGGCTCAGTGGGTTAAGCCTCTGCCTTTGGCTCAGGTAACGATCCCTGGGTTCTGGGATCTAGCACCGTATCAGGCTCCCTGCTCAGCAGGAGGCCTATTTCTCCCTTTCCACTCCCCTACTTGTGTTCCCTCTCTTGCTGTCTCTCTGTCAATTAAATAAATTAAAAAAAAAAAAGAAGAATGCCACCATTCAAGGGGGGTAACGAATAGCCTTTTTCAAGAGATTGTTCTGGGCTTAGATATATACATTCATAAGAATGAAAAAGAACCTCACAGGTGCCTTGTGGCTTAATCAGTTGAGCGTCTGACTCTCGATTTCACCTCAGGTCATGATTTTGAGGTCATTGGCCCTGCGTTGGCCTCCACACTCGGTGCAGAGTCTGCTGGCGATTCTTTCTCTCTCTGTTCCTCCCCCCCAACTTGTGCTCCTGTGCTAAGTAGATGGGATCTTCAGAAGAAAAAAAAAAGGGAAAATGAACCTCTACCTAACACTGTATATAAAAATTAACTCATAACGGACAACTAATGTAAGAGCTAACCCTACAAAATTCTTAGGAGAAAGCATAAGTGTAAATCTTCATGATCTTAGGTTAGGCAATGGTCTCCTAGATGTGATTCGCAAAGCACAAGTAACCAAAGAAACTACATATAAACCGGACTTCCTCAAAATTAAAAACTTGTGTGCCTCAAAGGATACCATCAAGATAGAAAAAAACAACCCATAGAATGGGGAAAAAAGTCTGCAAATCTGATAGGAGAACTGTGCCTGAAATATGTGAAAAATCTTAGAATGCAATAATTAAAAGACAACCTAATTAAAAATAGACAAAGAACCTAAATAGACAGTTTTCCAAAGAAGATATACAAATGGCCAATAAGCCCATGAAAATGTTTGACATTTTTAGCCATCAGAGGAAGGCAAATCAAAACCACAATGATATACCACACTTCACCCCTACTATGGTGATTATAATAAAAGGTGGAGAATAACAAGTGGCAGTGAGGACGTAGAGAAACTGAGACCCTCTTATGCTGCTGGAAGGAATGCAAGATGGTGCAGCCATTTTGGAAAACGGTCTTCAAAAGGTTAACCAGAGTTCCCATATGACCCAGCAATTTCACTCCTTATACCCAAGAGAAATGAAACATATGCTCTCACAAAAACTTTTACATAAATGTTCATCACAGTATAATTCGTAATATGCCCAGAGTGGAAACCACCTAACTGTCTATCAATGATGAGTAAATAAAATGTGGTATATCCATTCAATGGAACACTATTCACCCATAAAAAGAGTGAAGTACTAACACCTGCTACAAGATAGATGAACCTTGAAAACATTATGCTAAGTGAGAGAAGCCAGATACAGAAGGCCAAATATTGTAAGATTCCATGTATATGAAATACCCAGAAGAGCAAATCTAGAGATACAAGAAAGCAGATTAGTGGTTGCCAAGGGACTGGGGGGAAGGAGAGCAAAATGAGTGACTACTTGCGGGTATGGGACTTCTTTTTGATGAAAAGTGTTCTAGAACTGAGTGGTGACGGTGGCACCATCTTGCAAATACACTAAAAACCATGGAATTTTACAGTTTAAGAAGGTGAATTTTATGGTATGTGAATTGCATCTCAGTTAATAACCACTACCTTTGCAGTCTTAAAATCCCCAAGAGACAAACAGTTGGGTTGTTGAAAGCCACAGTAGATCCAAAGATTGACCAAGTCTAGGAGATTAGTTCATGGAGCTTTGCTTTGGATTCAACAGGCTAATAATACATACATGGCTTTACTGTACCCAAGCAATCATTTTACTGTCCACTGGGTGTATATTTTGCCTGATACTCAACATATATTTGTTGTAAAATTAAATGTATTTCTGTTGTATCATGAGATTAATCAACATTGTTGCCTGCAGATTATTTTGTGGGCAAACCGAGGAATTCAATTTCCAGTAAGAACTTTGGCAAAAAAGTAAAACTCGAGGCATTAGGGAAGAAAGAAATGACTTTATGCTAAAGAAATAAAAACCACTTAATGAAGACAGAAAGAAATGTGTATACATTTTCACACTCGTTTAACCATGAAGTATGCACAAATTGTATTAATGTTCATAAAAAATGAATATCGACAGTATCTTAGGTAACTTGGCTAGAGCACCCTGTGGCAGAGGGGCTGGAAGTGACGTGTGTCCTCAGTGCTGGAAACGCAGTAGTGCACTGCACAAATGCCCTGCCTACCAGGAGCTTACTTTCTGGTGGGAGGAAGGGGAGAAAACTGAGGAATATACAAAATTTACATTAGAGACTCAAGGTTTACAGAGGAAGATCAAGAAGAGTAGAGAAGGTGCAGGGCAGGTGCTGGTATCTTCATGACGTGATCAGGAAAGCCTCCTCTGATTTGGTGACGTCTGAACAGATGCTTGAAAGTTAAATAAACAGTAAGCTATGTGGGTATTTAGAGACAGTCATTTAGCACAGTGACTATATTCCTATAGTGTAACAAAAGAGGCAGTTATTCCTGGTAAACTTTTAACTAGCATTAGTTGACATATGGCAAATAATTTACATTGTTAGGCCATCAAAGCAGTCTGCTGATCCAGAGGAACACTAACCACAGGTTAAATCAAAGGCTGGCTACTGGTCATTGCCTGAGTGGTCTCTACAACCAGATAAAAGAACTTTCTCTACCTAGATTTTTATCTTCCAGATTTCCATTTCCTTCTATTAGGAACACATACATCACAGAAAGAATATTTCCTGTGCTCTTAATTCTTTTTTTTTTAAGATTTTATTTATTTATTTGACAGAGAAAGATCACAAGTAGGCAGAGAGGCAGGCAGAGAGAGTGAGAGGGAAGCAGACTCCCTGCCGAGCAGAGAGCCCGATGCCGGACTCGATCCCAGGACTCTGAGATCATGACCTGAGCCGAAGGCAGCGGCTTAAACCACTGAGCCACCCAGGCGCCCTGTGCTCTTAATTCTGTCACTCGAGAGAAAACTTTTAGGCAACCAAGGGAACCCATTTAGTGCATGATGTAATCTGAAATTTATGTGCAAGATAGTTGGATTAAGTGAAATTTCGACTTCCTTTTGAAAAGTTGTATGTTTGACCCCAAATAACTTTTCTGATGCCTACCCAAACTTCTTAAAAACAGAACTGCAGGCCTCAAAAGGCTGAACACCACCAGAAGTTCGTAAAAGAAGAGTTAGATCATCTGTAATTTATCTGTTAAAAGGGTTCCTAATCTGGACTCCCAGAAAGTCTAGACAAAATGGAGGCCATCCCCAGGTGAGTATATAAGGGGCAAAGGGGCCACTAGCTCCTTCAGATTTACATATAACTTTATGGCATTTAAATTATCTGCTAGGCCCCCTTATCTTTATCTCTTTATAGCTTCCTCCAGACTATAAAAGGGATTGTTGATAGCCAAAAGGTGGAAAAGTACTATTCTGAAGGATGATCCATCATTTAACCAGGTTAGTTAAACTCTGTTATACCAGTCTCAGTAATCAAAAGACAGAGTTTTGGTCAGCAAATGTTAAGCTATAAACAGTTGTTTCAAACAGATTGTATTAAAAAAATATTTAAGTTAGACTGTTAGAGAGCTAGGAAGACAACAAGCTACAGACATAAATTACAAAAAAGGAAAAAAAAAAGTGGGAAGCAGGGCTGGGACTCTCCAGGGTAATTGGAATGCAATCAGCCCCAAGAGGCGCAACAGTGTTTTGAAGCAATCTGCTGACAGTGTAAATAACCAAAAAATGTGGTTAAAGGGTGATTGCAAAATAATGTCTTTATTCTGTGATTCTCAGAACGTTCAGGATTATAAAAGCATCTCAAAAATACTACTGAAACAGAAAAAAGAATATTATTTTTAGCACCATCTCAAAACTGGAAGCTAAATGGTGCCATGTGGGGACTGGTCCCTACAAGTAAGGCAGTACAGAAAGAAACAAGGCTCCATTGCGCGCCGAACACTCCTGTCTCAGTGACTGTGATAGAGCTTTCCTGAGCTGACTCCATCCTATTTTCAGATTTAAAAGTAAAGTGTAATGTAAATTTAATCCACTTCCTTAGCTAGAATTTCAAGTCATTTACATTTTGCTGCTAAGATGTACATGTTATACTTAAAATAATACCCGTGTACATAATGTTGTGTTCTTCTGTTTTAACTCACATAATCTGTTTTACGTAGTTTTCGTTTGGTCTGAACACTGAAGGTCTATGATATGTTAGCTGTATTTTTCCAGGGCACCAGAAACTCTCATGAGGAAAGACATTACAGGATTCTTAGAACTGCCATACAGCGGTAGGCAGGAGGTTAACTGACTTTATGAGAGGGGCAATTCAAATGTTTGAAAAAAAAATACACACGCGCACACACACACACACACACACAGACGCACACAGTGCAAACTGACCCATAATCCTGCCCTTGGGGACCTCATAGTTGGAACCAGAAGGTTCCTCGCAAGGAACCAGAAGGGTAAATGCCTATTACAGAGATAAAGCAATACCAGGGTGTTTTAAGTGAGCAACAAATCACATCCACTTGGGAGGCAGGGAAAGTAGTAAACTTTGAAAAGGCTACCACTACTAAGAAGCCATTTGATATTAAGATATGATTTAGACACCAAGACAGGGAAAGCATTTCAGGAAGGAACCACATGAAAAACAGAAACACTAATTAGGGGAAGGGTTGAGAAATTACTATAGTAGTTTGGCAAGCTCTGTGGTTCTCAATCTTTCCCCCCCACTCCCCGCAAACAAATCCCACGTGATGGGTGATGTTAACATATGCAAACACATTTCTAAGGGCTTACACAGATTTGGCTTGATGCCTGCCCCCTCCCCCAAATTTGGGGGCAAATAAAGCGCCCCAAAACGCAGGCATGCCACAAGCTCTTGTTACTATGTAAGCGCCTCTTGGACATAGCACTTAAAATTCTCTACTGAAGGGAGGAAGAAAAATGATTATTTTTTCACGATCTTGGGTATTTCAGTACTAATAACAACAGTTGGATTCAGGTTAAGTGGGGGTGGAGTTTGCACTCAGGCTTCTCATTATTCAATTATTACCATATTGGAATCCCTACAGTTTGCTGAGGTTGCAAAGTGAAGCAAAAAAAAATCACAAGAAATAACATGCTGGTGACTCTCTCCCAGATAAAAGTTGAGTATTGTAAACATCGTTTATGTTCAACCAAATAAAAGGTGTAGAAGCTCAAATCATAAGCAAAGCTTCTGACTGACCAAGGTCAGGCAGTTGGAACAGTTTAATAATTGGATTGAGATATTTACAATAAAGCATTTTGAAAGAAAGTGGGAAAGGATTAAATTTTGCAAAAATAACTTTGTGACTGTGCAAGTCAAGCATCAAATACTTAAGCCTGTCCAAGATGTCATTCCACATTCTTTCAGAATAATTACACAGAAAAGCCACATGATTTATAATAAATAAGTAATCAATTGGGATAGTTACATTTAATGGTCTTGGTTATAATTATAAAAATTTTAAAACCTTAATTTTTTAAAAGATATTTTGATCATTCCTTCTTTTCTACCACTTATGGCAAAATTTTGGTATCCATCTCAAATGGATCCACTTTAAGTGAACTCTCCTTTGCTGACAACAATTATCCTCAGATACTGAAGACTTCCTGTAATTTGTTAATTATGGAAAGCCACCGAGTTTCTTTTCTGGCAGATGTGGGGGTTGGATGGGCAGAGAGGTAACATTTTCCTGAAATGACACTACTTGGTGATTTATAATCATTACTTTTAGTTTGGGTTGTGGACTAATTACCCTTGGGAGGGTTAATTGGTTACAGCTGTACAATGAGACCAATAAAGAACCTCTTGCAATAGCTCAAGCAAGAGATACCATAGGTTTGGTCTAGGGTGGTAGCGGTGGCAAGGAAACAGACTTAATTCCTTGCATATGAAACTTTATTATTGTCCTAAACCAGTTTCTACGGAAGGGGTTTTCAAAGCTAATTCCAAGAAGTTCTTAAAGGACTTTGGGGCTTCAGGAGAAAGGGTGGTACAGTCTTTAAATATAGACACACTGAGTTTGAGATGTTGACATGATAGCCAAGTGGATAAAACCAGCAGGTAGATGGAAGTATTAATTTAGAAGGATTAATCATGTGGGTTCAAGGCAGGAAATGTTTTCCATTATTTAATTTAAAATTACACAATAACCCCCCTCCCCCACAATCATTTAGCTACTGATATTTTTAGGCATGCATGAGAAAAAGCAACTATTTCCATTGTTGTAAAGGTTTTATTGAAGAAACTTGAGAATAAACACTTCATGGCTAAGTGAAGAAAAGACAAACATGGTGGCTAAAAAATAAAGGGAATTTAACTGTATCCATTCACAATACCAGAGCATCCGTTTGTAATGTTGATTTTTTGAGGCTAGTTAAATGTGTAACTAGTTAGCTTAAAATCAACTGTAATACTAAAAAGTCACCAAACTCATTTCTAAAGTATATAGCCCAAATAAAAGACATCTGTAACAAATTCCGTCCCTGTAGTGTTTATATTTAAGTTTACAAACTTGGCTGCTTCTCTACAAATAATCAATTCTGTACTAATGCTTTGCAGCTGCCTCTACCTCTACACTTAAGTTTCCTGGGCTGTTAACATATTACTCCTCCCAGAAGGACTATATTCCCAGTTTCTGCTTTCTTCTATACATCTATTAATTCCTATCTCCAACATAAAATACCTTATCCTAATTCGCCTCATCAATCCTAGTAATTCCTTCAGCAGCAACCTATTTATTTCTAGGTCAAATCAAAACGAACATCTGGAGTGATTGCTCCATTCACCTTTGGGTGTCCCTTAGATCTGGCAGTCTGGCACAATTCTCTCGCATCTATGGAATATTGCTTCATTTCCCCTCAAAACAGAAAGCACTACATAATCCTGGATCTCAGAAGTCCTTGGGAAAAACTACTGCCGCCCCTCCCCCAGCATACAGTGCAACATTGTAATTTACCTCTGCTTTGAAAAATGTATCTTTAAAAATGATGCTCCCAACTAAACCACTTAGCCAGTAACATTTTTGAGAAAAACAAAACATGAAACTCTTTGGGGGAAGAGTTTCTAACTCCAAATAGGCAGAGGATCCTATAATTATCCTAATGAATACTTTTCTGAAGAGGCCTGTAGACAGCGGGGTTCCCCCCTCTTTCTAATCTAAACCTGCTCAGACGGACTAGAGTGTGCCGTTTTAACGAGAAACCTAAAATGTGTGCCCTTAGACAGACGTGACTGGGACAAGCCCAAGTCAAATTACTCAGCAGCTAGAATCTGATTCTTCTGCAGAAACAGTGAATTTCTAAAATATTCTATTGTCTGGTCGCCATCTGATACATCACGGAAGGTATAGGAAATTAACAGTGATGGAGAAAAGAGGAGGGAAAAGGAATGATACTGCAAATTTCACTAGACTAGAATTCTTCCAGTCTTACGATTCCAGCATGGCCCGGCTACTGATACCATCTGGCTGTATTTTTCCAGGCTGCTACTTTGGCAGGGCTGGGATAAATGAATTTCACGCTCAAAGGAGTCACCTCTCCCCTTTTCGTCGGTTTCCCCCCAATTTCTCTCTCCTCTTCTACCTTCACAGGAGCGGACGGACAGGGTTCTCTCCCTCTCTCTCAAAATCCTCCTCCACGAACGAAGAAGAGGTGCCAATCCCCCCTTTGCAGATGCTTCAACCACTGCACCCACATGAACAGGTAACTGCGGTGTTTCCTGCTTTCTCTGCACCGAAGAGCCCAAGCTCTTCTACCCCAGCCTCTGGTTTTCTCTAAGCTGGCCCTCCTTTCCGCGCCTTCGCAGCGGCCGCCCCCTCGTTTTCCGGGACACTAGCCCAGTCCGCAGACTGGGACACGCGCGCGCGGCTGCCGGCACGCACCAGAAGTACTCCCTCCCTCGTCCCCAAAGACGGGACTGTACAGGATTGGCCCGCGCCCAGTTACCTACTCCAAGTGTGGGGTGAAGGGGAGGGTACTCCTTTGGGGAGGGGGACGAGAGAAGAAAGCACGAATCCGAGGCAGCAATCTCAGAAGACCCGGTGCTACTGCTTCAGGCACAGCCGCACCTCGCGGTGATAAGAGGATGTGCGCTCGGCCCCTCCCGGCACCCGTAGAATTCCCCGCCCGTAACCTTGCCTGAGACAATTACCTTCCGGGGCGGTGCGCGTCTTAGAATCTCGTTCTTACCGCGTCCGGAATTCCTTTTTCGGGACGCGAACGCTTTGTGTGTGTGCGTGTGTGTGCGTGTGTGAGTGAATACTGAAAGGACGCCCCGCGACGCTCCTCGCTCTTTTAGGCCCCCCCGACCCCCTTACTTAATTGACCGGAAGAGTCCTTGAGCCAAAATAGCTCGGCGGGTACTTCCGGGACGGGAGACCTGGGTTCCGGCAGGGTGCTGGAAGAATCGGGAGAGGCGGCGGCGGCAGCTGGAGGATGAAGAAGGAGCATGTCCTGCACTGTCAGTTCTCCGCGTGGTATCCACTGTTCCGAAGCCTTACCATCAAGAGGTGAGACAGGAGGGGTTACGTCGGGCCGATAGGCAAAAGGGAACTGCGACATTTTGAGCGAGTCCTAGCTCCATTAAAAAAAAATGCAGGCCTTATAGAGATCGGATGGGAGCACCAGTGCAAGATTTCGACTTCCTAGTGATATTTCATTGGGGATGGGGGGTGGGGGTTAATGAAGTCTATCTTTGTTTTCTGTACCTCGTGTTGCGTTCAGGGGGTGTGCTAAGGGAGGCAGAAGGGCATGTTGTGGTTCAGTGAAGGTCGGAGGCGGGGTGACTGGTGGATTAGGATAGTTCAAGGCTTGGGAGTTCACCATCACTGCTGTTAGAATAGTCAGAGAGGGGACGTGATCAGGAGAACTGGGTCGTCTGGACTTTGCCACCGACCAACCCGCTGGTGGATTTAGTTGCTTTCAGTCGATGTAAAATGAGAACAGTGATACAGACTCTACCTGGAATTCTGTTGCGAAGCTCCCATAAGATAGTGTGCATGGAAACATTAGTGTAGTTATATGTTGTTATGCTGGTAATGTACTGTGAGAAGAAGTCATCCCTGGAAAAGGAATAGAACGGTATTTGGTTTCTATTTTTCTGGCCTGCAACAGGGAATCCGTCCCTGGGTTGCAGGTCAAACAGGAGTAACTGTTTCATCCTTCACGGAGTCATTCAAGGTAACAGAGGCAAGGCAGCTAGGAGAATACCCCCAAATGTTCAAAAGCAATCATAACACCTGGAGAATGATGAAGGAGTAGGCATTCACTCACTAAGAAGGATTGACAAAGAACTGCATATTCATGGACAGGATTTTTTGTGTTTTGCCCAGTTGCCCTTTAGGCCTTGATTGTCATGTATTTAGGTATCAGCTGTCCTTTTCTCGTTTTGTCCTCTTGGTGAGTGTGCATGCAGAGAGGGAAATGGTTTTGAAATCCCAAGGGATTGGAAGAGCCTAAGGAGATTAGTCAAAGGGCAGTTCTTTTTCATCCTGTTGGTCATACATAGAATCTGCTTCTAGTTGGAGGTTAGAGCAGCTTGAAGGAAGGTAGATCATCCTTGCATTTGAAGGTGGTTGAAAGTCACACTAAGACGAAAGGAAGAGCTTCAACAGCAGCAGTGGACGGTACATCTTAATAGAGAAGTTACCTTCTTTTAGTATATTCCAGTCTTTGTCACCTTTTGTAATTGAAATGGGCATTGGGTCTGAGATGATGCTAGAGTTATCTGTGTTGGTGTAAGAGAAGGTATTTCTATGAACCTCCCAGACACAGAGTTCTCTTGAACTGACCTGCATTCTGTCCAGGTGCCTTTTGCAACCATAGTTTTCCTTTGCCTTCAGCAGTAGGGCACAATGGTTAGGAATTGGATACTGGAATCAGGGCCATCTGCCTGGCGTTGAATTTTGGTTCCACCAGCATCTTGAGCAAATTGCTTAATCTCTCTAAGCCCCATCTGGAATTTGAGAGAGTAATAGGATTGTCATGGGAATTAAATGAGATAAAATATTTAAAATGCTTGCCACAGTTTCTGGCATGTAGTAAACACACAGAAATGCTGTTTGTTTTTACATTTTGGATTTAATCAAAGCTCCACTGAAGCAAAATAAATTTAGGATGTGTGCCATTCATAGGGAGCCGAGAATGGAGAATAAACCAGGAGGTGGGATTTTCCCAGCAGTTCACAACTAAACTGTGTGGCCTGAAACTGTTCTTTAATCTGTCTTTAAACTCTTTCTTCAGTCTGTTTAGTTCTGTAGTGATATTACTGGAACCTCTCATATGACAGGATATCTCTCCACAGTCTGGGTGAATCTTGTGGGGTTCTGTTAGCTTTGCGTTGTCATTGTCAGCTTCCATGCTGAGTTCATATTCTTGTTACTGACTCAGCATTTTTTTTCAGTGTTTATTAATCCTGGTTCAGAGATGATTAGGTGGGTAAGAATACAGGGTTTTTTTTTGACAAGTTCTAGGACTTTGACTCAGGCTTAAGAATCATTAACTAGATGACTTCAGGCCTCTTTACTTCATGAATCTGTTACTTTCCTCAAACATAAAGGCTATGATAAATAATCTTTTAAAGCCCGTTTTTATCTCTAAAATTATATTAGAATAACTTATCTGTATGTGCATAATTATATTCACTTGAATAGGATCTAGAATAGGATGTTGAATATATAAGATACCGAATAGGATATAGAATGGGATAGGTACTTTGTCATTTAATTCTTTTACATCTGTCAGGCCTCATTGGATTCTCACCTGCACTTGGATTTCAATGACCCGACTTAAGTTCTTCTCTGACGGCCTCATTAGGTGTGTGAAAAGCTTTCCTGGCATTGACTTGTTTATGGCCTCAGTCTTTTAGGCACAGTTCCTTCTTCTGAATTTTTTTTTTTTAAGATTTTATTTATTTAATAGAGATCACAAGTAGGCAGAGAGGTAGGCAGAGAGAGAGAGGGGTAAGCAGGCTCCCCACCAAGCAGGGAGCCCTATGTGGGGCACGATCCCAGGACCCCAGGACCATGACTTGAGCTGAAGGCAGAGGCTTAACCCACTGAGCCACCCAGGTGCCCCCCTTCTTCTGAATTTTGGCAGCACTTGGTACATCCTCACCTGGGACAGCACTTAACATGTTGTACTGTAGTTTTGGGTTTTTTTCTCTTGTATTTTTCCCCCACCATAGGCTTTCAGTTCTTAATGGAATCACTTTGGTATCCTCCTTGTCTTACATAATGTAATGCATGATAGTCATTAGGATGATTTCAGAACTGGGGGTCTAGAATAAGTGACCCATGAGAGGTGAGCGGGATCTAGATGTTAGCTAGTATCTGTAAGAGTTGGAGACTCTCCAGTAGGAAGAATATGCAAAGAATTCAGAATAGAATCCAACAATAAACAAGGTGTTTTGAATCTGGTCAAGGGGTAGTGCAACCTGGAGGGAAAGTCCAGATTGAAAAATCAGACTTGAGTCTGATTGAGTGTAATTCAAAAACGATGGACGTGGACTCTGAAAACATTGATTTGGGGCTTAGAGACAAGACGAGCAGGGGAGAGGACTCTGTGCTCTCTTTGAGATCAAGAAAACCATCGTAGATGTCTAGGAACTGGCCTTCCTGCCGGCATTTCTCAGGCTCGGGCCCCCGAGAAGATAAACTTCGAAAATTCTCTTGGAAAATGAGTAAGAAAATTTTTCAAGATTTTAGGTAGTATTGGAACATGTGCAAGAACCTCAGATTGACTGCATTTATGGTTTAGTTTGCTGGGTTCATTACCAGGTAAATATTTAGGAAGGCTTGTTTGTGATTAGACAGTTGACTTATTTAAAAATAAAATTGGACAATTCTTTTGATAGTAGAGTTTAAAAATTTTAGAGCAACTTTTAAGTTTCAAAGGCTCACTTGAAATTGGTTAAAATTTAGCAAATTTACAAATGGAATAGTAAGATATGGTGGTTGACCTTAAAATCCTGAAGGACTAGGCTTTTGAATGTAAAATTATGAACTTGATAGATCAGCTGTTAATCTTTAAAACTGAAATAGTCCATGAATAATGTTTTCTGTGCACAAAAAACCTTTTTTTTTAAATTTTATTTATTTGACAGAGAGAGATCACAAGTAGGCAGAGAGGCAGGCAGAGAGAGAGAGGGAAGCAGGCTCCCCACTGAGCAGAGAGCCCTATGCGGGACTTGATCCCAGGACCCTGAGGTCATGACCTGAGCCGAAGGCAGAGGCTTAACCCACTGAGCCACCCAGGCGCCCCACAAAAACCATTTTTAATGTGCCAGAAAGTAAGTAGATGATGCATAAGTCGATGATGTACTCTTGGCTCTATGAAAGCAGGCCATCATTCCTTTTTACTTTTAAAGAATATATACCTTAAAATAATAGCGTTCCTTTTTTGTACCTGTGGCAGAATTGCTTGATGATTTATTATTACAGAGTAAAAAATCTAATGATCCCATGAGATTTTGAAGTGACTTCCAGTTATGGCTTTGCCATCCTTTAATTATCTGAAACAGAGTAGACTAACACAGCTTTATAGCTCTGGCAGTCGTTGAACAGAAAGCCACCAGAACACACCCAGACACATCATGAGTTCTTAGCCCTTCACTCTCGTTGCCAACCAAAGAATGGTTTCCAGATCCTAAGTCTGCCTCTGCCCTCTATCTTAGAAGATGGTCAGATGCTGTTTCTGCTTTGGGGTTTTTTTTTTTGTTGTTTTTTTTTAATATTTTATTTATTTGACAGAGAGAAATAACAACTAGGCAGAGAGGCAGGCAGAGAGGAGGAAGCAGGCTCCCTGTGGAGCAGAGAGCCAGATGTGGGGCTCGATCCCAGGACCCTGGGATCATGACCTGAGCCGAAGGCAGAGGCTTTAACCCACTGAGCCACCTAGGCGCCCTGTTTCTGCTTTGTTTGCTACATTTTCTGTGTTGCTGCAAATACCTCCTGGTTCTGATTTCTTAAAGACATAGATACTCACTCAAAATTCTCTTGAGCTGATGAGTTTCGTACTGTGATTTCAGTATGGTTCTTTGGATTTGTCTGGTTTTGTTTTACCATGATTGTGGTAGTACATGAGCTGAAGTTAGTTTACCACAGATTTATTGATATTATTTTAATTTTTAGTGTGCTGCTACCAAATGTACATCATTTTTTAAAAAAGATTTATTTATGTATTTATTTGACAGAGATCACAAGTAGGCAGAGAGACAGGCAGAGAGAGAGGGGGAAGCAGGCTCTCTGCTGAGCAGAGAGCTCGATGTGGGGTTCCATCCCAGGACCCTGAAATCATGACCTGAGTTGAAGGCAAAGGCTTAACCCACTGAGCCACCCAGTCCCCCCAAATGTACATCATTAACATTTCCTACCTTATATTAAAAATAAAGGAAATAAGTAATTAAAAAATTGAATTTTGATTCTTTTTTCCTCTTTGCTTATGTTTGGTCTTTTAAAATGATGCCTTTTTGATAAATGCCTTTTTTTTTTTTTTTTTAAGTGTCATTCTTCCACTTCCGCAGAATGTGAAGGATTATTTACTCGATGATGGAACTCTGGTGGTTTCAGGAAGGTAAAGTATACCAGAAGGAATTCTTGGAGCTTTATTATGAAGAAATGTGATGATTGAATCTCATTGATTACCATGTAAAAGAAATACATTAGCTTTGGGACCATTCTCTACTTTTTTTTTTCCTAGCTATAATTATGTCCTTATCTTTGTCCCGTGTTTCTTGTCAGTGCTCAATTAATAAGTTACAGAATTGTGTACTTCCTCCTCTAGTAGCTACCAGTTAAGAAATTGGGCAGTTCCTTTCATCTTTAACTTGAGAAAGTGTGTGTGCTAATTCTTTCTTCTGGAGGTAGGGAGAGAGGTTGGAGGGAGAAAGAGGACATGCTATGAAAGTTTATTTATTTAAGTAATCTCTGCACCCAGTGTGGGACTCGAACTCATGACCCTGAGATCGAGAGTTGCATGCTCTTCCGACTGAGCCAGCCAGGTGCCCCAGGATATGTCAGCTCTTAAGATAAAAAATTGTTTCAAACAGCTTCACTAGGTGTATCATGTAATTCCCTAACTACTTCTTCCCCACGGTTAACCCCATCTCTACCTTCATGTTGTTCCTCTGTTCAGAAAGGGAAGACATTGCCATGCTTCACTCTTTTTAGTGCAAACTTGGAAAAGTTTAAGAATCATAGAACTTAATGAAGTTCCTATTTTTTCATTCAGGTTTCTGCTCAGAGGTCATGTTACCTAAGTGCTCATCTCTCACCTGCCTTAATAAAATAGCCTATTGAGAAGGAACCCTTGTTATATATTGTACTCCTTTTTTTTTTTTTTTTTAAGATTTTGTTTATTTGTCAGAGAGACAGAGAGCATGCATACCTAAGCAGGAGAAGCAGTGGGCAGAGGGAGAAGCAGGCTCCCCACTGAGTGAGGAGTTGGATGCCCGAATCAGTTCCAGGACCCTGGGATCATGACCTGAGCTGAAGGAAGATGCTTCAGTGGCTGAGCCACCCAGACAGCCCTGTACTCCTTTTTTGTAGGATTCTAGGTTGGAAATCATTTTCCCTTGGCAATATTACAAAAATTTTTGATTATGGTAAAATACACATAGCTGTAGGTTTCCTACCTTAATTATATTTAAGTGCACAGCTTGGTGGTACTAAGTACATTTATAATGTGCAGCCGTCACCACCACCCACCTCCAGAACTCTGTTCATCTTGTAAAGCCGAAAGTCGGTCCCATAGAAACACTGTCTCCTTTCCTCCTCCCACTAGCCACCACCGTTCTACTTTCTGTGCCTGTGACTGGAGTACTCTCAGTACCTACCTGAGTGGATTCGTGCAGTATTTATTGTTTTGTGACCGGCTCTATTTCACCACCATGATGTTGTCGGGGTTTGTCCATGTTCTGCTGTTTCAGTTTCCTTCCCTGTAAGGCTGAACGCTGCTCTGTGGCATGAGTGGGCACATTTTGGTGCCTTACTCTTCACCCCCTTACCTCACTTTACTTTTCTGCATAATCCTTCTTTCCTGCATGGAATGTTATATTTAACTAATGAATCACTGCACATGGCATCAAGGACTGATTATGTACTACACAAGGGCTAACTGAACATAATTAAAAAAATACTTATTTCCATCCGATATCAGTCCCATAACTGTTCTGGTATGAGAATGCTGGCTTCATGAGAACTGGGACATGGACAGTTCTGTTCCTAGCTCTTGGAGCAGTGTCTGACATATAAGAGGTGCCTGATAGACATTTGCTGAAAGAAGAAAATTATAAATATAATTAGAATTGTATATGTTTTCAATAACACTAATTCTTAAAAAGATGTATTTATTTTAGAGAGAGAGAATGTGTGCATTCGAGTTGGGGAGCAGAAGGAGAGAGAGTCTTAAACAGACTTCACGCTGAGCATGGAGTCTGAGGTGGGGCTCGACCTCACAACTGTGAAAATCACGACTTGAGCTAAAGTCAAGAGTCAGACGCTTTATTCAACTAAACCAGCCAGGTGCCCCACAGTAACACTGATTTTCGACCCCTCCCTCCTTCCCTTGTCATGAATTTTTTTGTGTATAGCTTTTTGGATTATATTTCTGTTTTGGTATTCTCAGCCTCATAATAACTTGAAAATTATTATTCGAGAGTCTCATTAACTTAGAATAACTGCAAGATAAGGAATTATCCTATCCTAAGGCTGAGGGAACAGCTTTAAGGAGGGCTCTGAGGCATGGAAGGTGTTGACCTGCAGGACGCCACAAGGGGATCATGTGGCTGGAGCATGGAGAGCTGAATGGTGCAAGAGTTGGTAACTGCAATGGGGGAGGCGATAAGAGGATGTGTCAGAGTCTTGTTAAAGATCTTAGAATTTGTTCTGAGGACAGTGGGCATGCATTGAAGAGCTCTGACCAAGAGAGTGACCCTGGCAGATTACAGGTTTTGAACTAGGACCAGTTACCATGTGGAAATTGAAGACCAGTTAGGAGGGTACTGCCTTGGATCCAGTACGAACTGACAGTGGCTTGAACTATGGTGGTGTCCCTGAAGGGGGAGAAGTGAATGGATTTGCAGTGTCTTGGAGCTGTGCCTTCAGGACTTGGTGACAGAGAAGGAGGTGGCAAGAATCACCCTCTCATTTCTGGCTGAACAGCTAGATGAAGATTTTGCTCAGGCTGAGAAAAGCCTTTGATTTGAAAAGGGAAGTAATTTTTAGATTGGATTCCTTTTCTAGGTAAAAACTTGAAAATTATAGGTGTAACTTAAATGACTATTCTACTACAGGTGTGATTGTAAAACAGACTAGTGCAAAGTATAATGTTTGGTGAGTTTAGATAAATACAGACACCTGTTTCATCACCTCGTCCATGAAAAATACCAAACATTTCCACTCCCCAGGAAAGTCCCTACTACCTCTTTTTGATCAATCTTGTCTACTTCCCCTGCCCCACCCCAGGCAAATGCTGATCTGATTTACATCTCTATACCTTAGTTCTGCCGGTTCTAGAACTTTATGTGAGTGCAATATAGTATGTATTTTGTGTCTGGCTGCTTTAACTCCACATAATGCTTTTGGGATTCATCTCTGTTGCTGTGTTTCATAGCTAAGTAGCTTTTAAAAATGTGTCTTCTTTTTTGCTTTCAAAGATTTTATTTTTAAGTAATCTCTACATCAACTGTGGGCCTTGAACTTAAAACTCTGAGATCAAGAGTCCTATGTTCTACCAACTGAGCCAGCCAGGTGCCCCAAATGTGTCTTTATAAAGCTCAGTATTTGTGTTTTGTGTGTGGGCTTGGTTGTATATCCCTCTTAGTATATTCCTTGCTATCCTAATCTTTATTTTTTTCCCTTAGAGTCAATGATACTTTATTTTATGTTATTTTATATTATTTTATTTTTTTATCTATGAACATTTAAAGATAGATTTATTTATTTATTTGACAGACATCACAGGTAGGCAGAGAGGCAGGCAGAGAGAGAGAGAGGAGGAAGCAGGCTCGCGGCTGAACAGAGAGCCCGATGTGGGGCTCGATCCCAGGACCCTGCGATCATGACCTGAGCCGAAGGCAGAGGCTTTAACCCACTGAGCCACCCAGGTGCCCCATTTTTTTTTTTTAAGATTATTTATTTATTTATTTATTTGACAGACATCACAAGTAGGCAGAGAGGCAGGCAGAGAGAGAGAGGAGGAAGGAGGAAGCAGGCTCACGGCTGAGCAGAGAGCCCGATGTGGGGCTCTATCTATGAACATTTATATACATATATATATATATATTTTTAAAGATTTTATTTATTTATTTGACAGACAGAGATCACAGGTAGGCAGAGAGGCAGGCAGAGAGAGAGAGGAGGAAGCAGGCTATCCGCAGAGCAGAGAGCCCGATGCGGGGCTCCATCCCAGGACCCTGGGATCATGACCTGAGCCAAAGCAGAGGCTTTAACCCACTGAGCCACCCAGGCGCCCCAACGTTTATATTTTTTAAGACATTATTTATTTATTAGAGAGAGAGAGAGATCACAAGTAGGCAGAGAGGCAGGCAGAGAGAGAAGGGGAAGCAGGCTCCCTGCTGAGCAGACACCCACCCCCCCCCACCATGCGGGGTTTGATCCCAGGACCCTGAGATCATGACCTGAGCCGAAGGCAGAGGCTTAACACACTGAGCCAGCCAGGCACCCTGAACATTTTTTTTAAAGTTTTTATTCAAATTCCAGTTAGTTAACAGTGTACTATTAGTTTTAGGTGTGTAGTATAGTGATTCAACACTTCATACGTTACCCAGTGCCCATCATGACAAGTGCACTCCTTAATCCTCATCACCTAATTCACCCATCCCACACCCACCTCCCCTCTGGTAACCATCAGTTTGGTCTCTATTGTTAAGAGTCTGTTTCTTAAAAAATGATGGTTAGATGCCTCAAAGTAGGTGGCAGTGCCTTAACCATATATGTGTTTTAGGTCTGAGAGTCTCTTCCATCCTTGTAAAGGGGAGTGAGTGTCAACCATCTCTCAGTTCATGTAACATTTGCTATCCTAATCTGTTTTACCTTCCAGTGAAGAGTAGGGGAATTGAAAAATAAGATGAGAAGACCCTGTGGAGCTTTAATTTACCCAAAAACAACATAATTTAACCTAACCTTTATGGATATCAAAATATTAAATGGGCTAACAGTTTTGGTTGGGGTGACCTTGGAGAACAAAACAACTTCCGAGTGATTAATATCTAGACTCACTAGTCACAATATCAGTCATCACTTACTGATCCAAGGTATTGATCAACAGAGCAAGTTACCCTGCAGATAACAACACAGTCCTATTACAGAGTTCATATCAGCAGTAGGATTCATGGTTTTCAGTGGTTTTCTTTTGTTCAGCAATTAAAGCCCTACATGATTTCAGTTCGGCCTAGAGAAATCCAGATTGGATTCTACCAGTGATTTCATCTTGAGTTCAGATAGTAACAGCTTTAGGTGAATGAGTGTTTATTTAAAGTATTATTTATAGGGTACCATAACTGCATCTATTATTTATGAACATGTTAGCTCCTTTGTATGGAATGTTGCTCTGCATCAAAGAATACAGTATTATAGTTACAGATAAATAGAGTGGAGTTAATGAACTAGAATTATTGAGTATTATTTTGTTGTGAGTAGGTCAGTAGTGAACTACTACTTGTTATTTGTACATACAGAGATAGATCAATTAAGCATCTTTCTTTAGCATAGACCATGGAACACATATGATTTGGTTTTGTTTGGTAAAATAAATTCTGAAATGGTAGGGAGTGGGACCAATATGAATTCTTAGAAATTCCATCGTGTATAAAATTGCCCCCATCTCATTTTTAATTATCAAGGTGTAATACTTGCTCATGATAGTAAACTTGAAAACTACATAAAATATAAAGAAGCAGAAAAATCACGTATAATTCCACCACCTTAAAAGCAAATGCTGTTCAAATATTGGCATATCTTCCGTAGTCTTTTTAAATACTTTTTTAACCTAAGTTATGAGCATACTACACAGATAATTTTATATTCTTTTATCATTGAAACCAGAGTGTAATTTTTCCATGTTTTTAAAATGGCATAAAGTTATTTTTAATAACTGCATAATTTTTGCATATAGTTTTTTATTACTGATTTAATTTCATAGTTGTTGGACATATAGGTCATTTACAACTTTACCGAAAAATAATTCTTCACTGAACATATTGTTTTGTGGAACACTGTTTGCATTTAGGGTTATTTCTGCGCAATAAGAATCCTAGGCTCTAGTCACATGGCAAAGGTTATAAAAATTTTTAAGAAGCTTTACCAGGGGATGCCTGGGTGGCTGTTGGTTAAACGTCTGGCTTTGGTTCAGGTCATAATTCCAGGGTCACGGTCCAGCCCCATATCAGGCTCCCTGCTCAGTAGGAGTCTGCTTCTGCCTCTCCCTCTGCCCTTTCCCCTGCTTATGTGTGCATGCTCTCTCTCTCAAACAAATAAATAAAATTTAGGAAAAAAAAAAAAAAAGACTCTTGATCAGTATTGCCAAATAGCTTTTGTAACCATTGTACCAGTTTATCATCTTAACACTAGTGTATTAGGATACCCCTCTCAGAAAGTGAAATTCTTAATTAAATGCTTTCTTCTAGGTTTCCAGGTTGTTACAACAAAGAAAATAAAAGACAGACCAAGTCTCTGAATATAATTTCATCAGTTTTAGCTCCCATGAAGTGAATGTGGCCTCTTATCTCAATCTGCCATCCAGCACTCTCTTGTTTGTTCCCTGGGTCAAATGGGGTGATTTTGGTTTCAAGTAATAGAATATCTTCTGTTATGTGTTTTGTGGCCCCCAAATTCATATGTTGAAATCCTAACCCCCGAAGATATTTGGTATTAGAAGGTGATACCTTTGGAAGGTGATAAGGTCACGAGGGTGGAGACTTTGTGAATGACCTTTATGCTTTAATGAGAGGTGCCCCAGAGAGCAACCTTGTGCCTTCTGCCATTTAAGGACACAGCAAGAAGGTGGCTATCTGTAGCCTGGAAGAGGGCTTTCACCAGCCCCTGACCCTTTTGGCATCCTGATCTTGGACTTGTAGCCTCGAACTGTGAGACATAAATTCCTCTTCATACCCGGTGCATGTTATTTTGTTACAGTAGCCCAGACAGACTAAGATAATATCCAGTTTTAAATATGGCTTAAATAAGGGGGCAAATAACTTATTTAATAAGAAGCCCTAAGGCAGGGCAGTTATTGGAAAGTATAGTAGTTCAGTGATGCTTCCCTCTGAATTTCCTGATTTTCCTCTCTAGAGTCCAGGTTCACCATAGTCGGTTCAAGGATCATGTCCTCACAATATCATATCTGGAGATCCTGTCTCATGTCCCTCTTTAAGAGCAGGACAAACTTTCTCAGTAATTCTCTGGCTCTTGTTGGTTGGGGACGGGTCCCTTACTGGTAAGGGGGATGGAACAGCCGGGAGTGGTAGATTAGTCTGTATGTACTGTCGTGGCTGGGGAGAAGTCCATAAGGCACAGGGGCACTTCGTTTCTGGACACATTGGAGGTTTTATTAACAGAGAAATGGGGAAGTGGCTGTTGGGATCTGCCATAAGTCTCGATTCTTCATGCCTAATCTCCCATTACCTCCACATAGAGGACATTTTTTCACTCCAGACTCTCAGCTCTATAAGGTGTCTTATTTACACTTAAAACTTAAAACAGAGTCTGGGCCCAGACTCTGAGTGAATGAGTGAGTAAATGAACATGATTACTTCACTCTTTCCCTGGCGGCCTAAATGGAGTCAGATGAAAAATACACACCAAGGATGGTAACTGGGTTTATCTTGTTTGCCAGTTACTGGTAATGGTTTCCAGAACTTAGAAAGGGTTCTGAGGCTATATCCAGGGTTCAATGAGAAAGAATGCTTGATTCGATTATTATTGCCTACAGAGGGTATGGGAAAGGAAGCTGGTAATGTGCATTTCTGGTATAGATGGTGATTCATTTTATTGTACATTATTGGGTGTGTCCCACCCTCATGAGATGAGTGCTGAGTGCGCTTCAGAAATAACAAGACGGGGGATACCCTGCCTGAGGAGTCCCTCTTTAGTAGCCAAGTCAAAGATATAAATAAATAGAAGTCTGTTTTCTTGGAATAAAAGCATCTGTTCTAATAATATTTTTGAAGTTTAAATAATCAGTGGGTTTTTATGTAGAAGTGACACTGGAACTGGGCTCACAGGTTGGCTCTGACTCAGGTCGTCTGACTCACTGCTTCCAGGAATTAATCTCTACTTGTCCCTTTCTGATCCTGAGTTCTTTCCTCACCTGTCTCCCTTAAGGCAGAAAATAATAAGACACCAGTTATAAAACCCATGTTAGGTGTGTCCATGATTTGAATCTTCACAACTCTTTGGGATAGCTGCTACTATCCTGATTTTATAGATTTTATAGATGGGATAATGGTGCAGAGCTCTTGAGGAACAGTGGTGGAACTGACCCACTCAAGCTCTGTCTGATCCAAAGTCAGTTCTCTTAGGGTTTCCCATTGTTCTTATGTTCCATCTCTGTGCTGGATATGATACAAGAAATACAGAATACTTTAAATATTAGCATCATACTTTGGCCAATTCAGTCCTCAGTAGTTGGAGATACACCTTAGAAAGCCAGTCTGGGAAACTTGCGATTTATACTCTCCCATCATCTACGGTGACCAGGTTTCAGGACATACCTCACAGCAGGTACTAGAATAAATTCTTCTGAAGAAGTATATGGATACACTGGTTATAAATACGATTTTTTAAAGCCTTTTTTTATTTGACAGAGATCACAAGTAGGCAGAGAGGCAGGCAGAGGGGGTGGGGAAGCAGGTTCCCCGCTGAGCAGAGAGCCCAATGCACGGCTTGATCTAGGACCCCGAGATCATAACCTGAGCCGAAGGCAGAGGCTTAACCCACCAAGCCACCCAGGCGCCCCACAAATATGATTTTTTAAAATGTATTTCATTATACTAACAAAGTGATGTTTTAGAGTGGTGAAATACATTTTCAAGTTCATTGAGTACCTTTTGTATTGTAAGGTTAATATTTAAAAATGTGTGGTATTTAAAGAGAGAGGCAGGAGAAAGTCTGGCTTCCTGGGCGGGGATTATCACTGTACTATAGCGTCTGGTTCTTAGCTTCATGGATCTGGCAAGTCAGTTCTTTAGGATTGCGAAGGGTTCATAAGTTTAGGAACTGGGGTGCCTGGCTGGGTCAGCCAGTAGAGCATGCGACTCTTGATCTCGGGGTTGTGAGTTCAAGCCTCACATTGGGTGCAGAGATTACTTTAAAAAAAGAAAATCTAGGGAACTGATGGATACATGTTAAACAGAATTACACCAGATTGATTGATTGACAAGCCAGCGTGTCAATTTCTTGATTTATAAAGGAGGATATGCCTTTCCAGTGATTACTACTGTATCACTTACCATGTAATACACCCTCAACAAGTTCGAAGGGAACCACTGTTGGTAGCTTTGCATTTATTAGCAAAATACTTCACTAATTATTTCTTGATATTATATCCACCTTAGATATTATTTCTTGACTTTGTGTTACAGTGTTTGAAGATTTAGTTTTGTTGTGCCTTCTCTATGTTCATTAGTTTTTGGTTAAGTGAGAGTCATTAGTTACAATATTACCACATTATTGTGGCTGCTGAGCCACACTGTGTACTGTGATTACCTTTTCTTTCCTAATAACCATGTTCTTTAAATGTGCTTTGTTTTCCATGTGTCTCTCACTAATATCTAGTAACTGTTCAGGAGACAGGTCATAGCCTGTTAGCTATTTCTCTAAATACTCATGTATACTTCCAGATGGATCACTTCCATTTTCCTTTCCTGGATATTTAAGCAATCCCCCGTCGTCCTGTTCCACCTGGTAGCTCTTCAGGTCTGGTATACAGTTGTCATCCTGATACTTTACTACTTTGTGCTGGATTTTCTCTCCCTTGGATATCACCTTTTTGGGTCTCTTGAGTTACTTGTTTTATTGACTGTCATGCTCTGCGGTGCATAGGAGGAAACACTTTTGAGTCTTTTTATACCTGAAAAAATTCTTTATTCTACTATAGATTTTCCAGGGGGTGGGGTGGGGGCATGAATTGGCTTAGTATGGGATTCTAGGCAGAAAATTTCCCTTGTGATTTTGAAGGTATAGTCTACTGTCTTCTAGAATGCTGTGAGGTCTCTCATCATTTTAATTTGTCTTCCTTTATTGTGACCCAGTTTTCTTTATGAATGTTTTTGAGAATTCCTCTTTCATGTTCTTTTCTTTCATGATAGTCCTCTGAATGGCCCAAACATGTTGACTTAGAACAATAAACATTTTGTTTGTCAGTGATTGCTCAGGTGGGTTTTGAGAGACAGTTCTCACGTCTCAGTTATTGCTTGTCTTGCACGCAGAGGCGCTAAAGCTTTTGTTCTTGATTATCTTTTCTTTTTTTTTTTTAACCACTTTATTTTTTAAAGATTTTTATTTATTTATTTGACCGACAGAGATCACAAGTAGGCAGAGAGGCACGCAGAAAGAGGAGGAAGCAGGCTCCCTGCTGAGCAGAGAGCCCCATGCGGGACTCGATCCCAGGACCCTGGGATCATGACCTGAGCCGAAGGCAGAGGCTTTAACCCACTGAGCCACCCAGGCGCCCCTCTTGATTATCTTTTCTAGGATGTTTATATAGCAAATAGCTTGGAAGGTAGAGGTAATAGCTCCCTCTCTAGGAGAGAGCAGGTTTATTTACTGTCTAGTACAGGTAAAGACAAGTGTGTCTGCCCTTGGGTCCCAGACCAAACAGGTTCACCTGCAGCCCATTATAAAAGATGAGGTTCCCTAAATTCAGGGTTCCTCAGTTGTGAGGCAAACCTGGGCCACTCTTTGACCTCCCCTGGGACAGAGGAGCCAGTGGAATCTGATGGACAGATGAAGCTCATGCTTGATGCTGTGCTGTCAAAGAGTCCTTTGTTTCTGACCTAGGTGTCTTAGGTCTTCTGCCAGAGTCCAAGAAACTGTGACCAGTTAGCCTGTTAGCTTGCAAGTAGGGTAAGAACCCCTACACTTCTTGACACCGGGTGAGTCTTCTCTTGGTCTTGCTAAGATATCATGTTGTCATTTGGTGGTTCTGCTGAACACCTGGGTGCTTTTAGGGTGGCCTCATTCCCATGTCTGGCCTTTGATGCTGGGCCTCTCTTTCCATGTGGTCTCTCATCTCAGAAGACTACCCTAGCATCTTCACATAGTTGGTGGAAGCATTCCAAACAGGAGAGCAGAGGCTGTAAAGGCTTCTGACACCTAGAATTACATGGTGTCAGTTGGCTACATTTTGTTGGTCACAGTGAGTCTTGAAGTCAGTTTAAATGAAAGGAGTGGGGGACATAAATGCCACTTTTTGATGGGAAGAGTGGCAAAGTCGCCCCATAGAGGAGTGTGTCAGACTAGATGGGAAGAATTACTGTGGTCGCCTTTGCAAGTTGCCTGAGTCCTCCCCGACCCCGCATTTACTGTGCTGTGTACTTGGTGAGCCCTTCCATTCTAGAGATGTATTTTTCAGTTTGGGAACATTTAAAAAATACTCTCTATCTTTGGCAATTTTCTCATATTTTCTGGTTTCTCTTTCTTAAACTCCTGTTACTTAGATACAGAAGCTTGTTGGAGTCTCTGAATTGTATCGTTCTTTCTCTGTTGTCTCTCTGTCTTCTTAGTTCTTTCTGGGAAATTTCCCTCATTTTGCCATTCATTCTGTTGAAATTTTTAAAAAAAGATAGTATTTATCTGACAGAGAGAGCACAAGCAGGGGAGCAGCAGGCAGAGGGAGACAGAGAAGCAGGCTCCTCACCAAGCAGGGAGCTGCTTGACGCAGGGCTCAATCCCAGGACCCTGAGCTGAAGACAGATACTTAACTGACCAAGCTACACAGATGCCCCATTTTATTAAATGTAAAAAAAATTTTTTTTTAATTTTTTTTTAAGATTTTTATTTATTTATTTTACAGAGAGAGATCACAAATAGAGAGGCAGGCAGAGAGAGAGAGAGGGAAGCAGGCTCCCTGCTGAGCAGAGAGCCCGATGCGGGTCTCGATCCCAGGACCCTGAGATCATGACCTGAGCCGAAGGCAGTGGCTTAACCCACTGAACCACCCAGGCACCCAAAAAAATTTTTTTATTAAAAAAAAAAAAAAATTTATTGACAGAGCACAAGTGAGCACAGCAGGGGGAGTAGGAGAGGAAGAAGCAGGCTCCCCACTAAGCAGGGAGCTTGACATGGGGCTTGATCCCAGGACGCTGGGATCATGACCTGAGCCCAAGTCAGATGCTTAACCTACTGAGCCCCCCAGGTGCCCCCTTTGAATTTTTATTTTTTTATTTTTTTAAGATTTTATTTATTTATTTGACAGACAGAGATCACAAGTAAGCAGAGAGGCAGGCAGAGAGAGAGGAGGAAGCAGGCTCCCTTGCTGAGCAGAGAGCCCGATGCGGGGCTCGATCCCAGGACCCCAGGATCACGACCCGAGCCGAAGGCAGAGGCCCTAACCCACTGAGCCACCCAGGCGCCCCCCCCCATTGAATTTTTAAATAGCAGCTGCCATGTTTTCATTTCTTCAGGTTTAATACTGTCCTCTGTTCCTTTTTTCCCTTTATTTTAGCAAAAAAAAATTTACTTAGGTATTTATTTTTTAAACTTTTTTTTTTTAAAGGTTTTTTTTATTTATTTATTTATTTGACACAGAGAGATCACAAGTAGGCAGAGAGGCAGGCAGAGAGAGAGAGGAGGAAGCAGGGTCCCTGCGGAGCAGAGAGCCTGATGCGGGGCTCGATCCCAGGACCCTGAGATCATGACCTGAGCCGAAAGCAGCGGCTTAATCCACTGAGCCACCCAGGCGCCCCAGGTATTTATTTTTTAAAGTAGGTTCCCTGCCCAGCAGGCAGCCCAAGGTGGGGCTTGAATTCATGGCCCTGAGATGGAGACCTCAGCTGAGATCAAGAGTCAGATGCTTAGGGTGCCTGGGTAGCTCAGATGGTTAAGCCTCTCCCTTCAGCTCAGGCCATGATCCCGGGAGTCCTGGGACACAATCAAGCCTGCTTCTCCCTCTGCCTCTCTCTCTCTGTCTCTCATGAATAAATGAAATCTTAAAAAAAAAAAAGTCAGGGGCACCTGGGTGGCTCAGTGGGTTGAGCCACTGCCTTCAGCTCAGGTCATGATCTCAGGGTCCTGGGATCGAGCCCCACATCGGACTCTCTCTCAGCAGAGAGCCTGCTTCCTTTCCTCTCTCTCTCTGCCTGCCTCTCTTGTGATTTCTCTCTGTCAAATAAATAAATAAAATCTTTAAAAAAAAAAAAAAGTCAGATGCTTAACTGACTAAGCCACCTAGGCACCTCTCCTTTGTTCCTTTCTTACAGCTTCCTGTTTTTTTTCTCATGGATGCAATATCTTCCTTTATCTTTTTATCTTTTATCTTCTTTATCTTTTATTAATGATTTTTAAAAATACTTTTCACCTCTGTTTCTTATATAGTACCTTTCTCTCGCCTTTTAAAAATCTATTCTTTTTTTCATCTTGGAGCTTTTCTTTAGTTTTGTATGATCCTAGGCCTTTATTCCTGTTGGACATACACACTCAAACTCATACTCATTCGCTATGTACCCAGGTGAGGCTTTCTGACTAAGAGTGCTAGCAATCAGCAGGTATTGATGGAAGTTTTCCAGATTACTCTTATCTGTAGGTCTGTCCTCTGAGGTAGTTTAGTTTCTACAGAGAAAATTCTTGTAATCTGTGTGTGTTCTGGGAACAGGGTGGGAGGAAGGGGACTGGTGGCCTCTGTCAGTGTGACTTTCACATGGCTTCTCATCATACTGTAGCATTTCACCCTCATTTTCCTCTGGGGCATTATGGACCTGAGTCCTTAGCCTCTTTGGTTCATGGAGAAGGATTAATTTTAGGGTGTGCAGGGTGAGGAGGGCTGTGTGTGTACTGCCCCTGCTGTGGACACAGGTCACCTGTTGGTAGCCCAGAGCTTTGTTCCCATCATCCATGGTAGGAGTGGGTTCTGCCTGTTGCTCACTGGGTTATCCTCATTGGCTTTCTGTTTTCCAAACTTCTTTTTGCTGTCTCTTTTCTGTGGTTGTCTCCTTTTTGGTCCTTTTTTTTTTTTTTCCCCTTGTGATTTTCCCTACCATTTTAGTGGAGTTTCAAGAGGGAGTATAGGATAGAGAACTGCCCATGGTCAACCAGAAGCCTCCCTTTCCCTTCTTGAAGTTTCTTGGTACAGATCCTATGCTGGTTCCTGTTCTGATTATTACTGTTTTCATTGATGTTGTGAGTTCTTCACAGGTCAGTTATTTGTGGTTTATTGCTTAGAGAGGAAATACTCTGTTTTCAGCCTTTGCTTCCTCCCTAGGCAATGAAGATTTGCTGCTTGCTGGTCCTTTTCAACATGTGCTTCGCTCACAGGCTTCTTCAAAGATAGCATGTCTGAGTCTTTCACTCTCTGTCTCCCCCACACCCTTCTGTTGTGCCCATCTCGATCCAGGGTAATTGTTGACACCAGCCCACACTCTGCGTTGCCACAATATAAGCAAAAGATTCCTGATTTTGTCACCTGGGGGTATTCCAGCTCTTCGGTAGAACAGCTCTCTGGATGATTCCATTTGGCTTCTTCATCTGAATCGATCTTCCTTGTCTGTGGTGGCACTTCCTCATATATCGGGATTCAGCGTTGTAGATGACTGCTCGAGTCCTCAGAGCCAGAGTTTAAGGTTTTCTCTTCCTTGGTTCTGTGATTTCTGAGAAGAGGGCAGAAAGTGTTTCTTCTGTCTCTTATCGGAAACATACTCATTAATTTTATTAATCAGCTTGTATTAGTTTCTGTCTCAAAAAATGAACTTTTTTTTTTTAAGATTGTGTTTATTTGAGAGAGAGAGAGAGAAACAGAGCATGAGTGGGGTGGAGGGGCAGAGGGAGAGGGAGAAACAGACTTCCCACTGAGCAGCGAGCCTGATGTAGGACTCTGTCCCAGGAGCCCGACGCCGGGCTTGATCCCAGGACCCCAAGATCATGACTGAGCTAAAGGCAGACACTTGACTGACTGAGCCACCCAGGTGCCCCTAAAAAATGAACTTTTCCTAACATCCTCTAATTCTGAGGCTTTCTTTATGTTTTTTCCCCTTATGAAATGATGACTACATACATGGTACCGAAGCATTTTTCTTGCTTAATTTTTGTTTCATGTTCTTTTAGGGAAGATCCACCAACACATTCTCAACCAGACAGTGATGATGAGGCAGAAGAAATACAGGTTTGTTCAAAAACTAAAATCCATTCTATAGACTCTTGTAATTTAAATGAGCCCTGAAATGGTTCTGATATTTACATCTTAGCATACATTTGGTAAAGTGAGAAATTATACAAAAACCTCACTTTTACATGTAGTTTGTCTTCAGAAAGAGGTGTTCTTGTATTTATGTATCATTTTTAGATGGAGCATTGCTTTTTGGAAGCCCAGTACACTATCCACATTTAATATCTTGTTTCTGTCCTCTTTGTGCAGTGGTCAGATGACGAGAACACGGCTACGCTTACGGTAAGAGCAGAGCCATGCCAGTGCGGGGACAGCCTCACACTATTGCTTAGGATGCTTCAGGGTTTCAGCTACATCTCTCTCAATCCCTTTTACTCACTATTTCAGATGTATGTTTCTCTGTTGGTTTTGATATATTACTTTGAAAAATAACTTGAATCATTGTTTAGAGGCAAACATGGCCTGCCCTTCTTTCCCTTTGATTTCAAAGGAAGTATTTTAAGTACGTAGTTGGTGCCTTGACTTGTTTCTGTTGAGCTCTGAAAGAAGTAATTAAGCCTAACATTGAGTTTTGAGGTTCCCAGATCTGTGGAACCTGAATTAAAGTGAAATCTATAGTCACTTATTTAGTATATTTAAATGGCATAAAAATTACAGTTTCTTCCAAAGGAAAGCAGAGAAGTGTGTGGCTTTAATCAATATCATAAAAATGTAGAAGTTGTTTGAGTATATTATGGTCTTTGATGCTAAGAATGCTCTTGTCTAATTCAACTTGAAGCATATTTTTTTTTTTTTAGATTTTATTTATTTGACAGAGAGAAATCACAAGAGAGGCAGGCAGAGAGAGAGGAAGGGAAGCAGGCTCTCCGCTGAGCAGAGAGCCCGATGCGGGACTCGATCCCAGGACCCTGAGATCATGACCTGAGCCGAAGGCAGCGGCTTAACCCACTGAGCCACCCAGGTGCCCCGACTTGAAGCATATTTTTAATAGAAATACTTTTTAAAGGAATGAGTGTGGTAATACATGTATTTCTAAAAATACAGTAGATAAATGAAGCTTATTATAACTTGAGATAAAAGAGAAAGGCTTTTATATAATTTCCTGCAAATATATGTACAGGCACAAGGGAAACTAGTTTTAGGGAAAGTTATTGTCTAATACAACTCTAAATAAGATACTTCTGTTTATTTTAATGGAAGAGAACTGGTATCCACAGTACAAGAAAAGTAAATGGAGATGCCTAAACCAGCATATTTCCTTAGGTATGAAAAGCATGCCAACATATGCAGAAAGAGAAAGTTTCAAAGCCTAATTTTACTCTGGATATCATGCAAGTCAGTTCCTCTGCATGTCTGAAAATCCTGTCCAGTTAAACATGCATCTTAGTGATCTCTTGTATTTAGGGCACTCCAGTGGGTTCTCAACAAAGATGAATTTGGTTTGATTCCTGCCATTAGCGAGTTTATAAACCAGCAGGGAAAGATGCCTCAGTTTGGGAGTAGATGACGAAGTGCTGTCGGAACACAGAGCTAACAATTGGAACTGAGGTCATCTAGAAATGGGGAAAGGGAGACATAGTACTTGACCTGGACTCTAAAAGTGGTGAGGATTATCAGTGCCAGCCCATGCTTTCTAATAGATGGCTAGATAGGGAAATTAATACTTTACATGTGTGTATGTAACAAACTCCATTCACTAAGGACTGGAAGCATTGATGTGGTGACATCATGGTGGCAGTGAGCATAGTGCCCTGATCTTGGTTTCTAGATACCTTCTCCACTGAAAGGAGTTGAAGCCCTTTGGAGAAAGTTAAGACTGAGGGTAGGAGAGAGAAGATGAACTTGTGACTGTGTCAGAAAGGAAGAATAAGACAGACATGACAGCTTGAATGTGTAACTACTAGCCAAATAGCTGAGTGTCAAAACAGGGATATTAGTGGAGTATAACCATTTGCTAAGATTGGTGATCTGTGATCCCATACTGACAAATGATTGTACTAAATAAATGGGAGCAGAAGGGAAAGCCCTTTATAGTAGAAAAGGCACCAGTTCACAAATGCAGAAGGAATTACAGAATCAGAAACCACCATTTGGCAATCATCACAGTAATACTTGATGGAGTAGATGTTAAAACTAGAGGGTGAATATTAGATGAGAAAGAGGATACTTTAATATTCTCAAGATATTTCCACCAGAATTACTTGTTAATTATAAAGAGGAAGTAGTGACTTTACAGTGGAAAGACCTGGTAGCTGAATGATCATAGTTAACCTTGTCAGTGATGGCACAGACCTGCATTGTGTACCTCTTGATACGATGCACTGAGAAGGACACACCACCTGCCAAACATGAGTAACCTAAATCAAATCATGAGGAAACCTCCTGCAAACGCAGCTCTTTGGAAATTATATAGAATAACTGCCAGTACTCTTCAAAAATATCAAGGTCATGAAAGATAAAGGACAACAGAAAGAAGGACTATTACAGATTAAAGATTGAGAAGACATGACAGCCAAATGCAGTGGTGTGATTCTGGAGTGGATCCTTGGTCAGAAAGAAATGTTTTTCTTGGGGCACCTGGGTGGCTCAGTGAGTTAAGCCTCTGTCTTCGGCTCAGGTCATGGTCTCAGGGTCCTGGGATTGAGCCCCACGTCGGTCTCTCTGCTCAGTGGGGAACCTGCTTCCCTCTCTGTGCCTGCCTCTCTGCCTACTTGTGATCTCTGTTTGTCAAATAAATAAATAAATAAAAAATACATTAAAAAAAATGGGAAAACTCCGTTGAGGTGGGTAAATCTCAAAAGCAGGAGCAGTTTGCTAAAAGTATACATATCAATGACAGCAGTTGTATTAAATTTTTAAAATGCTGTAATTTATGGACAGGCACATATTATCATTCAGTATAAATCATGACTCTAGAAGAATATGCCCAAGTCTGTAATGCTGGTTGCCTGTGGGGAGGAAAAGGGTGAAGATTTAGGGAGGAGAGTGAGCAAGTAAGGAGCTGAGCATGAGAGTGAGCATGAGAAGGGGGAGGGTCAGAGGGAGAAGCAGACTCCGCCCCCCCCCCCCCCCCCCGCCCCCAGCAGGAAGCTTGATGTGGGACTTGATCCCGGGACTCCAGGATCACAACCCGAGCCAAAGGCAGTCAGTCGCCTAACCAACTGAGCCACCCAGGTGCCCTAGGAGCTTCATTTGCATTGTAACCTTGTTCCCTTAAGAAATTTAAAGGTCTGGGTTAAGTATACCAAATTGTATGTATGAATCCAGGAACAAAGGTGTATATATATATATATATATATATAATATTTTAAATATTTCATGATTATAAAAAAAGAAGAAATACCCTTTCTGAATGTGTATGGTAGGTGTAGTTGGAAAGATGGAGTTTGGCTTACAGAAAGTCCCCAGATACAATGAAAAATGTGGATTTTATCAATCACAACAGGAACCTTTTCCTGGAAAACTGAGGTGTATTGCATATTTAAAATCAACTCTTTGAGCTATGAACTTAAAAGAATTCTATTAAATCTGTTGAAAGATAATTTTCAGAAAGGTAGACTCATGACTCCCATACTAATATAAAAATCTTTAACACATGTTGAAGTTTTTATTTAACTCATGGGGGATCTAAACAGATGTTTTAAGTGGCTCCAAAGGGAATGCAATGGACAGACACATTTATAGATCAGAAGTATTGAAATGAATATGTAAATGAGGCAGAATTGGTTTTGTCTCTCAAGGGGGGGGGGGTGGGGGAGACACTTGGCTCTCTATCAAGCAGGATAGAATTTTTATGTCCATAGAAATACTTTGCATTGTTACCACTTAACATACGTGTCAAGTTGTAAAACAGCTCATAGACCTAGGTAGAATCCAATTATCCACAGGTTGGTTGTGCTATAGGTAGATAATACATAGGTCTTCCACTGAAGCACACGTTTTTCTCCACAATACGTAAACTTTGTAATTTAAGTTTGTTTTAGGATCCTTATAGCAGGAGTAATTTGAGTAATTTGAGGATTTGAGGGAATCTGTCCCTCTCATAATACATAAAATATAAAACAACGGGAAATTTTATGGGTTAGGAAAATTGTTTTGTCTTTGAGAGTTGAATCCTTTGTGTTGTAAAATTTGTATAACTACACTATTCATTGAAAATATTGCTAATGCAGATTTTTTTTTTTAAGATTTTATTTATTTATTTGACAGAGAGAGACACAGTGAGCGAGGGAATACAAGCAGGGTGAGTGGGAGAGGGAGAAGCAAGCTTCCCGTCTAGCAGGGAGCCCGATATAGGGCTCTATCCCAGGACACTGGGATCATGACCTGAGCCAAAGGCAGACACTTAATGACACTGAGCCACCCAGGCGCCCCGCTAATGCAGATTTTAGATAAGTGTTTTTATGGATAGAACCCTAGTAACTGAGCCACATCAGCAACTTCAGCTGGTCATAAGGAAATTATTGGCTCAACATACATCACAATTCCTTTTCATGGGAAGAGGCAAATGGTAGATAAAGGACTCAGGCTGTACTCATTTTGAAAGCCTCTCTGAATGGCAGCTGTTTGATTTCCTGTGTCTAAGCTGAAGATGTCACATGGAAGATGACACGGTTGCAGATACCAAAAATGCTGCCAGCCTGTCTGGAGAACATAGACATTTGTAGGAGAGAGGAAGGGGATCCAGTCGGCTGTGATCTCTCCCTTTACTCACTAGCCTACTGCTTAAAGCTGGTTTCTAGTTTGAGGGATAGGTCACCTATTATTTTAAACTGACATTTTTTGCTATGTTTCCCAGACTCTTAACACAGTTTTCTTTCTGTCATAGCTGGATTAGATCATGGGGGTTAACAGATGTAGTGTGTATTTTCAGAATATACAGTTGCCCAGTAGGGGGTGGCAGATATAAAGGGATAATGTGACTGGCAAACCTGTTAATGTTTTTGTATTCTGTCCCCTGCAGGCCCCACTTATAGTCCCCTTTTCTCTGTTAATGTTCATGTGCTCCTTAGCTAGGGACATAAGGCTCACAGAAGAGTGTTTCTTCATACTGTTTCTCTTGACTTCCTGGTTGAAATGACACTCTTAGGACATTTTGGTTACTTGCTTATATAAACTGCATTTTAAAATCAACCAAAAAGGAAAGAACATTTTAACTGCACTACAGCCCTATTTTTGAGTTTTGTTTATATTAAAACTTGTCTGGAAATAGCAGTGTTTAAATACAGTTAAGCATATCATTTATTTCTCATTCTCATGAAGGCTTTTGGGGATATGCCCAAGAATCTTTTCCTCTAGATGGAAAGGCTTCTGGCCCTTTAAATGTGAGGTGTTATTTCAGAGTATTGGAGTATGGGTACAGGTGACATTCCATCTGTCTCTCCACTTAATAACTGTTAGTTCTGTAGATGTTAAGAGAACCATTCAGTCCTTCCTCACATTCCCAGGTGCCTCGTGACATCTGTCTTTTAAGCTTCCTGGGTTTTGATTGTTTTTTGGAAAGTACCATTTGGGCACTCATTATTTTTTTGCCTTTCTGGTAAATATTTGATCATTGATTTTATTTAGCTCAGTTCAGAAATTCTGATAGTAATTTGTATTCTGACTTATTTTCAACATGCCTAATTGTTTAACCTTGAGATTTTGATCTTGTTTTCTGTATTTATTGTGCTGTTACCAACCTGCCCAAATGATTTCTCCTTTCTCTCTGTAGGCACCGGAATTTCCTGAGTTTACCACGAAAGTCCAAGAAGCTATCAATTCCCTGGGGGGCAGTGTATTTCCTAAGCTTAACTGGAGTGCCCCAAGGGTAGGAACACATCAGTAAATCTCCCAGCTGTTTGAATATTCTTTGTTTTGCTATTCATTTCTTTTTATATCCCCACAGCGGGTCTAATTTTATTTCTAAGTCTAGGGAAAACACTGTGGTATTTATTTTTATTTTTCCCCTCTTACTTTCCTGATTTTCCAGGTTCCTGAGTCTGTAAAATAAGATATAGTTTGCCAGAAGACAGTTGCAACCTCTTACGTTGCTGATCATTACTAGAAACCCGAGGAAGGCCATTCTCTGCCCCTTTCAAAACTTTAGCTGTTCAGTGTAACAGAGAAATTTTTCTCTGTTGAAAAATAATGAAAATTTAAAAGTCACAGGACCTAGACATAGAGCCATTAGAGAATTCAGCTGACATTTTCTTAAATTGTATTTGACCATTATGACATGCATTGACAAGTTGTTTTTACTTCAAGGTCTATGGAAAAATTTGGTCTTTTTTCTAAACCATTAGAAAACAACTATGGCAGCAAAATTCATTTAAAGACTCGAAGATTTACCTGCATTTTCAAAAATCATCCTGTGTGCCTTTCTTTTTTTATTCTAAAATGAATGGCAAATTGTACCTAATCTAGCCTTTATTTTTACTGGTTAAAATTAGTTATACATGTATATCACTTAAATTTTTAAAAGATCTGGACTCTTGCTCCCCAAACCAGCAGATCCTGACACTTCCTTCGCTTTGCCATTTCTTATTCCTCAGAGGCAATGGCTGTCACTATTTCAATACTTTCTTTTGTTGTTTTCCTTTACTATTTTAGCTGTCAGTATTCATTATTGCTGCCCACTTGGGAACGAGAAGAGAATCTGCTCTCTCATCTCCCATTCTCGCTGCTTTATATTCCACTGTCCTCAGCTGAGTACTGTCATGTATTGATTAGGTCAGGATGCAGTGTCTCTAATGTTCTGGTAACGCAGACTCTGTGCACATCTGATAGGTAGGATCATTCAGTGTTCTTGTTCTCTGCGCATCTCTATCGGATGATTTCGTGTTCTTGTTCACCCTTCTGTTTTCCCTGGAGTTCATGGTTTCCTGTGCATCTACCATTATTTCAGTGGAATTAAATCTCTGGTCAGTGTACCATTCTCAACCAGAAGTTCATCATCTTTTTCACTGGGAGAAATTGTAAAGAGGTTATTATAAAGAAGTTATTCGATCTCAATTTTAGTTTTATATGAGCAGTAATTTGAATCCTTTCTTACTGCTGAACTGGGCTGAGGGTTTCCACTTAAGAATGGTAGATTATTTGTGGTTTGAAGTTGTTCATTTATTCATTTATATTTTACTTTTTGTGTGCCTACTGTGTGCCACTGCTGTCTTTCGTGTGTGGATAATTAGATTTTTTTTTTGCAATTTTCTCAAAATTAGATACTGCCCTGTGTCTGATCTATGGGAGAAGTATGTTTAATAAATGACTTAATTATTCTGTCATTTTTAGGCATGTTTTGCTAAGCCTTATGCCTAATGTGCCTGCTATTCTTACCTTTTTTGGTTCATATGAATGAGACATTCACCACTGAAAGCTGTGATGGTGCAGAATATCTCATCTCTCTCCCTGATTTGGTAGACATGGGTCTGAACTGCTCTAGTCCTCACACTTCAGGTGTCCCAGCTCTCACTGCCCAGAAGTAAGAAGGGATCTCCTTTTTCTTAGAGAGTAGCCAGTCGGGCTCTTTCTTTACACCTTGATCTTTTAGCTGAAGTGTCAGCACTTCTGATACTTCTTCCCCCTCTTTCATCATCAGTAAGACAAACACAGGGAAGTGCTTGGGCCTGAGTGGGAAGGTAAGGACCTTACCAGCTCAGTGTTCATAGCCCAGCATGCAGTAGCCCTGCTCTTGGCCGTTCAGAAGTATGATTTGACACTGGACAGTATTGTTAAAATGTCTCACCTGAGTTTTTTCTGTAAATGTAATGTGCATTAAAAAAAAAAAAAGTGCATTATCAGTTTTGTATATAGGCCTGAACCTCATTCATAGCAACTGACATGGAATATATGCTAAGTTGAGTGTGCTTTATCATTATTATTTAGGATGCATACTGGATAGCAATGAACAGTTCTCTGAAATGTAAAACCCTCAGCGACATCTTTCTGTTGTTCAAGAGTTCTGACTTCATCACTCGTGACTTCACTCAGCCGTAAGTATGTCTCTTGATCTCCCATGTCAGTAGTTTCTGTACTTAGGAGAGTTTTGCTGAAGGCAAAATCCCATTGCTTCTAGTACTGTTAAAAACAACAGTTCCGGGTTGCCTGAGTGGCTTAGTCGGTTAAAGCATCTGACTTTGGCTCAGATTGTGATCTCACGTCCTGGGATTGAGCCTCATGTCCAGCTCCCTGCTCAGTGGGAAGTCTGCTTCTCCCTCTCCCTCTGCCCCTAAACCCTCCTCTCACTCTGTCTCTCTCTCTCTTTCAAATAAAGAAATAAATAAAATCTTTAAAAAACCAACAACACAATAACAATTCCATATAATAACACCTATTAAAGCAAATCTTTCTTTTCCTTTGATAGTAAATGTTCTACAATGGATATGTGTAAATATTTGTATCTGTCCATTAAATATTTTGGCAATTTTTTTCTCATTATAAAATCAGCATATGCTTATCATAGAAAAATAAAATTAGGAATTCGAGCTAAACAAAAACAGGAAATGTGGAAGGACCCATGATCTCACCATAGTTGGTTTTATGTACTTCCGGAATTCTTTCTGTGCATATGTATAATATAGGTATACCAGTCTCTAACCATATTCTGATATTTTAAGACAAAAATGGGTTCATGTAGTTCGTATTGCTTCGTAGCTTTCAGTACATAGCTGACATCTTAACATGTCTTTAAATACTTAGGTGTATCACTATTTAAAATTACTTTAATGGTATTCCGCTGGACAACTGCACCATGATTTGTTTGATCAGCCTTCTATTTTTATAGAGTCCTACAGTGAATATCCCTGAGCTAAATTTTCGTGCATGTTCCTAATTTTTTTCTTAGAATACATTTTTAGAAGTGGCATTGCTATTTTCCTTTCTTTGCCGGTTACTCTTTAGCTAAAGAACTCATAGGCAGGTAACCCACCTGCAATGTTGACCTGCTAGTGAACTCTTCAGGCTCTCTTGTTCTATCGTAAAGTAGGTATTCTTCTAGAATTCCCCTCTTACCACTGTAAACAGACCAGTTATCCCTCTTAAACTAATACTTAAACTGATCTCTAAATTAAAGCATATCACAAAATCCAGCAACTAAAAGGTCAGTAGGGGTGCAGATACTGTGTATCCTTGGCACCTCTTCCCCATCCATTCGTGTTGTCTGTCCTGCCCATTCACCTCATTTAAACTTCAGATCCTTTTTTGAGAAGAAGCCTGGCACAAGAAAAAATAAACTCATTGCATGTCAGTTATGCACCTGGTCTTTTGCCTCTGAGTTCTGCAGCTTGGGCATTGATTTTAGTATTATAATAATGAAGGGAATGAAGTTTGGTGATAATAAATGAGTCTGGTTAAATTGTCAGTTTATTGTAAAAGTGTTTACCTGTGTTGATATTTCTGGTTCATTTACGGAGAAAAGCTTTATATTGAGATCTCATTGTCTGCCTCTTGTGGTCATGTTGGCACAGATGTTACTAGGTGTTCGGTGGCCCTTGTTTTAGTAATAATGCTGCAGCAATATCCCTTCTAGGAGAGGCTCTCTGATTCAAGGAAGTTGTTGCTATCTTCTTTGTCCATTATAAAGCTTTTAAATACCTAATGCTGTAAGTAAAGATGCCTTAAAATATATTACATTAAAAATGCTCTGTATGTGTTAGTTCATCAGATAGGGGTTTCCCTGTTCCTTCAACACCAGTTGAAGTGAGAGTATGAGGACATCTTTTCTTTTTCAGTAATTACTGTAAGTCACTTTTAATTCTCTGTGACTAAAGGTTTTTTAAGTCATTGCCCTTGGTGAACTTCGGCTGCTCTGTAGCCCACCTCTTTGTCATGCATGAATCTAGTGGGAGTCCAGTGGAAGGTAGAAATACCAGTCAGTTGTATGGCCTTCTGTGCTTTGGCTTGTGCTTCTTGGCTTTGGCTTTGTGCTTTTGCTTGGAGGGCAGTTAAGTCAGCAAGTGAATTTGAGGCCTAGGATTAAGAGTGTTTACCCACAGAATACCATGCTTCTCCTAGTCTAAATAATTGGGAGTTGGCAGGAACAAATCCCAAGCACCAAGCTTGCAGCCTTTCAGCTGGGCGGCTCTAATTAGTCACCCTCTTCTGGAAGTATTCCTGTGTACAATAACCAGTTGAGGAACTGCAGAGCTGTAACTCTTGTCGCCATAAAAATCTGTATTGATGAGATCTTTAGTGGAAGAGGAACTTCTGTTGCATAGGCCTTTCAGGACCCTTGAGAGAGTAAATGCGGAGTGTAATTCTTTATAGACAAGATTGTGTCAATGATTTAATCTCTTTCCTTCTGTCGGCTAGAAAATCAAGGCCTAAATCTGCTTGGTTACTTTTCCCACAAACTAGTTAGTAGAACCAAAACCAGCATTTAATTTCAGGATTGCCATTCTAAATGGTTTCTGTATTTTCACTTAGTAAAGTCATAAATTCCTTTCAAAAATTCTTCAAATTAAAATACAGAATATCATAAAGAATTTTATTTTGTAAGAATTTATTATAAATAAAAACAATAAATATAAATGTAGACTATAAAAAGACATTATGGCATTATTATATAATTATCTGTAATACGTAGAAGATTATATAAAAGTGACATTATATTGTTTATACTATTTTGGGGCTTACCTCAAAAAAAGAAAGCTATTCCAGTCAGGATTGCAAGCTAACAGAAGGCCAACTAAAAGTATTTTACACATACAGAGTTTTAAAAAATATATTACTTAACAAGGATTCTGGAATGTGGGTATTTCTGGGGTTCATTGAGCTGGTCCTCAAGGTCCCCAAGGAGCCAGGCTCTTCAGTTTTTTCCCCTATGCTCATGCTTGGCTTACTGGTGTGGAATTTGGGATTATCACCTACTGGTTATAAGATTGCTGCTACAGTTCTGGGCATCACGTGAAGAGACAACAGTATCTGAACCAAAAATAGAAGGGGTGGTTTGTTTCCTCTCACTCCTCTCTGTACATGAGCAAGTAAAGCATTCTGGAAGCTTCCCGAGAGACTTCTTCCAGGCTCATTGGTCACACAGTGACCCAGCCTAATCCAGCAGTTGGCAGAGGGAACAGAAATGCAATGACTGGTTTAGACCGGAGCTGTCACAAGTTAGCATGTATCAGGAGCATTTGAAGGGTTTAACGAAACACAGATTGCTCGTCACCTCCCCGAGGTTCTGGCCCAGTAGGCTGCCAAGTGGGACCCAAGAATATAATTTCTAAGAAGTTCCCTGGTTTCCTGATGATGCTTGTGCAGGCCCACCCCTTGAGGACTGCTTAGATTAAGCAACACATGCTTCCCTGGGATTCCGGAGTGGCCTGCAGAATACCAGTGCTTCCTGATCCAGCAATCACAGTTGTGTTAGCAAGGATGGAGGCTGGGGATAGCTTGAGGGAGACAAGCAGTACTATCTGTCACAGTTGTACGCTGATACAGAATATTAAGTACTTTTATTTTTCCTGTCCCTCAACTGGTTATTGTACACAGGAAGCTTTTGAAGCTTTAAAAAGTGGAAGTTGAAGTATGACACATTAACACAATCTGTCTGCACTAGACTCCCTGAGCAAACTATTTGCCCAGATATAAATGTTTTATGTGGTTAGACTTGTTGAGTCTCAAGGCTGCTTTCAGTAATTATTTTATTGATTAAGTGTCACTTCAGTAGGCCAAGGCAAGAAAATAATATCCGGCATTCAACTGGCATTTGGAAGAAAGAGCTGAGCAAGTGAAAAAATAAATCCATTAAGTGATTCTCTGAGGGATTTGTCACCCACAAGATAGATTTGATTAGAGGTCAGGAAATTTCACTTGTCTTATTAATTTAACTCAGCTCTGCTTGACATAATTTGTATGCATTCTTAAGATTATCACAAAACTGGTTATTAATCCTAAAATTCAGCAAGTAGTCTCAGGAGTACAATTTTGTGTATAAGTTGGACTGATACAACATTTACCTTATGATTTTTAGGGCCCATTTAATGAGGTGACACTTTTTCTTCTGTGGATTGTTTTAATTTTAGGTAGCGTATTTTCTCTCTTTTTGAAGAGGAATTCTACAAGAATTCAAATGAACATACCCAGTGAACCTTAGTTCAGTCTCGTTTTACTTTTATCTTTGTTTTTCCACCACCAGTGAAATCTGGAATGGAATCTATGCACCAGTACTCAACTTGGTTCTCTTGGTTCCTCATGGGCATTAGTCTACAATACCAGAAATACTGATGCTTAAGGTTCCATGGCTCTGCATTGTGTGTGTGTGTGCGTGCCCATAATTTACACTTTTTTCTTAAACTTAACAAGTGTTTACCGTGAGGTATAATGTAACCTTATAACTTTTGATAAAAGCTTACCTATGAGACTTGTGCCCTAGTAAATATCTAGGATGGTATGCCACTTTAAAACATCAGTGATTGTGTTTACTGCCACTTCAGAAAGCTTTAATGAAGATGTTTTCCTACTGCTTATAAAAATGGCCAAATTGTGATCTCAGCCAGTGGACTTAGGTAATACGTCATTTGCCTAGAGGAAATTCATATAGATAGTATTCTCAAAGTATACCCCTAGTGTGATCCTCCTTCCCCCACTCCTGCCATGTGTCTGGCCCAAATTACAGGCCCAAATCATACGCTTTGAGTAGGTAATATTGTAAACCTGTATGTCCAGTGCCAGAATCTCGCCTCTTAGCCCCAACACACAGAATTCATTTTCAACTTAGATGTTTTCCACTAGTATCATCTGTTTTCATCTCCATCTAGCTCTTTCTTATATAGTCTATTTCTGAATTGTAGCACAGCTCAGCATAGTGCAAGCACATGCATCCTTTTCTGGTGCTCTCCTCCTTTACTTGTAACAAAGCATGGGATACATTCTGCTTCATCTGTATACTAGAGTACATCCATTGTTTTCCTGATTGTGCTCCCCTCTGCTCCACACACCCACGTCCTTATCATTGAGTGTATTACATTTGTTCTCTTTTGATGCGTGAAATATTTGGAACCGCATGATAAAAACTTGTTGATCGCAGTTATGAAGTTCACAGAAAAAATTATGTCAATATTAAGACATGTTTAGGACATAATGAATAGGTCTATTTATGCTAAGTCCTTGGGGCTGACAGGTAGTGCAGTCTTGTTGAAATTGAGGGAGTGATTTGGGCAGGACCTTGAGTAGACATGAAAGAAATAAGATGGCCCTTCTGCCTGCCAGTGATCCATGCTTGCAGTTTTGGGCTAAGACTTTTTTTTCCCCCTTTCTTCTCTTTTTAAAGATTTGGATCTGGAACATTACTTTCAAAAAGTCCTGTTAACTGGCTAATTTCAAAATGTTTTAAAAATGCACTGATATAATTTCGTAGTAGCTTTTATCAGAATAGACTTTGGGGTTTTGTTTTTTTTTTCCAAAATAAAATCTTTATTATTTTTGTACCCGAGAATTTTTTTAGTTTGTGATTCCACTGTAGATAATGTAGCATTCATCATTTAATAACATTTGTGTATATTTGGCATTTTAATGGGTAGCTAGAGGAACTATAATTCAGTATAGGAGCCTCCTTTCCATCCAGATTGTAAAGCAGTGACTTAGATTTAGTACTACTTTCTGTTGTTACCTTGTTGAAAATTTCAGTCAAAGAAATCTTCCAAGTTATAATAAAATACTTACCAGGAAAATAAATTAAGAAGTGAGATTTAAAAATACACACACACACACACACACACAAAATAAGCTCCTAAGTGTACATGAAAATGGTTAGTAAGTACTAATTATAACTAGACTGTTCAGGTTGGCAGAGATGTTTAAATGAGATTCAAAATGTTCTCATTTGTAATTGTAAAAGAACTTTAAGAAACTGATCGTTAATTTCTGGTTTTAGCTAAGTGGCAGGCAAGATAACCAGAAAAATCTTTTGTTACAAATTATCTAGAGATGCTTGGTAAAATATTAACTATAACAAAAATTTAAATGCATAGCTGAATTCAGGAGAAACAAAAGGCAAGTCCCAGTTGCAAGAAATGTGATGAGGATAGAAAATCAGAAGGTTAGGTAGAGAAGTCTTTTAGGGGTCATTATCAGAACCGATAAGGGACATAACTTTTAATCCCTTTATGGGACTAGAGGCTAAGCATTAAACCAAAATAAAGTGAAGATTGGAAAAGAGACCGTTTTGCATCTTCAGTAAAGGATGAGCAAGAAAAAAATTCATCCATTGGCACAGAGACAGGGAAGAAGGACTGAAAGTTCTTGGGCTTTGGCTTTTTGGTTTAAAAGTTTGAAACCTCAGGCCTGTGTCTCATGAACTTTGAAAAACAGAATTTGAACCACCTGCCTGTTAGAGATCTCCCATTAACTAAGAAATTAATCTAAAAGTTCTCCAGTCATTTTTACCCTTGAGGCACCTAGAAGATGCAAATACAAAGTGCTCTGGGAAGACTCCACAACCCAGGCCTCGGGGGACCCCCAGAGAAATGAGCCACACCAAACATGTGCTCATGTAGAAATAACAAGATCTGTGAGAAAACAGCGCATCGTGCCTCAAGGTGAGACAGTGGACTAGAGGACTAAGAGCTGTATGAATTTAAAATAACAGAAGTTTCAATGATAATGTAAAGGAAGTATTTTAATTAATTAAACTCATAAAAAGAATTGAGACTCTTAGTACAAATATTAGGTCCATTAATTTATATTTAAGGATTGTAAAAATTCCAGGGTTGTTAGTACCCTAATTATCTTATTTTTGCTTTTTAAACCTACCTCCTCCAGAATGTAAATGGAATCTAAATATTCACACACAGCGTTCTTTGCAGTATTTCAGCTAAGCTCTTGAAAATGCTATTATTGACCTTTACGTTCGGGCTTAACTAGCTGGCTCTGTACTCTTCTCTTGCAGGAACTGTGCTGGGCCATCTGGTTAATCATCTTAATAAGAAAAAGCCTTATACAATAATCTCACATAGCACAGACATTCTCACTTCTGCTTTCTGAAACTAACCAGGCTTTTAAAATAACATTAAATGTTAAACCAATCAACACTTAAAAAAATAAATGTTATAGGATGGGGAATGCAAATATGCATTAAAACATACTTTTTTAAAAGTAGCAATATGAGGATTAATCAAGGGCTGAAATCAGTATTCTTAAGAATATCAAAACATTAGATAACGAAGATCTGTGTTTTGGAATTGTGTCTATTGGGTTTCCTGTAGTATTTTAAAAATAGGTAGATATAGGATCTTAATCCACCTTGTTCTTTATAGAATAATAGCAATATTCTATCCTCTATTATCAGATTTCCAAAATCTATGGCACCCACATGATTAAATCACATTTCAAGGGGCACCTGGGTGGCTCAGTCAGTTAAGCGTCTGCCTTCAGCTCAGGTCATGATCCTGGGGTCCTGGGATCCTGGGATCGAGCCCCACATCAGGCTCTCTGCTCAGCAGGGAGCCTGTTTCTCCTTCTCACTCTCTCATATGCCCGCCCTCCCTCCCCCTGCGTGTGCTCTCTGTCAAATAAATAAATAAAACCTTAAAAAAAAAAAATCACATTTCAAGAATGAGAATGGTACTATACTTACCACTAAGATAATGCCATTATTTTACTTATTCAAATTCCTTTGTCATTTCCCTACTTCCATCTCCATGTATGTTTTAGATACATTTAAATTAAGAAAAGATAATTCAGTTTTATCATCGATAATGAATTGTTGGTTAGTTGGAAGCCAAAATGTTACCTTTTTTTTCTATTGAGGTGGTGTACAACATGGTAATTCCATATTTGTTTATGTTATAAAATGTAAAATATTAATTTTTAAAGTAAACTTGAATTGGTTTCCTACAAAGGCAATACGTGTACACTTTGTACTTTTATGTATTTTTTAATTCCCCAAAATTAAAAGTTGGAATAAAAGTATATATATCTGTTTTAAGGACAAAAAATTTTTATAATAGAATTCATAAAATAGCATTTTTTTTTTACTAATTAAAAGGCTTAGACTGTTAAACTAGGAAAAGAGGCAAGGAATCTTTCGAAATGAAAAATTTATTATGTGGAGGACTTTTTTTTTAGATGCATCTGGTATTTATGGTGTTTTGGTTTTTTAGCTGAAATTCAAGAGCTTTAACAGCAGCTTTTTTTTTTTTTTTTTTTTTTTTGAGAGAGAGAGAGCTCACATGCATAAGGGCAGGGTGGGGCAGAGGGTGAGAGAGACCAGCGGACTCCACACTGAACTTGGGGCTCGATCTCACAACCCTGAGATCATGACCTGAGCTGAAATCAAGAGTTGGATGCTTAACTGACCGACTGACCCACCCAGGTGCCCTAGCAGCAACTCTAGAACCTCCATCCTTGCTGGTTTAGTGCCCTCCCTACCACTTATTTGATCTCTCACCTTTCAGAGCCTTGGTATCCTCATGTGGTAAACATTGATATTAATAGCACTTTCTCATAGGATTATTAGTGCCTGTTCATTAATACAGAGAAAACCCCATTGCTTTTCAACAAAGCACATTGGGTGTACTTTGTATTTCAGATTATATCTGCCCATGCCCAGTTGTTAGTAGAAATAAAGGGTTTTTTTCTGAGAATCTCAGCCAACCAACTAAATTAGAGTTGCTATTGTTTCTAGTATAAATTACAAATGATTACAGAGAATTCCAACCTAATCAAATATTCAGGGGAATTGAAAAGCTTTTCAAACTCAGTTTTACTTGTAAATTGCTTAAGTGATCTTTAGAAGTATTTTTTATCTTCTTTATGTTGTTGTTTTTCTTTTTAATAAAAATGTCTCTCGACTGCAAGTTTTACTTAGTCTTTAATTTTCGGTGTTCTCTACGTTTCTGTCATCTGCCTGAGGTGATCTCTTCTATTTACTTTCTGGACTTTAGCTCTTATACCTCTGTGATTACCTCCAGATAATTATCTACAACTCCTCCCTCTCTTTCAGTTTTGTTTTTCCTGGTTGCTTCCTACACATCTCTGTGTGGTTCTCCGGATGTTTCCAGTGCTCCACATACAAACATTATTCTCTCCCATCTTTCTCTCACCCCTGTCACCTGCTTTTCTCTCAGTCTCAGTGAATGGCATTCCCGTCACTGTCCAGCCAGTCATCCCGACATCTTTTTCCCTCACCTCTCACTTTCAGCAGGGCGCCAGGCAATGTTAAGTAGGCTTTGACTCCTGAATATCTTTTTAGAGTGCTTTCCTCCTCCCCCACTCCCACTGCAGCACATAGACTCTTATCTCTCCCCAGGGTTATTGGATTGAGCCTTCTAATTGGTTTCTCTGCCTTCCTACTTGCCACTCTCCCCGTTCCCCCCGCCCTGCCAGCCCAGCTGTCCAGTACCTTTACCACAGTGGTAGTCCTGGAGCCCTCACATGTTTAGAGACTTAGCTCCCTATTATCTATATAATATAGTACAGCCTCCCTAGAGAGACAAACAAGACCCTTCACAATCTGGATACTCCTCTTTATCCAAAATTTCTCTCCATTGTCATCTTTTTTTTTTTAATTGGATTATAGTTGATACAAATGTTATATTAGTTTTGGTGTAAAACATAGTGATTTAACAAGTCTATATTTTATGGTATGCTCACCACAGGTTACCTGCCATCTGTCCCCATACGACACTATTCCAGTGCCACTGACTAGACTGCCCATGCTGTGTCTTTTCTCCCCATGACTTACTCATTCTGTAACTGGAAACCTGTATCTCCCACCCCATTTCACCCCCCACCCCTCTCTCTTCTGGTAGCCACCAGTTTGTTCTCTGTGTTTATGAGTCTATTTCTTATAAATATGAGTCTGTTTCTGCTTTTTGTTTGTTTAACATACCCCGTATCTTTATCCATTCATCTATTGATGGACACTTACTTAGGCTGCTTCCATATCTTGGCTGTCAATAAATAATGCCACAATACAGATAGGGGTGCATAAATCTTTTCAAATTAGTGTTTTTGTTTTCTTTGGGCAAATACCCAATAGTGGAATTACTGGATCCCATGGTAGTTCTGCTTTTACTGTTTTGAGGAAGCTTCGTACAGTTCTCCACAGTGGCTGCCCCAGCTTACATTCCCCACAGCAGTGCATGAAGTCTAACCTCATCTTTCCGCGGTTCTCCTTGCGCTCTCTATTCCGTCAGCGCAAAGCCGCAGTAGTTCTCTGCACACAGCATGACAGTTCTCATTTCCCTTCCTGCTCTAGTGCATGCTTCCCTTTGCCTTAATATGGACCCTTCCCTTCCTGTTGAACAAGGCCTTCTTGAGTACCACCTCCCCTCCCCCCCACACAACAGAGAGCTAATCGGATTTTCCTTTGTGCTGTCAGAGTATTTTTATTTTTGCTTCCAGTGTTTGGAATTTCTTTGTCTGCTTGTTAGGCTTTGCCCACCAGACTAACTTTCTCCTAAAGAACAAGGGACTCAGGTCATTTTAGCATTTCGGGTGCCTAGCCAGTCCTTATAGGGAGGTATTTAACAAAGGCATTTAGAAAATACATGAAAAATTGTTCATGAAATGGAGGATTTTTAGAGAGGGAAATAGTTTGCTTAATGAAGGGTTGAGTAGTTCTAGCAAATATTTTTTTACACGGCATGTAGGGTAAAGATTGGATTAACTTTGTGTGGCTTTGGATCGTGGAGATAATGTCAGCAGAGAAGTAGACTTCTGATTTAGCCATAAAGAAGGCAATGAGAATTGTAGAACAGCAGCGCCATCCTGCCTTCATTTGGAATCTGTATTTAGACAACCTGAGTTTTAGTCCTGTCTTGGTCACTAAATTTGGTCATTTCTGGGTCTAAGTTTCTTTGTTGTTTAACAGAAAAATGAAGATAATTGTAGATTATGTGGTGGTTTGGAGGACTCGTGAAATACCTTTTTGGGTTCCTCACCTAACATCTGATGTTGAATAGTACTTAATAAATGTTCATTGGATTTGAATTAGCCTCCTGTTACTGGATTCTTTTAGTAAAACCTTACATGTATCACACTGAATATAAGTAAATGTGTGTACCTAAGCTGGCACCAAAAAAAGATACTCAATTGCCTTTTTTTCTCTTAAAGATTTATTCATTGTACTGATGATTCTCCAGATCCTTGTATAGAATATGAGGTAAGGATTTGCTTTTTTAAATCTTGAAATTGATAATCCTAGATGAAGATGTGTTGGAAATTGCTGTCTATTCTTAAGCAGAATGAATAAAATTTTTTGAATCAATTTCTCTGGGAACCCTGGAGCCACTGAATTTTTTAAATTTATGAAAAATATCTGTGTAAATAAATATTTAACACTTAGACACAGTATATACATACTATAGAATGTATGTATTTTGTAATAAAACAAATACTTTACACCCATCATCTGGCTTAAGCTGGGTAAGGTTTTTAACCTGGTATATGAAGAAAAATAATCACCATTTTACCATTTAGGCTCAGTAGACCTTTTATGTTTTTACATTGTTCACTCATTTTACAAATTACATACAGAAGTTAGATCGAAAGGATAGTGGAAAACATTTTTAGAAATAGCAATAAGAATTCAAACATAGCAAATCCAAATTTCTATTCCACTTTTCCTAGTTTGAAGGTTAAATACTAACCCCCACCAAATACCTCTCCCTGAAATGGGCAGTGTTCTTGGATTCAAATAACTACTCATCAGTTGTTATGAGTGAATCTGAAACATACTTTTCTTTCAAATCTTGATTCCAGGTTTCAGCTACATCCCTATAGGCTGTTCCTTATCATTACTCTTGGTTCTTCTTGCACTTGGATTGTCAAAATGTAACACTTTTTGAAAACTTTGACAGCTCATCATTTGTTGAAGAAAGTGGTCATCTTGCTTCATAACTGCAAACCACTTGCATTTTTGGATTTGTAACATTAATTAGAATTAGTCCAGTGGTCTTTTAAAAAAAATTCTTCATTAAAAAAAAAATTCATTGTTTGCTTTGTCACCTTTGTATACACACACTTTCAAAACCTGCAGACTGACTCACTATATCAAGAAATTTTTAGTGTGCTGAATGTATATTGTTATATCTTCTGTGATTTTACCATGTTTGTAGAACAGTTAATTTACTATTTATTAGGCCACCAAACTGGATCTTTTAGCACTTATAATTGAGTTATATACCAGTTGTGAAGGTTTTTTTTTTTTTTTACATACCAGTTGTGAAGGTTTTTTTTTTTTTTACTTAACAGCATAGTATGCGCATATTCCTAATCATTAAACATTTTTATAACATTCTTTATATATATATATTATATTCATATCTTTTGTCTCACTGAAAACACATCTATTAAATCCCTGCTGTGTCTTATCATTTGGTGCTGGAAAACACAAAATGACAAAGATGATTTCTGGAGGCTTGCCCTGAGGCATAATCCTTGTTTGAGATGTCATCTTCTATCCCCAAGATTGATTTCACCCTCAGTTTGCTCTTTTATTGCTTTTTTGGGCATGTGCCATCATCATGGTAGTACATAGGATTTAAAACTCAGTTTTAAAAGCTCAGGAAAGTGATATACTTAGAATAATTAAAATGAAAAAAGTTGCAAGCAGAATCCTATATATGGTGTATTCCTTCTGTGTGTATTTAAGAAGATATATAACATGTACTCCATGCTCATTTATTTGTAGATTATGTCTGGAAAGCTATATGAGTAACTGACAGCACTGGTTACCTCTGAGGGGAGGACAGACGGACTAGATGGGGTGGGGGGCAGAATTCACATTATATCCTTATGTGTTTTTTCAGTCAACTATATAGTGTATGTGTTACCTGTCCCAAACATTATTTCAATAAAGATTATGCAGATTTTCCAAAAAATTAATGTTAGTTTACAATAACTGCTTATTTCTGTGTTACTTAAATAAAAATTACTATAGCCCTAAAGAACTGTATTTGCCAGTATCAGCTTTTAATAGATGACAACTGTGTACATTTTTAGTTTTTTAGTTCTTCATTTAATAATTAGGTTCTTTTTTAAAAATACTAGCACATATAAATCTTGACTAAGAGCTTACAATAATGAAAATTGAAATCAGTGCATTTAAATCTTAGGCATATTTTAAGAATGTAAGTTTAGTTTTTTTAAGAAAAGCAATTTACTATCAAAAATTAAAAAGTATAAGAAAATATGAGGAACTTTTCACCTGAATATATCCTCAGTATTAGCATTTTGTCATTTAACTGCCCTTTCCTGAGATATATATGTGTGTGTGTATATATATATATATATTCTCTTCATAAAATACCTTGCATACCATTTTCTTTCATTTATAGTTTATTTTTCCAGCTCATTAAATATTTTTTTACATCAGGATTTTTAGTGGCTGTGTATCTTATATATTGACAATTTTACTTAGTAACATTTTTTAAGCATTTGGTAGGTGTTATATACTTGTGCTGGGAACATAAAGATGAATTGAGACCTAGTTCCTTGCCCTTTCCGAGTTGCTAGTTAGGAGGGAAGAGAGACTTGTTCAGATTATTGCCGTGTATAACTTGGTATGTATGTGCATACTATAGAATGTTAGATACAAGAAACTGGGAGCACAGGGTATGGGAAGGGAAGATACTGAGGCCACTGGGCCTTATTCGAGGAATGGGGCTTAGTGTGATTTAAGTTCTATCTCTTAGGGCTTAAAGGGCAAAGAAGTGTATGCCAGCCTAAGGGAGGCTAGAGTCACTGGTCACGTATTACGTTAATACTTGGAAGAGTAGGACTAGTTTTCGCCAAAGAACATGTTAAAAACAGACTCAGAAGCATACATTTGTCAACTATAGTATTTATAAAATTGTAGCAATTCAGTCGTATATGAGAATTTGTATATAATATATTAATTATAGTAGTGGAACCCATTTATGACTTGAGCCAGTGACAGAATTGTTTTACTTTAAAGTGGAGGCAAAATTATTGAGGGTTATAGTAACTTTTAGTGATAAATTATAATACTTTTATCAGAGTAGTACACAATGGTGCTAAGAAGGTAGATAACTAGGATATCCATTTTTTTAAAAAAATATACTTAAAGGAGTGAAGAACAAATAATTAGAGGGCAACTGTATGCAATGATGATAGGATTCAACTTCATCCTTGGGTTTGCATATTATGTCAGCTCTCAAAGTGATAAATGACAAAAGTGCTTTTTGTCATAAAGAATTTTAACAGTGTTTCTGCCACTTACTGGACTAATAAATTTGTTCCCTATATTTCATGGTAAGAATGGTTTATGATGCTTTTTCTTCTAAACTATTTGATAATGGCAATTATTAAAACATACTCTTGGCATAAAATTATCTGTTAGACCAGTAAACATTCCTTTGTTACATGATTGTGTTACATTTTTCCTCTCTTATACAGCTTGTTCTTCGAAAATGGTGTGAATTAATTCCTGGGGCTGAGTTCCGATGTTTTGTCAAGGAAAACAAACTTATTGGTGAGTTTTTTTACACATTTAAAGAAGACAAGATTTTTTTTTTCTTTCTAAATTTATATGTTTTACTTTTACTTCTTTTTTTTTTTTTTTTTTTTAAGTAAACTCTACACCACACAGGGGGCTTGAACTCACAACCCCGAGATCAAGAGTCATGTGCTCCACCAACTGAGCCAGCTAGGCATCCCTGAAGTTTATTTATTTTTCGTAATCTCTACACCCAACATGGGGCTCAAACTCATGACCCTGAGATCAAGAGTCACATGCTCCTCAGACTGAGCCAGCCAGTTGCTCCAAGAAGACAAGCTTTTGAAGGAAGTGAATTTCTATTAGGAGAGGGTAGTAATCGGTCTTTATCTCAGATGCTACCTCTAGCCAATTAGTAGTGACTCTCTGGAATTCTCTATTGACAGTGCTTCTGAGGTCATATTCAGTTTCCACAGAGAAGTATCTTGTCCATTTATCATGTCTGGATTCTGGAGATTAAAGTGATGATCTTGGCCATTCCCAGTTTAAGCTACATATCATGTTACCTGCTTTCTCTTTGGGACTTTCCTAAGTATTACTAGCAACACACCACTTATTTTAAGCATCATAAAAAGCCAAGTTTTGGGATCTTTGTTTCTATTATTAGAGCAGTGTTTATTATTCTAGCAAGAGGAAATATGTAGACAAGTGCATTACTTAAAAAGCCACCCATTTTCTTCCTCTCAGATTATTACTTTGCTGTGATGTACTCAAGTATTGAAAATAATCTGCTTTTTGTCTTTGCATGTTTTCCATGCAGTAAAACTTATCTTTGACCAAGAAAAGTGTGATTTGAATAAAATCACATCAGCACTATTTTTTAAAATTTTAAAAATTTAAAAGTTTTTAAAATTTGTCTATTATTATAATTTTTTTTAGAGAGGGAAAGAGAGAGAATCTTAACCAGGCTCCACACAGCCTCAGGCTTACAACCCTGAGATCATGACCTGAGCTGAAACCGAAAGTCAGGAGCTTAACTGACTGAGCCACCCAGGTGCCCCACATGAGCACTATTTAGTGAATGTGACGTTAACATCTGTTAATTTACCTGAAAGAAACTTGGGGTGTTTGAATTGATCATATTGTTAGGTATTTCTGGAAGAAGGTGCAACACAAGCAGAGCTAAAGAAGAGAGTTGTATTGTCGTTGATGAAGAAATTGGGTGGAAACCCTTCTTTCAAGTAGAAAACTTTCCTAGGCCTAGAGCAAATTGAGGGAGTTTTTACAATAATCCCTTTAGTGTATTTGGAATAAAATCAGCCAGTCACTCTGAAGAAGGGAATGTTTACTTTTCCATGGCTTGAAACATTAGGCTTGTGAAAGGCATTGTAGCATGTGTGAACAGGAAAAATAGCCTGTTTCTGTGAAATACAATATGAATTGGAAGACACTGGGAATATTTTAAGTTTCCCAAAGAGTGGAAAAGAATACCATTTTGTAGAAAGTTCATTGGAAAAAAAAATCAAGAAGCAACTGTCTACGTGTATAGGTTTAAAATTGCTTCTTTCATTTTTTTACATTGTAAATGTATTTATGACTGAGCTCCTTATTGTACTAAATAAAAATAACTATTTCTAAAGTAAGAATGCATGACAATATGGAACTTAGAACATATCTATCCATATGAATGGATAATTTTTTACTAAGTTTTTTACCTGTATAAAATGCTGAATCATGTATTATGCAATATTCATCTGATTGGTCTTCTGATCTACTTTAATGGTTCTCTCAAAAAGATGTTTAAATTACATTTTGATGTTTTTTTAAAAGAATGTTATATAATAATGAATATAAAATACTTTTTTATCAGGTATTTCTCAAAGGGACTATACACAGTACTATGATCATATTTCTAAACAAAAGGAAGAGATTTGCAGATGCATACAAGACTTTTTCAAGAAACACATACAGTACAAATTCTTGGATGAAGACTGTGAGTAATTTTTATTGACTCAGTGAAATGAAGTACATAATGTTACTGAACCTTACTTCATGGTGGTGCAGATTTTTTTCAAAAGAATTTATTTATTTGAGAGACAATGCACCAGTAAGGGGAGGGGCAGAGGAAGAAACAGATTCCCGGCTGAGCAGGAGCCTGGTGTGTAGATCGTGACCTGAGCCAAAGGCAAACGCTTAACCAACTGAGCCACCCAGGCACCCTGGTGGTGCAGAATTTAAAACTGGATTTAAAACATTGTATTTTAGGGCGCCTGGGTGGCTCAGTGGGTTAAGCCGCTACCTTTGACTCAGGTCATGATCTCAGGGTCCTGGGATCGAGTCCCGCATTGGGCTCTCTGCTCAGCAGGGAGTCTGCTTCCCTCTCTCTCTCTCTCTGCCTGCCTCTCTATCTACTTGTGATCTCTGTCAAATAAATAAATAAAATCTTTAAAAAAAAAAAAAAAAACATTGTATTTTAACCGTTTTGCTGTATTACTGTATCTGATGGTTGGCATGTTAATTTTATCTTATTTTAATCAGTCACTTTTTAATACCAAGGCAGATACTTCTCTTATCATTTTAGACATTTTACTATTCATTTCAGAGGGTCTATCTACAGAGAGCAAAATGCTTGTGTTATTCAGACTAAATTAGCTAGTTGACTGGTATACCTTTCTAGATTTTTTTATTTGAATGATCAGATAGTACCAGTTATAAGGTAAACATTTGTGGCTTGCTTTTAAGAAAGTATATTGTATATGAAAGAGTTTTCTTGCATTCTAAAATCTGTTCTGATTTCTTCTTGCCAAACCTGGGTTCTGTGGCAAGTTTGATTTTAAAAAAGATGAATCATGCCATAACCATAGCTAGATTTTATGCTTTCCAACTACAGATTTTACTGAAATCATTCCTCATCAAATGAATTAAAGGATTGATGTCTTTGTCATTAGTACATGTTATTTGTTTATAATGGTGAATTCGTTGGGATGATGTGTTGGTTTGAAGTTTTAAATACAATTAACTTTTGATTAACCCAGGTTTGAACTGCATGGGTCCACTTACATGTGGATTTTTTTCCTAATACATTCAGTGTGGGGCTGTAGATATATTTTCCTTATGACTTTACTAATATTTTCTCTACCTTTATTGTAAGAATACAGTATGTAATACACAAAATACATGTTAATTGTTTATGTTATTGGTAAGGATTTGGGTCAACAGCGGGCTGTTAGTAGTTAAGTTTCAGGGAAGTAAAAACTTAAACATGAGTTTTCCAACTCTGCAGGGAAGTCAGTACCCCCAGCCCCTGCATTGTTTAAGGATCAACTGTATAAAGGATTATGGCCAAGCGTAGAGTAAAGGAAAATAAAATCATATAAATAAAACATTGTAGGCTATCTTATCATATTTAAAAATTTTGAGATTTAGAAGCATGAAGTTCTCAAGGTACTTATATTCTATTTGAGTAATGAATAATAAGATTCATTTTAATTTTCAAAAGGAGACTTAGATCATGAAAATAGTCGTTCATTGTTAACTTTGAATTTTTTCTCCTTTACAGTTGTGTTCGATATATATAGAGACAGTAGGGTAAGTAACAACTATCTGATACGCTTTAAAATCAGGGCTGGTCTTCTGGAGTGTGTAGCCATTATGTAGGAATCTGCTGCTCAAAAAATACTTTCTCAAACCAGCTAAGGTGTTTGAAAGTCACAGTGGTCAAGAATCTCCCTTAACATATACTTAACATTGAGAGACATATTTTCAATAGTTTTGTAGATTAGGATTTATTAATTTAACAGATGGCTAAATGGCTACTTTATGTCCTGCTTTCCACTTTTGTCAGGGTTCTAGGCCTGCTTAAAATAGTTCAGTTGGCACACGTAAGTGTGGCCAGAAGTTTGTCTTTTGATATTGGGGTAATTATTTTTAATCAACTAAAAGATCTTAGCATGATTGGGATCACTTTTATCTTTAGACTGAAGATGAGGATTTGCTTATTCTTTAAATCTTACAAGTGATGAAAACTATATAATGAAAAAGAGAACAAAAATTTGACTTCATTTAATCCTATAGCAGAGGTTTTATTATCAAGACATGCAATCTTTTAAAAAAAAATCTGGGTCACTAAACGTCCTGTGATTAGTGCTTATTGACTAAACTGTTGGGAAGACAGGAGGTGTGTTTTCTGAGTATGTGACCATATGTTTTCCAAATGTTACCCGCACATTTCTCATTCCCTCTCCAAGCTCAAGCAGCTCCACTGTTGTGATGCTTGCGATACCTTTGAATCATTTTTTGGACAAAAGGGTCTGGCCCATATGGTCATGTCCCAAAATACCTGTTAACTGTTGACTTGCCTCTTTTTAGCCAATAGACATCACTTACTCTGTTTTCACCTCTATGTCTTCAAGGGTAAGAGTGTCTGCTAAGAGTTAGAAAGAGGAGTTACAAATTGAGATGTGGTAAGGAAGAGGAATGTTACTTTGCACTTTAAATCTAGTGGAAACAAAGGTTAGAGAAAGGACAGGAAGCTGGTGTGATGGAATGGATAGAAACCAGGGCTGATCAACAGGAACCCAGGCTCTAGTCCCAGCTCTGCTTCTGACTGATAGACACTGGCCGCATCAGTCACTCACACAGTTAACATTTAAAGAGAGCCTGTACTGTCAGATGCCATGCTTCTAGCAAAAAGCTTCCAACAAGATGATCTCCTGACCTGCAAGGAGTTTATCCTTGAGACTTAAACATTCCAGGGAATTGGCTGGTCATAAGTGGGATCAAATCAACCAGTTAGTGAATGAGTAAACCTAGCTTGCTACCCTAATGTGTAGGTCAGAAGAATTTTTTTTCAAGATTTTATTTATTTATTTGACAGAGAAAGAGAGAGAGATCACAAGTAGGCAGAGAGGCAGGCTGAGAGAGAGGGGGAAGCAGGCTCCCTGCTGAGCAGGAAGCCTGATGCGGGGCTCAGTCTCAGGGATCTTGACCTGAGCTGAAGGCAGCAGCTTAACCCACTGAGCCACCCAGGCGCCCCTCAGAAGAACTTTACTTGTATTTAACTCAGGTTATGCATATAACCCTGTGAGGTATGTGTTATTCTCATTTTACAGATATTAAAACTGAAGTAATTATATTTTAATGCAGTTATATTTAATGGCATTTAAAAATGTGGAATTTACTAAGGTCTGTCAGTATTTCCCTGGAAAATGTGCAGGTCTGCTTTGATTCACTATTGCTGGCAGGTCAGTGCAAATGGGTAATTTGGTGAAAGAGTTATATAAATGTCTCAAGTGAAGTTGGATGTGTAGAGAAGTAATTACTGCTATGATCTAACAGAACTGAAAGAAGTTGTAGGTTTTTAAAAGTGAGAAACATACCAGTAGAAACATGCTGACAGGTTCTGAGAAGAGATTTAAACCGTGATGTAAAACACATTTGCATATACTCAGTGGCACTCGTATCACTGTTTTGTTAGGCACTTTGCGGAAATTTGGTTTTATGACGGTTGCAGAAAACTAAGTCTTTATGGTGGTCTCTCCTATACAGTGGAACTGAAGTCTGAGTTTGGCAATATTCTGATGTGTCTACTTTCTTACTACAGCTGGGCAAGTTGACTCAGTGTTGATAGATTCTAACAGTCACATATGTCAGAGATGGCCCACATATTCAGTAGGTCTGGGATGAGGCCTTGGTATATGTATTTTAAGGAGCTCCTTAAGTGATGATAACTCATAACTAGAATTTAGAATAACTACTTCAGAGACTTGGAAAATTTTTGCAGTCTCCTTATTTTAGTGATGGCTGTTGTTTTATTACTAATTTCATTGCTGTAAGGACTAAAAATGTCTGATCGTGAGTCTTTGATATTGTTGAGATTGGCTTTGCAACTTGGTCACTTTTTTTTTTCTGTTCTGTGTGTGTTTGAAAAATTACAACTAATGTGTGACATATTCTGTAGATGTTTGTTAGATTAAGCTTGGTAATAATAATTGTGAAAATCTTTTTTTAGATTGTGAATGAAATGGTGTCTGAAGAGACCTTCAAAACGATACAGATTTGGGGGGAATGGATGGAATATAGATGTAATAAGATTGGGTGTGGGGTTCAACAAGATAATTGTTGAAACTGAATGATAGGTATTTGGGTTCTTTATATTTTGTTCTTTATATTTTGTCTGCTGAGTGCAGGGCCAGAAGCAGGGCCCAATTCCATGACCCTGGGATCACAACATGAGCTGAAATCAAGAGCCAGGAACCCAACTGACTGAGCCACTCAGGCATCCCTGTATTTTCAGCCATTTAAAACTACTGAATTTTTTTAGTTAGAGTTTTTGAGAAATAACTTACACAGAGTAAAATTAATCATTTTTAGGGTACAGTTATATGAATTTTGACAAATACATCAAATTGTATAACCACTATTACAGTGAACTTGTAGAATTCCCATCACTCCCCCAAATTTCCTGATGACCCTCCCTGCACCCTAGCCAACACTGCTGTGTAAAACCTACTGAGTTTTAAACTTTTTAGTTGAGAATATCTTCACATTGCTCAAAAATTAAATCATTGTGAAAATACTTATAGAAAGTCTTTTCTTACCTCTGTTCCTCTCTGCCTCCTACAAGTACACTTTTATTCGTTTTTTATATATCCTTCCAGTATTTGCTTGCAGAAACAAGCAATATACTTACCTTTTTCTGTCTTTCATACACAGGAGTTAGCATGTGATATATACTCTGTACCTTGCTTCATATATATTTGTTTAAAACATTGTATTTTTGGAGAGCTTTCTAGTTTCATACAATGGTGTAGTTTATTTTTGAGAATGTACTATGTAGTTTGTTTAGCCATTTTCCTATCTATTTCCTATCTATGAACACATAGCTTATTTCTAGGCTTTTACAAACCGCATTGGCAGCGGGCGGGGAGGGAGGGGAGTGTATGTGTCCTGGCCCGAGCTCTTTGAAGGAATAGATTTTGTGTTATTGGTCTTTATGCTTCAGTGCCTGGTAATGTTTGATGCATAGAGATTTCTTTGGGCAGGTAGCAGGGTGGTTAGTTGGTAGATACCAGGAAGGTCAGTGTGACCACTCTTACCTGATGGATTGCCTAAAAACAGACTTTCTCAGGATGTCTTGTGCCTGAGATGTTACATAAAAAACATGTTAGAGCTATAAAATCCTTGATAGTTTCATGCCTGATTATAGCTGGTTTCTTTTTCCTTTAGTAAACTAGAGGATGCCTTCTGAACAAACTCCGCCAGCTGATCTGTTTTAGTTTTGCTTGTTTTTTATAGTATGACATATTTTTAGTTTATAGAGTTCAATAGTCCTCTACTAACAAGTATCCCCCCCCTTAATAAAGGGGTGGTTTTATTGGTTATGAAAACTCAAGTAGAAAGGGTTTGGAGGTTAGAAAATACCAATTTTTTTAAAGTAATATACAGTATGTTAAAGACATCTTACTAATCACCCCAAAACAAAGCTAATGTCACACAAAGAAGTTGATTAATAGCTGACATTATTTCACATGAACACTGAACAAGTGATTTTGGAATCTGTGTGAGAAAACAGCTCAGGTGGCAAGAAAGAGATACAGGCTTGCTCCTGGGCTGGGGGGCTGGTGGGGGAAAGAGGGGATTAGTATATAATAGGAAACTTATCAAAAAATATGTGGTCCAAACTTCCTGTAATGGTTTTTGGCTACTTGCTAGATGTTTCTGATGTTTGAAGCTAGTTCTAATAAGATGCTTCATTTTTCTTAAAAATTTCTTTGAAGCCAGATGAGAAACAGTGCTAGAGATTATAATGCCAGCTCAGCAGTCTAGTTCCTTAGGTGGATATAATTTTATGCACACACATCTGATCAAGACATGATTACATATTTACCAAAAAAATTATCAACAGCAAAATGGTGCCAGTGTATGAATGTTTCAGTGAGGAGAAAATAAAAGATAAAAGTTTCAAGGAATCATGATCCCAGGGTCCTGGGATCGAGCCCCACATCGGGCTCTCTGCTCCTCGGAGATCCTGCTTCCTCCTCTCTCTGCCTCTCTGCCTACCTGTGATCTGTCTCTCTCTCTGTCAAATAAATAAGTAAAATTAAAAAAAAAAGTTTCAAGGAAACATTTACTAAATGTCAAATACATCTCTGTGATCAAATGTGGCTTTAATCTCTTGGCACAATTACACAGATTCCCCAGGTCTGTTATATCAGTGCTCTGCTGCTTTATACACTAAGATGCACCTGATTCTAATCAAACTCAGAATAGCTAGGTCAGAAGTATTCTTTCCCCACATCTAGAACCTTTCGCATTGCCCACCAATACTCAGAACAGAAGATAGAAATTGCTTTTAAAGATTGATATTTTTCATTTCCCCTTCATGTGCCACAAGCTCTATCATACAAAGCAAATATTACATGAAGACTGAAGAAAACTGAGAATTTCCCTACATTTTTGGTGTGTGTGTGTGTGTGTGTGTGTGTGTATGTGTTTTAAATGCCCCTTTTGCAGCAGCCTCTCAGGGGTAAGGAAGGTGCTCTCAGATCTGCTGGTTCTTTCCTGCCTGGCTTTCTTATGCAAGGTAATTGCAGACACCCGTGAAAGCATTCCAGTCATGCTATTTTGGTGGAACCATTCTGTGAGATTGTCCTTTCTCCTGCTTGGATTTTTGACTTAGAATTGTTGTGTCATTTTAGGCAGGAGTTGGCATATCTGCCTTTGTCAAGGCTTTTCTTTCCTAGGCTTCTCTGCATTTCTGTAGACAAGTGATCCTTTCTCAGCTGGGACCTGGAGGAACCGTCTTGAAATAAATTACAGGATTTTTAATATTATTGTGTGGGTAAAAACAATATGAAGATGATCTTTTGGATAAGACAGATGACAAACTAGTGTTTGTTTTTATTCCGTGCTTACTAATTTTTCTGTCTGTACTCTAGGGGAAGGTGTGGCTGATTGATTTCAATCCCTTCGGTGAAGTCACTGATTCACTGCTGTTTACTTGGGAAGAACTGATATCTGGAAGAAACTTAAAAGGTGATTTTAGTGAAGGAGACACTCTGGAGCAGGTAAGAGGTTAAAAAGGATTACAGGAAACCTTGTAATCCATTAAATAATAGCTCCTTTGTTCTTTAGGCATCAACACAGATTTACTAATAGGTACTCAATCATGGAGGTGACCAAAAAGGGTGTATACCTGATTCACCTGGAAGAACTGACCCTGGGTCAGTTCTGTGTTGGCTCTGATCCTAGCTCCTTCCCCTGAGAGAGGAAAACTGCAGGTGCCCAGCGTGTGGTCTTGTCATAGTCATAGTCATGACCCCATCAGGGGGACCTTACTGCAGTGTTTCCCTCACCAGATTTCTCTTCCACCCACGGTGGCCTTCAGACCACCCACCATCCTCCCTTTCTGCCCCTCAGCAGATGATTCCACATCCTCCTTCATAGGAAGAGAAGCCGCTGGTGCGAATTGACTTCATGTAATTGTCCTCAGACCTCTCAGCGTCCCTCTGTCCCTCCTCCTCAGTCTAACAGTTCCACCTGCTCAGCTGTTCCTTACCGTGTCTCGTGATACTCGTGTTGCCATTCACTCCGTCATGTTTCCCGTTCTCTTCTTGTCCACCTGCCCTGTCTGTGTTCAGGTATCTTCTGTCCAAGGAGACAAACCTCCTTCAACCTCATGTCTTCAGCCAGCAATTCTGTCTCATCTTCGCAGCCAAACTTTCTTTAAACAACACCTTTGTGTTGCCCTTTTCTGCTTATGAAAGTAATACACGCCTGCTTTTGAAGAGCATTCTGAAGTACCCACAGTCCTACCATGTTGAGAACCACGGTTTATATTTTCTATATCATATTTGGTACACATAACATGCCTGTATACATACATATAAACTTGTTAAAATAAATGATTTTACTACATAAATGTTATCTTTGTGTTTTTTTAATGTATTTTAAAAAGCAGTTTTATTTTTACACCATCATTTAAAAAACCAGGGAATTAGAACGAGGCAAGACTTGAAATCCTACCACCTAGAAATTGCCATTCTTACCCCTGCAGTTTATATTGTCCAGGCGTGGTTCTATAATCATATGTACAAGTATTTCCTACTGGCTTCCCTCATGCTAGCAGGTGACCTGTGGTTTTTGTAACTGCTCACAGCCGGTCTCCTCACTTTGCCTCTCCTGCCTGCTGCCTCTCTACCTGTGTGCCCCTCCACCCGTGCGGTTGGCCTCTGCCCCTGCTGCTCCACAGAGCCTGCTCTTGGCAGGGGCTCTATGGGCCGCTGCGAGGGCCAGGGAACGATGCATGGCAACATTTGAATGTGTTACCCTCTTCAGTGTTTTCATCGCACATCTTCCTCTGGTTTCCATGATACATGCTCTCCTCCTGGGTTTCTTCCTGCTTTTCTGGCTGCTGCCTTGCTTTCAGTGTTAGGATCTTTTGTCTTAGCTCTGAAATACTTCTTTTCATCATTACTCTGTCTGGGCCCTTTCTGGCCCTGTTTTTCTAGATCTGGCTCAGATGGCTATTTTCCCTGTCAAGGCTCTTGCCCTGTTGTGTTGTACTTGCCCCAGACTGTAAGTTGCTGGGGCGGGGGGGGAGTATCTCTCATGTTCTCCACAGATGGGTGTGGCTTAGCACAATTCAGGCACAGTTGATTTTTGTTAAATTAATGGCTGAAAGAATTGTCTTCGTGCTGGCATCTTAGAGTTGGGGGCCATTAAATCTGAATGTCAAGGAAAGAGAGTGTAAATTATTCAGCACAGGGTTATTTTTAAATATGAGGGACACAGTAGATAGAAACAGTTTGTACAAAATTCACTCTATGATCCAAATCCTTTCTTTCTTTTTAATTTAAACAACATTATATTGGAGGTCGGGGGCTGACAGGGAAACAGGAGCAGGCTCCTGCCTTTTCCCCAGAGTCATGTCCTGCCTGTCTCACCGTTCTTACTCCCCTCCATGGAGACCTGGCTTTTCTTCTCATTCTCACAGCTACAAAGCCCTACCTCAGGATCTTTGCCCCGGTTGTGCCCATTACTTTCCAAGTTGTGCCCAGTCCCTGCCTGAGTTCCCAGACCTCCCGGGGCTGCTTTCATCATACTTTTCAGTCCACATGTTCCGTCCTCAGCAAGGTGTTACCTGACCACCCCTGTGGCCTCTTATCATAGCACCCTGTTGTTGTGTTTTTAGAACACCTCTCACTATCTGAAATGATCTTGCTGTTGTATTTATTTGCTTATTTATTGGCTGTCTGCCAGACTGGTTTACCAGTTATCTCCTACACCTAGGACGAAGTCAGCGCAAAGTGGGTGTTTCCTAAGTATTTATCAGATGACTGGTCTGTCATAAGATATGGCCTGCTTTCTAGGGCTCTACGGTCCTGTTCCACTCAAGTTCCTGGCCTATCTCCATCTGCTGGACACCATCCATCCCTCACCTAGATACCTGCCACTCATGAAGTCCAAACCCAAGGCCTTCTGTCTCTGAAATCCTTTTTGGCACAAGGCAACATGTAAATATTAAATGCAAGACTCTAAGCAAGTACATTGAAGAATGTGAAGACTTGTTAAATATGATACTTAAATTTGCAGTTTTCCATAGGTGATAAGAGAGATACACAAATATGTAAGTTAAATGACTAAGAGAAGCACAAAAGTATTAGGAATTCATAGCACTTGCTTGCTCTCACTATTAACTTTATTCTCCAGGGTAGTACTTTCCCACTGTGCACCTATAGAAAATGCTGATATTAATATAGCTCTCTGACCTGCATGAGATTGCTCAAGGCCAGAGAGAACTAGCCACAGGCCTCCGGCCCATTCAAGGACTAAGGAACCCATAACCTAATCGCAGTGAATAGTGGCTGGTAGCATTTAGGGATTGACCAAAGGTCTCCATGAGGGCACTGTTTTCAGATGCTGTGTATTTATTTTCTAGTGAACATGTGGAAATAGTCTTAAAATTTTGGTGTTTCTTTTACTTCAGAATCTTATTTCCTTCCTTACCTAGTACAGAAGGGAACATGAATTTGAAATTGTTATACTAGTATCTTTTTCACTTTGAAGAATAGACTTAAAAAGATAATTCCTCACAGACTTTCCCTTTTTTTTCTTTGTGAAGGATTCTCCAGCCTTCCGTTGCACAAACAGTGAAGTGACAGTTCAACCCAGTCCCTATTTGAGTTACCGACTTCCGAAGGACTTTGTAGACCTGTCTACTGGGGAGGATGCTCACAAACTCATAGATTTTCTTAAACTGGTAAAGTATATGTGTACTCAGTACACATATGTGTACATCTTTGTTTTCAAATTGACTTTGTAAAATTTCATTGTACCCATATACTACCTAGATTTTATGGTTAGGTCATTCTATAATGAAATATATAAAGTAAGCTGCAGGAATAATTTATTGCTTAGAATGATAGAAAATTTGTTTTATTATGTTTATGCTTTTTGAATAATTTTCACAATACTTATGCTTTTGAAGAAAGTCTGTATACTGTTACAGAGCTAAGAGAAGATCCAGCTCTGAGCTGTATTACACAAGGGGAATGTGTGTATTTGTACTCTCGTGTGTTTTGCTATGTGGGAATGTTTGCACAAATGGAAGAAAGAGAAGTATTCAAGTACCTGAGGATCATGTGCCTAGGAGCCAAAGTGATAAACTTATCTGATGAATTAGTTAAGACATGTTTCTCCATGATGATTTCCGACCATATCTGTTGCCAAGAGCTCTAGAAAATTATACTTGCTGACAGAAAAAGTGATCTTGGCTGAACAAATATCCCAACTAGAATGTGCTAATTTAATGTATCATGGTTTCTTTTGACAGAAAAGAAATCAGCAAGAGGATGACTGATGAGAGTGCCAGAATTAAGTCCGAGGTAAAGAGGAAACCACGTTGTCATCAGGAGGCTGACCTCACAACTTCCTGTTATCCCACTCGGGTTAGGGTGGGAGGTGGAGTGAAATCAGTAGCTTTTTATATCCATGTATATTAAGCTGGAAAAAAAATGGAGGGACTTTGCTACTTGTAAAAATAAATAATAAATAGATCTTAAATATAGGAAACCATACTGTTCTGATGATAAATACCTTCTCTGAAATACCTCACTCTTTTGGCTCAGTCTCTTGAGATTTATCTGTGTTTTCTTGTGCTACGTATAGATGTTTCTTGTGCTTCCTGTTGAGTAGATGGGCACATTTATATTTGTTATACAGAAATGGGTACTTTTCAAATCATTGCTATTTCTTGGAAAAAATAGAACTTTATACTACTATAGAAAGTATTTTTCCTACTTTGAGAAGATTTTCATATAATTTTTCTATTGGTTTATTTTTGGTTTGCATATAACTAAAATAATACAGAATTCTGAAGCTATCAACTAACCAAAAATGTCAGTATATTACAACTAGCTTAATATTTAATGTGTATTAGTAAAACTATCATAGATTTAATTAGAATCTGACCTTTTTAAAAAACATCGGAATTTTGGGGAGGTAGATTCACTTTTCTGAGGCCACCATATGAGTAATTATTCTTCAGTGCACTAATTGGTGATGAGTATATCAATAATATCTACTTTACTCAGTACTTATTATATGCTTATTATTACTTATTATATACTCTTCTATGTGTTCTTTGTTTATTGTTTTACGTCCTGGAACAATTTTAAAGAAATTGACATTACCGTTTCCCAGGGCATCTATCTAATGTGGTATCATAAAATATTTTACTGGTTGAAGGTATGTTTTTCAACTTAGGAGTGCACATTTGAATGCTCTCATGGGAAGATAGAAAAGTGGAATGGAATTTCCCCTTTCTGTGTGGTTATGGCAGACTGTACATAATGATGAAAGATACTTCTTTTTTTTTTTTGGTTATCTCAAACTCTGTAGCTTTTTGTGTGGTTATAATCACTTGGATATTAGTATTTAAAAAAAATACAAAGATCAAATTGTGATCTTTGTACTCAGTATATCCTATGCCATTTCTGAGGCCAGTTGTTTGAAGTTGAGGTGCTTCAAAATATTTTTTTTAAGCCACAATTGAGGGAGTTGACTTAACCTTAGCTTTGGAAGCTGGCTTCATCAATGTGGTACTTCACCAGTCCAAAAAAATACCAACTGGAAAGAAATGGACTATAAATAATAGAAGGACTTAAGTAAAATGTGGCAAATATTTTATAAAAAGTACAATTCTTGTTAAATTTTGTCATTAAATTTTTGCATTAGTTTTCCCGAGGCATTACTGAGTTCAACTTTCAACTTTTAAAAATGTGATTTTTATACATTATTTCCCTAGTATATTTAATTTTTGTTGATTAGCTTGATGTTAATAGCAAATATAGGCCAAATGCAGGAAATGTTTTCCTACAGTCAAATGATCATTTATACCTGCCTAAAGATTAGTTTTGAATTATCCTTATATTTTATTGGCAATTTTTTTTGTTTGCTTTTTGTTTTGTTTTGAGGTACTTCCGGTTTGTGCTTGAATTTAGAAAGAGAATTAGCTTGATCCTGAAATCCTACCTTTTGAAGAGAAGACATTGTAGCTATCAGTTTAGTCAGGATGGGACAAATATTTTTACTTTGTCCTGTGGAACAGTAGCATGTTATCATGGGCCTCCGATACAGCAGACTTTGCTAAAAAGTTCTGTTTTTAAGTCTCATTTTGATATGTATTTTCATAATTTTTTCCCATCTACTCAGCCATTTCTCTTAGGGTAATTGAGAATTGTGTCCACAGTTAAAAAACAAACAGTAGAATAATAGTTGAAAATTCATTTGTTAAATGAGAGCCCATGTAATTCTTTTCATATAGTATATCACTGCATACATACTAAACCCCCAGCACATGGTAGCTGTCATTATCATTCTGCTTTACAGACCTCTGTGTATTAAAGGCAAATTCTTTTTTTAATAGAATCAAGAAAATTTTGAGTGGCAAAGGACTTCCAAGATGATTCGGCCCAGTTTCTTTACCTTTTTTCCTCCTTTCCTCCTCCCTGTCCTGTCTTTTTTAACAAAGCAGAAAACTGCTGCCCAGAGGAGTTAAGATTTTTCCAAAATTGAAGCAGAATCAGGACCATAAAAGAACTTCTATTCTAATGCTATTCTCTAAAGGCTTTTAGCCTAATATTTTTTATAATTAAGTTTCAACCAGGACAGATTAGTATTTTAATAATAGAATTTTCAAAAAAAGTTTTTTCTTGAGTATAGTTGACTAGCTGACACACAATATCACATTGGTTTCAGGTGTACAACACAGGGATTGTATAAGTTTATACATGATGCTGTGTTTACAAGTGTAGCTAGGGATTTTTTAAAAAAAATAAAGGTAAGTACAAATTCACGTTTGTGTGGAAGAATTAGATGAGAAGAGATATTAAATACAGAAATTAAATGAGGAAGTAACTGTCTTTGAAAAGTTAATTCAGTCTTTTGTTTATATTAACCAAGCTCATCCTGAGAGGTGACTTAACCATTTTTAGACATTTTAAAGACAAAATTCCTATTTAATTCATTGTTATATTTACCTATGCTAGCACACAGAAAACAGCTTCTGTAAGTAATCTCAGAAAATAAGTGATGATCAGCACACCACTCATAGCACAGGTGTGTCATGGATACACGTGGGGAGGCTTGCGGGAAAGGGAATGTAAGACTTAATAAAGCAGTTGGGCAAGGAGTCCTGCATCGTCTGAAGAGAGCATGCATTCAAATGCGTCTTTTTTCAATCAGGCAAAACCAAACCAAAACAGTGTCTGGAAGGACAGATAAGCTGGTAGAGGTGGGGTGATAGTGCTACCGCACCGACCTGTCCCTGGTGCAGAGCCTTGGGGGCTGGGCCGGAGGTCGGTGCTGTGCGCGCGCATCTGAGCGGTCCTGCCTCAGACCGCGAGAGAGCGGGCACCGCTCTGGAACCAGCGGTTGTGGAGGTGGACGCCGCGGACACGGACACCTGCTTTGGTGAGAAGAGATTTCTGAGGTGGCGACAGGGAAGCGAGACTGGAGGTTGGGGAGAAGCCAGCCACGTGAAGGCGACCGGGGTGAAGGCTGGGGCGAGGGTCAGGGCGCTCGCTACCCGTGGCTGTCGCATTGGGATTTCATTCTTGCGGGAGGTGAGAAGCCAGGGCGGAGGTTGAAGCAAGGGAGAGAGATGATGGTCTGGGTTAGGTTTTCGAAGTGGTTTTCTGGTTTGTGTGGAAAGGAGATCAGTTGGGAGAAGGGTGCCTCATGGCAATCATATGAGTAGCCTTGGGGGGAACTTGGGGGGGTGGGGCACACCACGGGGGCGCCACTGATGGGGAGCACGGGCGGGATGCAGGGCGGGAAGGAGCAGCAGGAAGCCGACCCGTCTGTCAAATAATCTTCTAAAAAAAAAAAAAAGCAATGATTAGGAAATTGGGTATAAATAACCTTATAACCTTCAAAATAAGCTAAGCAATTCTTAATGATTTGGGGAGAAATCAATTTCTCTGAGAATTTGGTGAAAGCTGTGGGCTCCTGAGAGGGTCATAGATCCCAGATTAAGAATCCCTGGTGGGAATGGAGTATTATGCCTCCATCAGAAAGGACGAATACCCAACTTTTGTAGCAACATGGACAGGACTGGAAGAAATTATGCTGAGCGAAATAAGTCAAGCAGAGAGAGTCAAGTATCATATGGTCTCACTTATTTGTGGAGCATAACAAATAACATGGAGGACATGGGGAGATGGAGAGGAGAGGGAGTTGAGGGAAACTGGAAGGGGAGATGAACCATGAGAGACTATGCACTCTGAAAAACAACCAGAGGGTTATGGATGGGCGGCGGGGGGTGGGGGGTGGTGGGGTGGGGGGTGGGGTGGGAGGTTGAGGAACCAGGTGGTGGGTAATAGGGAGGGCACGTACTGCATGGAGCACTGGGTGTGATGCCAAAACAATGAACACTGTTATGCTGTAAATAAGCAAATAAAAATAAATAAATTAAAAAAAAAAAAAAGAATCCCAGGTAGGGGGGCACCTGGGTGGCTCAGTGGGTTAAGCCGCTGCCTTCGGCTCAGGTCATGATCTCAGGGTCCTGGGATCGAGTCCCGCATCGGGCTCTCTGCTCAGCGGAGAGCCTGCTTCCCTTCCTCTCTCTCTGCCTTCCTCTCTCTCTGCCTGCCTCTCTGTGATTTCTCTCTGTGAAATAAATAAAATCTTAAAAAAAAAAAAAAAAAAGAATCCCTGGTGGGATGCCATGTAGAATCAGATTGGAAGCCAAGGATTCTGTAGTTCTAAGAATGGAGCCATCTCATACGGTATAGTATACTACACTTTTAGTAACTTCTAACTTTGATAGTTTCTTTTTTTAACTAATCAGTTTTGTTTTTTTTTTAAGATTGTGTTTATTTGTCAGAGAGCTTACAAGCAGGAAGAGAGGCAGGCAGAGGGAGAAGCAGGCTCCCTGCTGAGCAAGAAACCTGTTGCAGGACTCAGTCTGAAGGCAGACACTTAACCAACTGAGCTACTCAGGTGTCCCTAACTTTGATAGTTTCTAACAATGGTATTTTTGTAATTCATTTATAATGCATCCATTTCAGATTGTCAACTCTCACAAAGTAAACTGTGTGTTAGAATTCAACCAGAGAATCAGAACCAGTATGAGATAACCTATGTACATGCGTACAGATGTATATATAAAACCTTACCACATGTATGTTTATATATAGATATTGTATACACACATACATGTAAATACATACATTTGTGTTTGTAAATAAGGGTTTTATTACAAGGGATTTATTTATGCAGTTGAGATGGACTGGCCATGCAAGTCTGAAGTATATAGACCAGGCTGGAAGTCAGGGGGCATGGGCGGAAGCTCTTGTCCACTGGTAGACTTTCATCTCATTTAGCCTCAGGAAAGCCTCAGCCCTGCTTTTAATGTCCTCCAGGTGGTTAAGTCAGGCCCACCATGAAAGCAATCATTATTTAAATTAACTGATAAGGACTTATTTAAAGTTAACTAATAAGGACTTTACTTCCATCTGCAAAAATTTTTCTTTCTTTTTTTTTTTTTAAAGATTTTATTTATTTATTTGACAGAGAGATGACAAGTAGACAGACAGGCAGGCAGAGCGAGAGGGGTGAAGCAGGCTCGCTGCTGAGCAGAGAGCCCGATGCGGGGCTCGAATCCAGGACCCGGGATCATGACCTGAGCCGAAGGCAGAGGCTTTAACCCACTGAGCCACCCAGGCGCCCCCTATCTGCAAAAATTTCTTGGCAGCAGAACTTAGTATTTGTGTAACTGCAGGATGCCATCACAGACCGGATAAGAAGGTCACACTGTACGTTAGAAGCCAATTCTTCTGATGGATTATAATTTAAAAAGTATACTGTGTAACTTAAATAATAATTCTGATTGTCTTTAAAGGAGCAACTGATTATTCACTGGGGTAGGTGTTATCCTTGGAAGCAGGTGCTTTCGAGAATACTGTATATTTATTTTGTGATGCTGCCACCACTCCAAAACCTTTGAGTTTTTGTTTTTGGGGTTTTGTTTTGTTTTGTTTGGGAAGTTCTATCAGATCCATTTATAAGCCACAGAAGGAAATCTATCTTATTATTTTATTCAATACCTTGTTTGTTTGTTTTTAAAAGATTTCATTTATTTACTTGACAGAGACAGTGAGAGAGGGAACACAAGCAGGGGAGTGGGAGAGGGAGAAGCAGGCTCCCTGCTGAGCAGGAAGCCCAGTGTGGGGCTAGATCCCAGGACCCTGGGGTCATGACCTGAGCTGAAGGCAGCTGTTTAATTGACTGAGCCACCCAGGTGTCCCCAATACCCTGTTTTTTGACCAAAAATGATAAATACTTCCATATCACTTTTCTTATTCATCAGACTTGGTTCAGAATTTTTCCAAAATTCAGATGTCAGCCTCAAGAGGCCTTAATCCATTGTATGCACCACTAGGACATTAATTTTTCTGAAGCACAATTCCAGTCATTCTGCTGCTTATAGCCTCCCAGGTTCCCATCACTTGCAAGTTAAAGTAGACTTCAGTGGGCATCCAACGTCCTGTGTAGTGTTGCCTCAATCTGTCTTTAGAGACTAATTTCACCCTAGCAGCCCATATTATTCTCCAGCCAACCTAGATTACCTGAGATAGCTGAGGATGTCTTTATCTTTCTCAACTGCTCCCTTTGCTGTGCCTACCCTATTTACCCCCACTCACCTCCTGCTCAGTCTTCTTATTCAAGCCACCTTTCACAGCCCGGCTCAAGTGTTATTTTCCTTATGAAATTATTAAAAATTTTCTTTTGTGCAGGAATTTTCTTCCTTCCTTCCTTTTTTTTTTTTTTAAGATTATTTATTTGAGAGAGAGAGAGAGGGAGAGAGAATGAGCAGGGGGAGGGAAAAGCAGGGTTCCTGCTGAGCCAGGAGCCGGATGTGGGACTTGATCCCAGGACCCTGTGATCATGACCTGAGCCAAAGGCAGACGGTTAACCAAGTGAGCCACCCGGGTGTCCCTTGTGCTGTACTGTTCCTCTTACATTTAGAATCCTGTGCAGTATTTGTAAGAAGTAGCTGTCATGGGTATAAACTTTGGGCAAAAACGGTGTATTTGTGGGGTGTCTGGGCAGTTCATTCAGTTCTGAATCTTGGTTTGGGCTCAGGTCATGGTCTCAGCGTCCTGGGATTGAGTCCCATTTGGGCTCCCCACTCTGCTCAGATCCACTTGTTCCTCTCCCTCCTGCTCCTCCCGTTCCTCATGCTCTCTCTCGATCAAATAAATAAATCTTAAAAACAGAACAAAACAATCTTAAAAAAAAAAAAAAAGAATGATGTACTTGCATTTTTTTCTTATAGTAGTGTAGTGCTTTATCTTGGCCAAATGAAATGTGATTTAGCATTATTGAAGGTATTCTGACTTAGAAGCCGTTCAAAATGAGTTCCCAAAACACTCCACAGAGGGAGCATCACCCAAGCTAATAATGTGTCACTCTTAAGGTCGACAATTTAAAAAATGCAACGCTGAATTATATATGTTAATCTTTTCCATTCACATTATAGAATCACTACTTCCGAAGGTTATTAGAATTCTTATCTTCCCTCAACTAAACCAGATCATCAAGACCTATTGCTGTTATCTCAACGCAGAGCATTCCTGACAGAGCACCCTGGCCCTGTGAATAAGCCCCAACTGAGTAATTATTTCTGCCTGTTTGTTCTAAAAAATGCTGTAGAACTTCAGTATATCTGTGTTTGCTTGCCTTTCATCTTCCAGACATTTACACCCCTCCCTCTTCCCCATGCCCAGCTCTAACAAGCACTGTCTCCGTATGAGGCAGGCCCAGACAGAACTGTAGCCACTGCCTACAGAGCTATGCCTTCCATATGTTTAAAGAGTCATTCAGAATGATAACCTCTTAGGATGCAGTTGTGTTTTTGTTTTGTTGGTTTTACACTTAAGTGAAAAATCATGCTTATGAGTTGTTGAATGTCAGCAGAGCTCTAGAAACCCAGCTGCCTGGGTTAGAATTGGCTTTGTCACCTGCTTCTAGCGTGGTCCAGGACCAGGTAATGTGTCTCTCTGGCCCTCCATTTCCTAGTCTACAAAACAGAAATGGCAATAATGCCTACCTCTCTGGGCTGTTGCCAGAAGTCATTGTAAGTCAGTTCTTGGCATCAGACTCAATGCTCGGTATATATGAGCTCTTACTTGCTCTACTATATCACTGTCATCATGTGATTCCAGTGAGCTGTTAACATCTGTATTCTAATAATCCAATAATATGTTCTGCTTTCTGCCTTCCTGTGTTTGGGGGAAGAGAACCAATACTCACCCAGCTTCCCAAGACTCTGACTTCCTGAGTGTCAGTGTGTATATTTCCAGAGCCACTCCACTGGCCTGGGATAGGAGGGAGCAGCAGGGGGGTAAACAGGTAGTTGAGAATAGAACAGATATATCAGGGGGCACCTAGGTGGATCAGTCACTTAATTAAGCGGCTGCCTTCAGCTCAGGTCATGATCCCAGAGTTCCAGGAACGAGTCCCGCATTAGGCTCCCTGCTCAGTAAGGAGTCTGGTTCTCCCTCTGCCTCTCACTCCGTTCAGATTCACTTGCTCTCAAAGAAGTAAATAAAATCTTAAAGAAAAGAACAGATGTATCAGGAATGCTTTAAGTGCAGTTATATTAAAGCAACAAAGTAAGGACTAAAACAAAGGCATCCATTCAGGAGACATAAGAAATGACCAACCTGATAGTAAAAAATTCTAGGATAAGGGAATGCCAAGTGTCTTGTGGACATACCTAATTTTAAACTCTGTAGCTATATGAATTAAACCATTTTTCCCATTTTGCAGAAAATGAGTCGGTTGCTCAGATAATTTGCTCTAGATAGTAAGCAGTAAATGATAGACCTGTGATTCAAACCCTATGTTTTACTCCTTCAAAACTCACAGGAGAATAACCTGAAGTCCATACAGGTTTATCCAGACTGTCTTTAATTAATCTGTGGCTCTTTTGATTTTCCCCTACAAGTGAAATATATACAGCATTCTCAAAAAATCCTACGGGAGGCCACTGATCCAAGGAGCTCCTACTTTCATGAACTGGATTCCAAGTAAAGGAACAAATGTGGAAACATAGAAAATAAGACTTGGGGGGAAAAAAAAGAAACATAGAAAATAAAACTTGGAATTTCCATAGTACTTCTAGGACAGACGTCATTGTCCTGTTCAAAGAGTTCATGATTCTCTCACCATACCAGTCACTGCTCACTTAAATCAGTCAAGCTGCTTTATTGTAGCTGCACAATAAAATTGTAAGAGGCCAGCCATTCTTCCTGGCAGCCAGGGAGACAGCCCTGCTGAAGAGCATGTGTACTGTGCTCTGGACTTGATGAGCACCCTCTGTTTTGTCTTGGTTCTGTAGTTCAGGGTCAGTACTCATGGCTCCATGTGGATATTTTTATTGTGTGCCCTCAGTTAAGCTTTTGGCTTCATGGGATCCCTTCTACTAAAGCAGTAACGACGCTGCGTGGCTGGCTCTTGTACCCTTGTATTCTTGTTCTAAATAGATTATGATTGAATAGACTGCTCAACTTTCATTACATTTTAAGGAAAACAATAACAAACCTAAAAAACTGAAAGCTAATGTGTTCATACTGGGCACTTTTTTCTTGCCTTTTTCTACTTCAGAGTCTAAGTGTAATGCGTCTGTGTCTGCTGGGAGTCAACCTCAGGACCAATGTGATATTTTAGAATGTTCGCTTGCTTCTGAGTCTTAGGTTACTCTATTTCTTTTCTCTGATTTCCCTTTTTTCTGATTCCCCTGGACCAGTAGGAGGTTTATAGGCCAGTGGTAAAATAGGGACACACATACATAGAGGATGTCTGAAAAAGAATAGATGGGTACATATATGTACTAACAGCCACATGGTAGTAAATGAAGATGTGCCTTGATTCATAGTTGTTTTTATAAGGTGTGGAAAGTGAAATTTTATAATTGAAAGTTTAATATAATTTATTGAGTTTATGAGAACAGGACTCCATAGTTTAAAAAAAAAAAATCTTCCCCTTGTGTCCCATTATGAAATACCTATTCATCAAATGATTAGTCCTGAAAATGGGTTGCTACATATCTGTTTTCTTTAATGCCACACAGCTCCATACGCACAATAGGGTGGTATTTGAGAAGGGAGATGGGGCTTGTGGAAGGAATTGTACTTTCCTCATTGTGATTGGAGAACCAGGAGACAAGAGGATACTATGTGGGTTCCTAAACTGTGACATACTTTGGTCTTTATGGGAAACCTGTGTGCAAAGCATTGAAAGGCTTTGGTTCCTACCTTCATGCCCTGCATTTATTTGCAGTTTACAGGGTGTCTTAACTGCTCAGAAGTTCAGCCAACGATTTCTCTGAACAGGTGGAGGCTCGTCTTTCTTTTGATGGGATGATTTCTTAAGAAGTAAGCCCATCCTTAATCTCATTGAGTTCTTTCCCGTCACATCATTGCAAAACATTGGGCTAACAGGCATGGTTCATTATTTACCTTTCTTCCCAGCTCCTAGCCCCAAATAAGAAGTGTGTGTGTGGGGGGGGGGGTAACCAGGCAAGAAAGAGCACAGAGGTTGTGTATGTACGTGTATGTGGACACATGCGCTCACAAATGTTAAAGTTGATTTGCTTTGGTGCACTAGGTAGGACTTGAATTGGGAAGAAGGACATGTGCCAGAGACACGAAGGAAGAATCATCAAAAGATAAAATACTACAGCTTGAGAGGTGACTGGGAATGACCTAATCTCCGTGAAAACTTCTCAGTGGGTCATGAAGTAGGATAAATGGCAGCAGAACCCTGGAGGGTTTTTCTCTAGACTCTCCTGTCAGACTTACAACATTCACTAGATAAATTGTAGGTCTCCTTTTCTTTCTTCCTCTTTCCATTTCCCCACCTTTGTCCCTTTTTTTGTCCCAAGAAGTCATCTTGTGCAGCCACAGTTTATATGTGGGGCCCATTTTTGGGTTCTAAGGAACTGGACAGGACTGTACCCAGCACTATGCATTTACTCTTGCGGAAATAACTGACAGCTTACCCTTCAATGTCTACAAATTGCTTTCTAGATGAAAAGTGTTGCATCAATTCCAAGTAACATTATCACTTTTAGGAGTGCTTGTTGTCAGCATGGTAAAAGGCGTTTGTCTCTAGGCCCACTAGAAGCCCAATCCACAGCCCGTTTCTCCTGTTTCTCTCAGATACAAGAGAAGCATTGATGATGCTGAGAGCATCATTGTTCTTAGTTTTTAAAGTAAAGTGGTCACTCGAAGAAAGAGGACACTGGGTAGGGATGTGGGGAAGAAGGGATGCAGAAGCACAATCTCAAATACTCTTCAGTGGCACCTGACCTTGACAGCAAGGGAATTTAGGGTTGGAGAAATAGATGGAGTAAGAAGAGACACAACATTTCATTTATTTTTTAAAAGATTATTTATTTATTTATTTGGCAGAGAGAGACACAGAGAGAGAGGGAACACAAGTAGGGGGAGCGGGAGAGGGAGAAGCAGGCTTCCTGCTGAGCAAGGAGCCCAATGTGGGCCTCGATCCCAGGACCCTGGGATCATGACCTGAGCTGGAGGCTGCTGCATAATGACTGAGGCACCCAGGCATCCAAGACAGAACATTTTAAACAAATGACTTTAAAATACACTCTAGGGCAAAAGGATCATGGGGTCCTCTTCCAATAAGTTAGTAGGTACAAGAAGTGAAAAGTGCAAGGCCGACAGAGGGCTGCTGCCCATCACTATTGGTTGTTTGCAAAGGAAATGAGAATCGGGGTGAACAGCTTTAGAAAAGGAGAGACAGGGGTGCCTGGCTGGCTCTGTTGTTAGAGCATGCGACTTTTGATCTCAGGGTTATGAGTTCAAGCCCCATTGGGCATAGAACTTAATTTAAAAAGGTAAGAAAAGGAGAGATAAAGATCCTAGGATATACCACAGTCACTTCTGGATTTTGAACACAAAATAGAGCTGTGACACAGTTTGAACAATGGGAAGGAATATGGTCAATCAGGAAAGCTTCAGTTGCAAGCAATGGAAACTAGTTCTGTTTAACTGTAGGAAAAAGGATGTACTGGCAGGATTTGAAGGACACCAGAGGCTTAACAGCAAAACTGAATAAACAGGGACCCAGGAAATTTTTAGGGATCCAGGGGAGAGTGTCACCAGGACTTGGTCACCAAAGAGATTGTGGATTCTCTACTGCTGATAGTCTGCTCAAGGCCCAGAATTCCAGGAGAAAGAGTCTGATGATCCCACCTGAGGTCAAGGGGAAATTACTGCTAGTTTGAACAGTTGAACCATAGTTCTCTAGAAATTCAGCCGAGGAGGGGGATGGTAGGCACAGTGGTCCAGGAAACTCTCAGGGAAGAGGAAAGGTTTAATGTCAGGCACAAGGCCAAAAGTGTAGGTAGTGGTTGGACCCTAGCCAGGGTTGGCAGAGCACTTTGATTGACAGGCCCAGCAAGACTGTGTGCGCCGGGAGGGGGGGTGGGGGGCGTGGGGGTGGGGGGGGGTTGTTCCCCGAATGAAAATAGGAGCCAGCAAAGGAAGGGAGTCCTGGGTGACAAAGCAGCAGAAGCTCATTCATTCTACGTGGGCAGGAGATGGGGAAGGGAAGGGCTGCTGTGGGGACACATCGCTCGAGATTCTTAGCAATCCTTATTGGAGATGGGGGACAGTACTCCAAGGCCTTTGTAGTATCAAAGCTTGAGTTCTTATTTCTTCTGTGTTTATTTTTCTTCTCTGTCATGTGCACTTTTATATCTGATGTCTACTTTGATGTTCCAGTTTTACCTCATTCAACTCTAGTCAACCACAGTGCGTGCAGCAGTTGCTACATGAGAATGGTCATGCCGAGTGTGAATAAACACGATGTTATCTCTGACTTAACATCCCCTCGAGGGAAGCTCAGGACGTAGTCAGACTTATGCTCTTTACTCCACGACAACAATTTCTCTTATGCATTTACTTTTTATGAATAGTATATGCCCAGACTGTCAGCCTCAAAACCTTGAGATCATTTTAACCTAACCTTTTTCTTAATCTCCCATGTTTTTATCACTTAACTTACCCACTTAGCCAGTCCTGCCAATCCATCCTTCACAGCCTTACAATCGTGTCTGCATTTCTGGGTTGATAACCACTGCAATAACCACATAGCTGAGCTTCCTAACTTGGTGTCTGCCCCCCTCCTGCCTTTCCAGTCTGTGCATGGGTTCCATAGGCCCTCTAGGCATTTCACTCTGACCCATACAAACTTATTTCCACTACTCCCCACACATCCACTCCTCCAGGCAGGTACTTGTTCTTCAGATACCCCAGGTTTTTGCCTTCATGCTCCTGCTCGTATTCTCCTCCTCAGCTGCCATGCCCTCCTGTATCTCATCCACCCATTCAAACCAGCAGTTTGACGCTGGGCTATGCATTCTAATTACCCGGAAGGGGTTGTTTTTGCCTTTTTAAAAAGATTTATTTATTTCTTTTAGAGAAAGAGGGAGAAAGTGTGAGCAGGGGTTGGGGTTGGGGAGAAGGGCAAAGGAAAAGGGAAGGAGAGAATCTCAAGCAGACTCTCTGCTGAGCTTGGAGCCTGACACAGGGCTCAATCTTACAACCTGGAGACCTTGACCTGAGCCTAAATCAAGAGTCAGATGCTTAACTGACTGAGCCACCCAGTGGCTCACCAGTGATGCCCCACTGTTTTGTTTTTTGATACCAATGCGAAGGACCCAGCTCAATCCCCCAGATAATTCTAAGGTACTGCTAGAGTTTAACACAACTAGTTAAAACCTCAGGCTTGCTGCCAGTGTTCGCGAACCAGTTCTGCTCCTGAGGGCCTCCTGACCCACTGCAGCCACTGTGCTTTTGATCCCTGTCTTTCTTTGAACTTCTAGAAAACTATAGTTCTCTTTGTCCAAACCAGCAGCTAATTTCCTACTTTATGATATTTTTCTTAGTTGTCTCTTGTGTTTGTTTATATCACAAACTCCTCAAGGGCAGGAATAAAAGGCTTGGACAATTAGTAAACTCTTCCAGCTAATGACAAGATGGAGATAAATCCAAGAATGTTTCAGACACTTCTGCGTGGGCAGTGAAGTGTTAGGGACTGAACTGTGTCCTTTCCTAAATTCACATGTTGGCTCACTAAACCCTAGTACATGGGTTTAGTAGTATGGGACTTAATTTAATAGAATGGGACTGAATTTGGAGATGGGGCTTTTTAAAGAGGTTCTTAAGTTAAAACGAGGTGGTTAGGGTGGGCCTGATCTTATCTAACTGGTGTCCTTATAAAAAGAGGAAATGTGGACACACAGAGAGACACACACAGAAGAAAGACCAACTGAGAATACAGTGAGAAGAAGAATATCCGCAAACCTGAGAGGCTCCAGAAGAAAGCAAACCCTTTAAAACTTTGATCTCAGATTTCCAGCCTCCAGAACTGGGAAAAGATTACTTTCTATTGTTTAAGCCCCCCAATCTGTGGTATTTTGTTATGGTTGCCCTTCTAGATTAATATATGAAATGAGGGGGTGTGGAAATTCAAATAATGAATTTGGGGCAGATACTCAATACTTGTAAGCTCTGAGCTGTCAGATACCACTCATTAACAGAATCAGACACTACTATAGGCTGTCCTCCTAGGCAATAGCTCGATGTGTTCATTACTAAATGCAGGGATGCCTTCACAAAGGATATTGGAAACACACAAACACCCCCACACACGAGGCAGAGAAACGTCTATACCTGGGAAGCTGTGTGCAATTCAGGTGAGCTCTTTCCTAAGTACTCTTACTCAAAGCAGAAGGATTTTTATCTGTACTGCTGTTTGAAGATGCAAACTGCCTGCATGTTAGGGCCACAGCAACAACCTGGAAGCTAATCCTTCTTCAGTCAAGCTTCCTTTTGTGAACACCGACCAACCAACACCAAGATTTCAGCCTGGTGAGTCCCTGAGCAAAGAAATTGGATAGGCATATGCTTCTGACCTCCAGAAACTGTGAGATTAAACTACTGTGTGTTGTTTTAAACTGTTAATTTGTGGAGACCTTTTACATAGCAATATAAAATGGATACAGAACTTACTAAATCTTGGAAGTATAGAAATAGCACTGAAAGCTCAAAAGAAATTAGTTTTTGAACACCTAAAAGTTAACATGACTTTGCACAACAGAGACTAAATTTATGGAACCAGTTATCCAAAGAACCCATACCATCAAAAAACCAAATAGGTTTTAGAAGGATTTCCATGAATGACCTTTCTAGAAAATGAGAACTCGCTCTCTATTTGCTTCCCAAAATGATCTGAGGTGACTTTTATAAGGGATGTTTAATGATAATTAAAAAGACAAATAGAGGGGCACCTGGGTGGCTCAGTGGGTTAAGCCTCTGCCTTTGGCTCAGGTTGTGATCTCAGAGTCCTGGGATCGAGCCCCACATCAGGCTCTCTGCTCAGTGGGGAGCCTGCTTCCCCCCCCACCCCGCCTGCCTCTCTGCCTACTTGTGATTTCTGTCTGTCAAATAAATAAATAAAATTTAAAAAAAAAACTTCAAAAAAAAAAGACAAATAGAAGTTATAAACCATGGAGGATGAGATGTGAACAATATGAAAAATCTTGGCCAAGTATGATAAGGAATCCAACTTTTGCATGTCTTAGAAGTCAAGATATTTTTAGAGAGGTAAGATGATAGACTATAGGAGGGATTCTCAGTCCTGGGTGTACACAACAACACTTGGGAGAACTTATCAAAAATCGTCAGTGCCTGAGTCCCGTGTACCCAGATTGTGACTTAAATGGTACAAGGTGAGGACGGAGCACCTGGAGCTGGTCAAACTGCCCAGGTGATTCTAAGACGGTTCCGTGGTGGTGAACCACCAAAGTGTTATTTTTATTATCAAACAAAACCACCCAAACTGATTCATTAGGGAGATACATTATGCTTTGGGATTTTATGTTGTGAAATTTGTGTAACAGAGATGTCCTTATGCCTTTATGCTTAAATAGTTTTGCAGAACATGCAAAGATATTTATATGGCTATTTCTTTAAAAAAATTTTTAAGTATAGTTGACATACAATGTTATATTAGTTTCAAGTATACCAAACAGTGATCTGACATTCCCTCTGCATTATGCTGGGCTTACCACTGTGTAGCTACCCCATGCCACGATACAAGGCTAGTACGGTACCACTGACTGACTATATTCCTTAAGTTGTGATTTTTATCTCCGTGACTTATTCATTCCATCCCTGGAAGCCTGTATCTCCCACTCCCCTTCATATATTTTGCTCATCCTCCCCAGCCCTTTTCTCTGGCAACCATCAGTTTGTCCTCTGTATTTATGAGTCTGATTCTGGTTTTTGTTTGTTTATTTGTTTTGTTTTATAGATTCCACATATGAGGAAATAATATGGCGTTTGTCTTTCTGACTTATTTCACTTAGCGTAACATCCTCTAGGTCCATGCATATTGCAATTGGCAAGATCTCATCCCTTTTAATGGCTGAGTGATATTCTATTATATATATATATATATATATATATGCACACACACACACCACATCTTCTTTATTCATTAATTTATTGATGAACACTTAGGTTGTGTCTCTATCTTGGCTATTATAAACAACGCTACAATAAACATAGGGGTGCATATATCTTTTTGAACTAGTGTTTTCATTTTCTTTGGGTAAGTACCCAATAGTAGAATTTTTGGATCATACGGTACTTCTATTTTTAATTCTTTGAGGAATCTCCTTAATGTTTTGCATAGTGGCTGCACCAGTTTGCATTCCTACCAATGGTGCACCAGGATTCCATTTTCTCCACATCTTTGCCAGCACTTGTTGTTTCTTGTCTTTCTGATTTTAGCGGTTCTGACAGGTGTGAGGTGTGAGGTGATATCTCATTGTGGTTTTGATTTGCATTTCCCTGATGATTTGTGATGTTTAGCATCTTTTCATGTGTCTGTTGACCATCTGGATGTCTTCTTTGGAGAAATGTTTATTTAGGTTCTCTCTCTATGACTCTTCCCTTTCTCCCTTTCTCCCCTTCTCCCTTTTCCCCCTTCCCTTCCTATCTCTTCCCTTCCCTCTTTCCTTTCCTTTGTTTCTTTTGAGGTTTTATATCTTTGACAGTCAGCTGATAGTTTTTATCCACATTAACTCTCGGTAGGTTTTTGAAAGTGGTGACAGGTACATAGGTAACTAATGGACAGAGCTTGTTTGGTGAATCTTTATTCTCATTACATTTTCTGGACAACCACACACAGATGCGGTATAGAACATTCCTTATTCCTTTGACCCAGTTTTGTTGAGCATCTGGGAACATCTGGAGTTCCCATCTCCTTCATGGCAAATTTCCGGATCTCTCTGAGTGCCTGAGGGGCAAGCTTCTTGAAACCCACTACGTGGATGTGCTTGTGGATGCTGAATATTCAAAATAAAATGAGAAACATTCATTTTTATTACCTGTTCCCATCTGCCACAGGAGATGTTTCATTCAGGGTGGAGTTAGAGATTGGAAGCATGGAGGCCACAGCAAGGTAACTTCCCACAGGATGCCTACACCCAGTGGCTTTGAACAGACCAGAGAGAGCCAGCCCTCCACCGTAAGGGGCTTCCTTGCCAGCGGATCCTCAGGCGATGTGTTATACACCACGGGCTGTGAACAGCAGAGAAAGGAGTGGCTAATGCCTGGTGGAAAATTCTGCTCTTAGGAAAACTTTTGCATTGGTTTGTTTTTCCCTTTCTCTTCCCTTAGAGTTTGTTATTCAAGATGGCCCCAGGATAATGGACATTCTCTCTGGAAGATACAGGTGGGAGAGTGGAGAGCAGAGAGTCCTTATACGCCTCCCCCAGTATATAATGTGTTCCATAGCATATCATGTGTTTTAGCCATAGTTATCCTCACCTGAAACTGAGTCTGTGATTTATTCGTTGGCCTGATGACAAGGGCAGAGGCAGGGGCCTTTGGGGTGGGGAGCCGCTGGATTCACTCAAGGGTGTGATTGTGCCCTCCCGCCTTAAGCACTATGCCTGTCTGCCCTCCCCCACCACTTCCTCACCTGTTCTGTGCACAGCTGGCCAGCCCCTGCCTCTCCCACAATAACTTCCTAAGTGCTACTGTCAGCTCCTCTCTGGGGCCTTGTGGGTATTTCCATTGCTTCTCCCAAGACTGTTTTCTCTTCTCCAACTTGCCTCCCACTGTCTAATTATGCCCCAGGCATTTCTTCTTCCATCTGTACCCTATTTTCTGGGGCTGCTTCCCTTCTTTCCAATTGGTCCACCACAAATATGTCCCTGGGGTATGTACTCTAGTAATGGAACAGGAAGAATATGGACATCCTAAATCCATACTTTGTCACCACCATACCATCACTTCCCTTAGTCATTTGTGTTAATTTTCTTTCCCTTCTCACATTTTCTGTGGGCTGTGAAGACCAACAAAAATGAATGTTTCTCATTTTATTTTAAGATTTTTGTTTACTTATTTGCCACACACAGAGAAAACACAAGCAGGGGGAACAGCAGGCAGAGGGAGAGGGAGAAGCAGGCTCCCTGCTGAGCAAGAAGCCCAATGTGGGGCTTTAACTCAGGACCTTCGGATCATGACCTGAGCCAAAGGCAGACACTCAACTGACTGAGCTACCCAGATGCCCCAAATGTTTCTCATTTTATACGCTTGATTTCTCTCCTCCATGAAATGTCAGTGAACAGGAAATTGGGGAGATAACAAAATTTTCAAACTCATTCATCTAGTTTACCTCCTGTCAACACACTTTGATCCTTTGTTCCATTTGAAGATTCTCTGCAGAATAATTTCTGCTGTTGGGCCACGTCTGATGATCTTCCTTTCCTCAGGACCTGATGGCAAGCCTCCAACCACATCGCTTTTCATCTTGCCCTTTTTCTCTGACCACGCCTTTCTTCTGTCTCTCTCTGACTGATGGCATCATCTGTGGCTCTCTCTGTCTCATCTTTAAGTTATGCCTGCACCCGGCTTTCTGAGAGCTGAACTCAGAGGCCCTCCTGACCCGGAAAGATAATTTTCAGTCACGCCCTCACCACTCCATTCCCTGAAAGCTAATTGTGAAACCTCTTGTACTTCACTGCGTATTTCTTCTGGTGGAGTGACTTCCCAACACAAAGATGCATGTTTACCAAAGGTTAAAAGGATAAAAGGGCTGGCTGTACACATACAGCTACAAGTGAAGATACATGTGACTCTGCCTGGAACATACCAGTGGGCATTCAGTAAGTGTTTGGTTCATCTGAATCTGAACAAAAGAACTCAGAGTTTGAGCAAGAGAGACTTCTGATTTACATTTTTTTTTTTGAAAGTACAGACAGTTATTTATTGGCCATTATGTTCCAGACCCTAGGTTCTTAATGATGCTCACTGTGATGAGATGTATCAGCAGTCACCTGGGCGAGAGTGTCCACTGAGTACTTTCTGTGAACTTGGCACTGTGGTATCGCTGTGGAGAGGACTTGGGAAACTTTTAGGGGCTGTGGTGTTTGTCAGGCTGGTGAATTTCAGGGTCTGTTTATTATAAGGCTGGGCAGGCATCAAAAGAGTCCTGAATGTGACCTGAGCCCTCTTCAGTCCCCAGTTTGACAGGTCTAGGCATATTGCTCAGGGGTCTCCCTATGACTCCTTAGCCACAGGTCTGTCACTCTAATCTCATAACCACCCCAAATGTCCAGCTACACACCACTTCTAGCCTGTGTGGATTCACTATCTACACTGAGCACTCAGATCTACAGTAAAGACCGTGGGACTAGAGGTGAGGAAAACTTTGTTTCAGCTCTGGTTTTACAGATACACACTGAATTGTGTGGTTTTTGTAAGGGCACAGGATGCCCTGTACCCTTGATATGTGAGTTTCTGGGAGACCCCACCACTGGTTAACCTTTTCTTTCTTTTTTTTTAAAGAAATCTTTTTTTTTTTTTAAGATTTGATTTATTTATTTGACAGACAGAGATCACAAGTAGGCAGAGAGAGAGGAGGAAGCAGGCTTCCCGCTGAGCAGAGAGCCTGATGCGGGGCTCGATCCTAGGACCCTGGGATCATGACCTGAGCTGAAGGCAGAGGCTTTAACCCACGGAGCCATCCAAGCGCCCCTGGTTAACCTTTTCTCAAGATTAAAAAAAGCACACAGAAAAATCAAGAGTCCATGTGCCCAGACCTTGAGTTCCTTCCAAGTTGTTTGAAACCAATATATCAATGACCATCTGGAAAAATTCCCTTACCTTTTAAGCCATTTGGACATGAGATAGTACAACATAGTCTAAAGCTTGAATCACTGCATGATATTTTTTTTATTAAATAAAGAAAGGTAATTACAATTTAAAAATAGATTTTTCTGTGAAGCGGTCAAATTCCTTCCTCGATTTTATGATTGTTGATACTGGGGTGGGGAAATCTCAATCAGTATTCATTAACTTTTAAATCCAATGGATAATGTATCTAATGTATCAGGAATCTTTTTTTTTAATATTTTATTTATTTGACAGAGAAATCACAACTAGGCAGAGAGGCAGGCAAAGAGAGAGGAGGAAGCAGGCTCCCCACGGAGGAGAGAGCCCGATGTGGGGCTCGATCCCAGGACCCTGCTTGGGATCATGACCTGAGCCGAAGGCAGAGGCTTTAACCCACTGAGCCACCCAGGTGCCCCAGGAATCTTTTTTTTTAAATTAGGAAGTGGAAGCTCAAGCTGTTTTAAACTAGTCTAAATACTGTACTTCATAAAATTTATAATTTTATACATTTTAATTGTGTATATTGTGTATATTATTTCAGAACTTGGTAATTCTATAAAGTTGGCCTTGTTTCTTTCAAGTCACTAAAGAGATTCACCACAAGATGGCACTATGCAAGCAGTAGTTAATAAAGAGTCCCCGTCCCCCCTCCCCCACCCCGCGAAATGTTTATCTTACATTAGGTCCTCTTAAAAGCAGTGGTAATCTGATAAAGCTATGCAGACAGAGACAAATGTCCGTCTTGCTATGTGGGTTTTTAGTGACTAAAGTCTTCCTCTTGTGTTCTTCATATGTGCTCCTCCCTTTAGCCAACCCTTTCTGGTAACATGCTATTATCTTGACAGCATGAAGCCAACGGTTAGTTACATATTTTGAGGAGAAGGTGGCTTAGTTAGGTCAGCCTCTGAAGGCATGTGTTAAGTTTTTCCCTTGGCAAGTGATGGAAAGTATGGGAAGGTTATGTTCTGGGTCCTCTGTTGTATTTGCTGTGGATTTCCTTAAGCACCAAACACTTGGTTTCCTTAATTTATCCGTGGAAGTTGAGCAGAACCAGAAAATTCTGCCAGGCTTGTGATTCTCATTTCTGAGAATGCAAGGATGAGTCTGGACTTCGGGGCTCAGTGGCAGCCGTTCACTTCACACATGAGAGCAAACCTAGTATTTTTTCCACTGGGTGTTCGAATCCTGGATAACTGGGTGATTTGGGGATTAAAGGGGTCCAAAATTCACATGGCTTTTAATGCTTGGAAAGATAGCCACAGGAAAGGATGGAGCCTTTTTTATGTGTGTGGAGAGAATGGTGTGCAGGGTGTGCGTCCTTGATGTTAAATAGAACTCTAACTAGCACTTCCCTGTTGCCATGTAGCTAGGTAAATATTTGCTAAACGCCTACCGCTTCTCTGGATTTGGGGCACCTGTCTACCGGGTATGAAACAGTCTCTGTGGGAAGTGAGCTTACCCCACCCTTATCTCTCTCTTGTGACAGAGTTCACCAAATGACACAAACTCTAGAGGGAACGGAGGCCTTGCCGAGTCTTGTCGTTCCCTCTTAGCCACCACTGGAACTTCTGGTGGTCAAGACCAGTGGGTCATTTGCAGGAGCCTTGGAGATAAGGGTAGGCCCAGATGTTCACCTTCTGAGGATACATTCCTGAAGCAGTAGTATTTTCTCTGGCCTGTGATCAAAATGTATTGAGGAGTAGACCACTTAGCTCTATGGTTGTTAGAGGCCTTGATCTGTAAGAAACACTAAAATACTGTGGAAATGCAATGAGATGGAAAAGCCTATCTTTCAGAACTTTTCTGTGGTAGAATATTCTAAGGGGTAGTAAGAAGTACTTTGATGAGTGGCTTAAGATAAAGGGAAGCTTGCACCCCCACTCTGCCATACTCCTAAGGACATGCTAGAGGAAAGACAACAAGCTGTCCAGCAGTCTCCCAGCTGGAGAACTTGTTTGCTAAGTGGGATATACAGTGTGGAGCCTGAATTTTTAGGGACAAAGAAAAGAGGCTGAGTTATCAGACACTTCCATTTTCTCTGTCTCCCCATCCCTTAACCCCACATAGACTGTCATAATTGTCAAATCCCTAAAGACCACAGAATGAAAGGAGTGTCCAGTTATAAGCCTGTGAGAGACACCAAGTGTCGAACGTCTTTACTCTGTCCTGGAGAGAGGGCCAGTTGCTGGGAGGACTTCTCAAAGAGAAGCATAAGAAGAAGTTCATGTGAAAAGTTCATATCAGGGGCTCACTGGTGAGGACTTCAGCTTTTCAGGCCTTCCTTGATGTCCCTCTCCCCCAGGCATCTCGGGACAATGACAGCCATAGATCCTGAATTTTCAAGAACAGTCTGGTTTGAATATTCTGTCCATTTTGTTCAGCTAAGTCTATTTTGATTTGACCTTAAGATCTCACATTCTGACTTTTGGTTCAGAAAATTGCATTCAGCAATTCTTTCTTTCTTGCAGTAGGAAAACCCCTACCAGGTCATGAGAGATGGGCCACTTGGAAACTGCCAAGGCTGGGGCTGGGCATTGCTTGTGTCAGTCCCCTTGGAAGAATATTGTGATTCGATTTTTTTTCACTTGTAAAATCTGAGTATAGTTGACAACATAATGTTACATTAGTTCCAGATGTACAACATAGTGATTCAACAAGTTTACACATTTTGATGTGCTTACCACAAAGGTAGCCACTACCTGTCACCGTACAATGCTGTAACGATATCATTGGCTGTATTCCTTATGCTGTGTCTTTTATTCTCATGACCTATTCATTCCATCTCTGGAAGCCTGTATTATTTCCCACTTCCCTTCACCCATTTTGCCCAGCCTACGTTCTGCCTCCCCTCTGGCAATCATCAGTTTGTTCTCTCTATTTATGAGTCTGATTTGCTTTTTATTTGTTTATGTATTTTTTGTAGTCAGTCTTTCTTTCTCTCATTCTCACTTTCTTTTTAGATTCCGTCTATGAGAAAAACCATATGGTATTTGTCTTTCACAGTCCACCTTTTTCACTTAGCATAATATACTCTAGGTTCATCCATATTGTGTCAAATGGCAAGGTCTCATCATTTTTTATGGTTGAATAATATTCTTCCGTGTGTGTGTGTGTGTGTGTGTACTACATCTTCCCTATCTGTTCCATCTGTCCCATCTGTCAATGGTTAGGTTGCTTCCATATCTTGGCTGTTGGAAATAATGCTGCAGTAAACATAGGTGTGCTTATTATATCTTTTCAAATTACTGTTTTTATTTTCTTTGGGTAAATACCGAAGAGTGGAATTATTGGACCATAGGTAGTTCTACTTTTAATTTTTGAGGAACCTCCATACCATTTTTCTACAGTGGCTATACCAATTTACATTCCCACAGTATGTGAGGGTTCTTTTTTTTTTTTTTCCACATTCTCACCTTATTTCTTGTATTTTTTTATTTTAGCCATTGTGACAGTATGAGGTGATGTCTTATTGTGGTTTTGATTTGGATATCCCTGATGATGAGTGATGCTGAACAGCTTTTCAGGTGTCTGTTGGCCACTTGGATGTTGTCTTTGGGAAAAGGTCTATTCAGTTCTCTGCCTATTTTCTAATTGGATTGTTTACCTTTTTGGTATTGAGTCGTATAAGTTCTTCATATATTTTAGATATTAACCCCTTACTGGATATAGCATTTGCAAATATCATCTCCCATTCAGTTGGTTGGCTTTTGGTTTTGTTGATGTGCAACAGCTTTTTATTTTGATGTAGTCCCAATTGTTAATTTTCCCTTTATTTCCCTTGCCTTAGGAGACATATCTAGAAAAATGTTGCTATGGCCAATGTCAGAGAAATTACTGCCTGTGTTCTCTTTTAGGATTTTTATTATTTCAGGTCTCACATAAAAGTCTTTCATCCATTTTGAGTTTAGTTTTGGGTATGGTGTTAAAAAGTGGTCCATTTTCATTCTTTTACATGTAACTGTCCAGTTTTCCCAATACCTTTTATTGAAGAGACTTTTCTCCATTGTATATTCCTGCCTCCCTTGTCATAGATTAATTGACCATATAATCATGGCTTTATTTCTGAGCTCTCTGTTCTGTTCTCTTGATCTACATGTTTATTTTTGTTCCAGTACCGTACTATTTTGGTTACTATAGCTTTGTAGTATATCTTGAAATTTGGAATTATGGTACCTCCCGCTTTCTTTTCTTTTTCTTTTTTTTTTAAGACTTTACTTATTTGAGTGGGAGGAGAGGCAGAGAGAGAGAGAGAGAGATACAGACTCTTTCCTGAGCAGGGATCCTGACGTGGGGCTTAATCCCAGGACCCTGAGATCATGACCTGAGCCAAAGGCAGATGCTAAACCAACTGAGCCATCCAGTTGCCCTCTAGCTTTATTTTCTTTCTCAAGATTGCTTTGGCTATTTGGGATCCTTTGTGGTTCCATACATATTTTAGTATTGTTTGTTCTAGTTTTGTGAAAAATGCTATTGATATTTTGATAAGGATTGCACTGAATCTATAGATTGCTTTGGGTAATATGGAAATGTCAACAGTTCTAATCAATGAGGATGGACTGTCCATTTGTTTGTGTCATCTTCAGTTTCTTTCTTCAGTGTTTTATAGTTTTCAGAGTACAGGCCTTTTACCTCTTTGGTTAAGTTTATCCCTAAGTATTTTATTTTTATTGATACAATTGTAAATGGTGCTATCTTCTTAATTTCTCTATCACTTCATTGTTGTGTATAGGAATGCTGCTGATTTCTGGTTATTAATTTTGTATCCTGAGTTCATTTATTACTTTTATCAGTTTCTTGGTGGAGTCTTTAGGATTTTATATGAATAGTATCATGTTCTCTACAAATAGTGACAGTTTAACTTCTTTACCAATACGGATGCATCCTATTTCTTTTTCTTTTCTGTTTGCTATGGCTAGGATTTTCAGTAGTATGTTGAATAAAAGTGGTGAAAATGGGTATCCTTGTCTTGCACAGAATGCTATTATTGATGCTGAAGTGAATTGGTCACTGTAGTAGGAGACAAAATAAATTAAGGACTTAATTTAAGCTTAATGGAGAGAAATATTTTTAGACAGCTTTGTGTTATTCAAGAAGGGCCCTCTTGAAGTGTGAATGGACTACAGATAAAACAATCCAATCTCCTGGCTCTAGAATGTCATCATTGACAGAAGGTTCTTCAGATTCTCCAGACTCTTGGTGCATCTTCTGGGTCATATTTAGTGATCCTTTCTTGTATTCCATTTCTTTCCCTTTCTTGAATTCCTCTTTTATTTTGCCAAAGTAGTCTATCAGGTAATCTTTTCATGGTGGGTACATGGGCAGTTAACCTTCTGAGTTTTTGCATGCATGTCCCAAAGTGTCTTTCAGTTCCTTCACATTCGATTGATAATTTGAGTGGACAGAGAACTCTGGATTCAGAACCATATCCCATTAAAAAGTTGAACATATTGCTTCATTGTCTACTAGAAGAAAATTTAAATGAGAGCTTTCTTTCAGGCCATTTCTGTCAGCCATCAAGCCTCTCCACTCCTATTAACTTCTGCTTCTTGGGCAAAGCATTTCCTCATAACCAGAGTGGGGTAATAACTTTTGGTTAGAATTTCCTCTGAGAATGCATCTGCCTCAAGAGTATTAAGCACTTATACTCAGGGTGAAAAGCCATTAATTTTCAGGGCCAGGGGCTGGAAGTTGGGCCTTTTATGGAATTAGTGGCTCATCATCCAAGAGACTAAAAGATTAATTTACTCCTGTTGGCCTCCTAATTGCATTGGGCTGAACGCCAGCTACATGCCTAAAATCTAGCACCTAGACACCATTTTAACTAACCAGGGAGCTACCTATTTCTCACTGGGTGTCAGAGTACAGAATACCTGTTTGGTAATTGTCAACTTCCTGGTCTTAAAAACATTTGCAATGTTTGCTGAGTCACAGGGAGAGAAATAACTAGGAACTTGGATGCCAGTATAAGGGACAGGAGTAAGGGATGTTCTTAGCAAGAGGTGATAGCTGATTATAGTCCCTCAACATAACTGATGGTTTTGAATTATGAATCAACCCGGAGGAGAAATTGCTAACTCTCAGAGCTGGCTAAAAGTGGGAGGGACTACCTTGGGAATCTGTGAGTTCCTCGATATAGAAATTGGTCTCGGTGGAGAAATTCTCACCTTGAGAAAAAGAACTTGTTTCTTTTTCAACCATGATATTTATGTTTGCAGTTTTAAGCATGATACCTGGCACACAGTAGATGCTCAATATATACTAAATAAAATGTTTGTGGTCTTGATTACCATGTAGCCACCAAGTTGAATGGCATCACTGTTTTTCCTTGCTATAGTTCAAGTTTATACTAAGCAGGTTTTAGTTGCAACCAATATTAGCTACTTATATTGAAAAGTTAACAGAATATTCTCTTCCACAAACAGTAGCTGAGTTTGAATTGGGGACTGGCACTGCTAAAAACTGGTAAATGGACCTAACACACAGGTAGGGAACATGAAGCAGTTAAACAGCAAAGACCTTCTTCTTCTTCTTTTTTTTTTTTTTAAGATTTTTAAAAAGATTTTTAAGAGAGGGAGAGAGAGAGAAGAGGCAGAGGGAGAAGCAGACTCCCTGTTGAGCAGGGAGCCCGATGTGGGCTCTCCAGCACCTGGGATCATGACCTGAGCAGAAGGCAGACATTTAACCGACTGAGCCACCCAGGTGCTCCAGCAAAGCCCTTCTTAATCATGTGGATTAGGCACAGACTGAAGGGCTTTTGAATAATAGGAAAGAAGCTTCCAGGCAACACCACACCTGGAAAATACAGCTTTCCTTGTCCGTGAAGGTTGAAGAAGGCAGAGCATGGCCCATCTCCTATAGTTCTTTTGTCCACCTACTTGTGGAGTGAGATTAGAGACAGAATCTGTAAGGGCGGGGACAGCAGAGACACAGTTGATGGTGCCCATTCATTCAGCTAGAAAGCTTGAAAAGATGGAGACTTTCCGATAGAATGTGGAGGAGAAGCCACCCAAAGGAGCACAATAAAACCAACACCAAGAAGTGTCTGCCCACCTGGCCTGGCTGACAGAAAGTAAGGGGTCTGGCAGCCCAGACAGACTGCCTTCAACTCATGTTGTTTCTGAATCAAAAATCAGAACTTATGGTCTGAGAGAGGATGTATCCTGGCTTGTGAATTTATTTTCATATATGAAAATAATATCACAAGGTTATAGGAAGATGCAAAAATACCTCTGGGCTCTCTGCATGTCACATATAATTTATTAGAGATAGATGGGCTATTACAGTTGTGATGCCAGTATAATGTTTGCAGTTGGAATTTATTCCCTACTTAATACATACATTTTGCATGGGGAGATGGAGAGGAGAAGGGAATTGAGGGAAATTGGAAGGGGAGGTGAACCATGAGAGACTATGGACACTGAAAAACAACCTGAGGGTTTTGAAGGGGTGGGGGTGGGAGGTTGGGGGAACCAGGTGGTGGGTATTGGGGAGAGCACGTACTGCATGGAGCACTGGGTGTGGTGCAAAAATAATGAATACTGTTACGCTGAAAAGAAATTTTAAAAAATTAATTATATTTTAAAAATTTAGAAATTAAAAAAATATATATACATTTTGCTAGATGGTTTCTCTTAACTTATGTTTCACACTTTTAGCTTCTTGTGGCTAAGTGGTATTTTGTGAAGCAGAAGGAATAATAACATCAAACATGTACTGTTTGTATTATTGTCAGCTTTCCATGTTTATCTGATTTATTTCTTACAACTTTAGGAGAGCAGCTCTTTTTTTTTTTTTTTTTTTTTTTTTTTCAGATGAAGGACTGGTAACACAGCCCAGAAGTGGCAGAGCTGGTTCTGCCCAGGTCTAATTCCAGGCCCTGAGCTTTTTTTTTTTTTTTAAAGATTTTATTTATTTATTTAATAGATAGAGATCACAAGTAGGTAGAGAGGCAGGCAGAGAGAGAGAGGAGAAAGCAGGCTCCCCGCCAAGCAGAGAGTCCGATGTGGGGCTCGATCCCAGGACCCTGGCATCATGACCTGAGCCAAAGGCAGAGGCTCAACCAACTGAGCCACCCAGGTGCCCCTGGCCCCTGAGCTTTTAACCAAGGTGCTGATCATTTCCTTTCTATGTGGACATTTAAATTCTTTTTTTTTTTCTTTTGTTATTATAACCAACCCCACAAGGAACATCTCTATCCATACGCCATCTCTGATGTAATGTTGTTGCTCTAAATAACGAAGTTAGAATGTGACTATTTTAATGACAGTTGGCACATTGTGCTAAAATAACTTCAAAAATAATTATGCCCATTTGTAATATATAAATGACATATAAACATGTCACCTTCTTTGTCCATCAATCTATAAATTACATCCTGCTAGCATTATTTATGTTAATGTAAAATTTTGTTTGCTAATTAAGTAGCAAAATGAAAGTTCAGTATTTTGATATTTATAATTAGAACAATTAAATAATATTTCATATATTTTTCCACTGGCTAGATAATTCTTTGAATTGTAGCTTTATGTCCTTTTCCCATTTATCCAGAAGATGTTTTAAAAAGTCAGTTATAAGGATTTTCTCTTAGTAATAATAATATTAACCCTTTGTTAGAGTTGGTGCAAATATCTCTCTTGGTCTGTTTGCATTTCAATTGTTTTTCTCATTTGACATATTTCCAAATATGTCATTTCAAACTTTTTAATTTAACATGCTGCTTCTAGACACAATTATCTCTTCCAACTTCTTCTCCAGATATTTCAAGATGATCTTATTTTCCTGCTCTTCGGTTAAGCAATACTGTTTGGAATTTATATTGATTTTTGGTGTGACAGATATGCCTGACATGCTCGAGGCTGTTTCACAACAAACAAAAAAATCTTTAACCCCAACCTGCACCCACCCAGCTCCCCACCCAGCTACTGCTCTTTCTTCACTTCCTCACCTCCCACTCACCTCCACCCATTCCAGTCTGGATTCCATCTCAGTCATACAAACAACATCCTTCTCTGCTCACCAATGACCTATACTTTCATTTCTGTTGGGTTTTAAATTACTAGGAGTTGGCAGATCATACGGCAGTTATATATTCAGTCTTATTAAAAAAAAAAACAACTGCTACGGTCTTATCCAAAGTAGTTGTACCATTTTAAAGTCCTACTAACACTGTAAGAAAATTCCAGTTGCATCCCCTGGCCAGCATTTCATATAGTCAGTCTTTAAATTTCAGCTTTAATGGGCATCAAGTGGCATGTTACTCTGAGTTTAATTTTCATATCCGCAATGACTAATGATTTTGAGCAATGATAATGATTTCTTTGTGCTCACTGGTGATTTGTGTATCATCATTTAGTGAAATGTCTGTTAAAATCTTTTGCCCATTTAAAAATTGGTTTTGTCTTTTTATTTTTGACTTGTGGAAATACTTTATATATTCTGGATGTAAGATTTCTGTCAGATACATGTATTGTATATTTCTCCCAGCCTGTGGCTTGCCTTTTCAATGTTCTTAAAGGTGTTCTTTGAACAGGGTTTTAAATTGTGATGATTTCCAGTTTATCAATCTTTTCTTTTACAGTTAATACTTTCTGGGTTCTAGGAAATTGTTGCCTACCCCTAGGTCATGAAAATATTCCTATTTGTTTTCTTCTAGGAGCCTTATAGTTTTGGCTTTTACTTTCAGGTCTAAGATCCATCTTTTTTTTTTTTTTTTTCCTAAAGATTTTATTTATTTATTTGAGAAAGAGCATGAGAGAGAGAGAGAGAGGGAGAGAGAGAGAGAAGGAGGAGGGGGAAGGGCAGAGGGAGAAAGAGAAACAGATTCCCTGCTGAGCATGGAGCTTAACATGGTACTCCATCCCAGTACTCAGTGCTTAACCGACTGAGCCACCCAAGTGTCCCTGTCTAAGAGTCATCTTAAATAAATTTGTGTGTGTGGCGTGAGGCAAGGTTCAAAGTACATTGTTATTTTAATATGGATATTCAGTAGTTCCACCATGACTTGTTGGAATGAATTCCTACTCTGAATTACCTGTGCATCTCTGATGAAAATCAACTGATCACATTTTACACATACACACAATTTCTGGACTCCCTATCCTGTTTCAATGATGCCTTTGTCTGTATTTCCACCAATACCAAACTGTTTTGTAGTTTTATAGTAAGCCTTGAAACTGGGTGGTATAAATCTTCTAATCTGGTACTCCTTTTTTCCAAGATTAATTTGGCCATTCTAAGTCTTTGTATCTTAGAATCAGCCTGCTAATTTTTATTTTTTTAAAGATTTTATTTATTTATTTGACATGGAAAGAGAGAGAGTGCACAAGCAGGCAGAGCAGCAGGCAGAAAGAGAGGGAAAAGCAGGCTCTCCACTGAGCCGGGTGCCCCATGCAGGGCTTGATCCCAGGATTCTTGGATCATGACTTGAGCTGAAGGCAGCCGCTTAAATGACTGAGACACCCAGGTACCGCAGCCTGTTAATTTTTATAAAACCTGTTGGTATTTTGATTGGGATCATGTTGACTCTATAAATCACTTTGACTAGAATTAACATCTTAACAAATTGAGCCTTCCAACTCATGCATATGATGTGTCTATTTATTACTTAGATATTTAAGAAGTTCTTCTCAGCAATGTTTTTGCACCATTTTATTTATTTACTTAAATTCAATTAGCCAACATATCGTAAATTATTAGTTTCAGATATAGAGTTCAGTAAGTCATCGGTTGCATGTAACACCCAGTGCTCATCACATCACATGCCCTTCTTAATGCCTATCACCCAGGTACCCCATTCCCCCCAACCACCTCTCCTCCAGCAACTCTGTTTCCTATAGTTAAGAGTCTCTTGTGGTTTGCCTCCCTTTCTGATTTCTTCCCGTTCTCTTTTCCCTCCCTTCCCCTATGATCCTCTGCATTATTTCTTATATTCCACCTATGAGTGAAATAATATGATAATTGTCTTTCTCTGACTGAGTTATTTCTCTCAGCATAATCCCTCTAGTTCCATCTACATTGATGTAAATGGTAAGTATTCATCCTTCCTGATGGGTGAATAATATATACCATATTTTCCTTATCCATTTATCTTATCCATTATCTGTCAAGTTAGCCCTTTCCACAGTTTGGCTACTATGGCCATTGTTGCTATAAACATTAGGGTGAGGTGCCCCTTCCAATTGCTACATTTATATCTTTGGGGTAAATACCCAGTAGTGCAATTGCTGGGTCAAAGTGCAGCTCTATTTTTAACTTCTGGATGAACCTCCATACTGTTTTCCAGAGTGACTGTACCAGCTTGCATTCCCACCAACAGTGTAAGAGGGTTCCCCTTTCTCCACATCCTTAGCAACATTTGTTGTTTCCTGAGTTGCTAATTTTAGCCACTCTGACTGGTGTGAGGTGGTATCTCATGGTGGTTTTGAATTGTATTTTCCAGATGCCCAGTGATGTGAAGCATTTTTTCATGTGTCTGTTGGTCATTCGTATGTCTTCTTTGGAGAAATGTCTGTTCTTGTCTTCTGCCCATTTCTTGACTGGATTATTTGTTTGTTAGGTGTTGAGTTTGATAAATTCTTTATAGATCTTGGATACTAGCCCTTTATCTGATATGTCATTTGCAAATATCTTCTCCCATTCTGTAGGTTGCCTTTTAGTTTTGTTGAAGGTTTCCTTTGCTGTGTAGAAACTTTTTATCTTGATGAAGTCCCAGTAGTCCATTTTTGCTTTTGTTTTCCCTTGCCTTTGAAGACATATCTAGTAAGAAGTTGCTGTGAGTGGGGCACCTGGGTGGCTCAGTGGGTTAAAGCCTCTGCCTTCAGCTCAGGTCATGATCTCAGGGTCCTAGGAATTTTTTAAATTAATTAATCTATTTTTTCAGCAAAACAGTATTCATTGTTTTTGCACAACACCCAGTGCTCCATGCAATACGTGCCCTCCCTACTACCCACCACCTGGTTCCCCCAACCTCCCACCCCCGCCCCTTCAAATCCCTCAGGTTGTTTTTCAGAGTCCATAGTCTCTTATGGTTCGCCTCCCTTTCCAATTTCCCTCAACTTTCAAAATGCATTCTTAAAATTGTTTGTATTTCTTTGATGTTGGTAGTAATCTCTCCTCTTTCATTCATAATTTTATTAATTTGGGTCCTTTCTCTTTTCTTTTTGATAAGTCTGGCCAGGGGGTTATTGATCTTATTAATTCTTTCAAAGAACCAGTTTCTATTTTCATTGATATGTTGTATTATTCTTTTGGTTTCTACTTCATTGATTTATGCTGTGATCTTTATTATTTCTCTTTTCTTGCTTGGTTTAGGCTCTATTTGCTGTTCTTTCTCTAGCTCCTTTAGGTATAAGGTGAGCGTGTATATTTAAGACTTTTCTAGTTTCTTGAGAAAGGCTTGTCTTGCTATGTACTTTGCTCTTAGGACCACCTTTGCTGTATCCCAAAGGTTTTGAACAGTTGTGTTTTCATTTTCATTTGTTTCCATGAATTTTCTTAATGCTTCTTTAGTTTCCTGGTTGAGCTGTACATTCTTTAGTAGGATGTTCTTTAGCCTCCATATTTGAGTTCCTTCCAAATTTCCTCCTGTTAGAGTTCCAGTTTCAAAGCATTGTGGTCTGAAAATATGCAGGAAATAATGACAGTCTTTTGGTTCTGGTTAAGACCTGATTTATGACCCAGTATGTGATCTATTCTGGAAAATGTTCCATGTGCCCTTGAGAAGAACATGTTGCTTTAGGATGGAATACTATATATATATCTGTGATGTCCATCTGATCCAGTGTGTCATTCAAAGCCCTTCTTTCTTTGTTGATATTCTGCTTAGATGATTTGTCCACCACTGTGAGTGGGTTGTTAAAGTCCTTTACTATTATTGTATTTTCAATGTGTTTCTTTAATTTTTGTTATTAATTGGCTTATATAATTGGCTGCTCCAATTAGGAGGATAAATGTTATAATTGTTAGATCTTCTTGTTGGATGGACCCTTTAAGTATAATCTAGAGTCCCTCTTCATCTCCTACCACAGTCTTAGGTTTAAAGCCTAGTTTGTCTGATATAAGGATTGCTAGCTCAGCTTTCTTTCTTTCTTTTTTTTTAAAGATTTTATTTATTTTTTTGACAGGCAGAGATCACAAGTAGGTAGAGAGGCAGGCAGAGAGAGAGAGGAGGAAGCAGGCTCCCTACCGAGCAAAGAGCCCGATGTGGGGCTCGATTCCAGGACCCCGGGATCAGGACTGAGCCAAAGGCAGAGGCTTTAACCCACTGAGCCACCCAGGCGCCCTCAGCTTTCTTCTGACGTCTATTAACATGATAAATGTTCTCCACCCCATCACTTTCAATCTGGAAGTGTCTTTGCATCTAAAATGAGTCTCTTGTAGAGAGCATCTGGATGGGTCTTATTTTTTATCTAATATGATACCCTGTATCTTTTGATTGGAGCCTATTTATATTCAGAGTAAATATTGATATATATGAATTTAGTGCCATTGTATTAACTGTAAAGTCACTGTTTCTGTATATTGTCTCTGTTCCTTCTGGTCTATGTTACTTTAGGTATCTCTCTTCTCTTACAGGATACCCTTTAACTCTTTTTGCAGGGCTGGTTTCGTGATCACAGATTCCTGAAGTTTCTGTTTTTCCTGGAAGCTCTTTATTTTCCCTTCCATTCTGAGTGACAGCCTTGCTGATAAAGGTTGCATATTTTTCTCATTTAGTACCCTGAATATACCATGTCAGCTCTTTCTGGCTTGCCAGTTCTCTTTGGATAGGTCTGCTGCCAGTCTAATTAATATATGTACCCTTGTAGGTTAAGGACTTCTTGTCTTGCTCATCTTTCAGGATTTTCTTATCTCTGAAATTTGTAAGCTTCACTATTATATGTCAGGGTGTTGATCTATTTTTGTTGATTTTCAGGGGGGTTCTCTATACCTCCTGGACTTGAATGCCTGTTTCTTTCCACTGATTAGAAAAGTTCTCAGCTATGATTTACTCAAATATACTTTCTATCCCCCCCTTCTTTTTCCTTTTCCTTTGGGACCACAATCAATCTAATACTGTTTTGCTTTATGGTATCACTGATTTCTTAATGTCTCCCCTCATGATCCCTTAGTTGTTTTTCTTTTTTTACTCAGTTTCCTTACTTTCCAACATTTGTCTTCTATGTCATGACTCTCTCTTCTGCCTCATTTATCCTGTTAGAGTGTCCAAGTGCAACTCCATTTGCCAGGGGCCTGGGCTCATTGTAATTGCTTCAGGTTGCTCTGTGTGGCTTTTGCTCCCTGAAGACTTTCTGCACTGCTGTAGAGAGTGAAAATAAAAATGGCAGTGCCCCAATCTCCAACCCCATAGCTGAAAGATCGCAGCCCTTGCTTTTCAGTAAACCCTCAGGTAAAGGCAGTCTTCACATTTGTGTGCACCAAACTCTGCAGACTCCTGCCATGCACACCCTCATTGATCCTCCCTGGGGAAGAAGGAGGGTTGCAGCCCTTTGTAAGACCCCCAAATGGAGAGTGGTTGCCTAGTTGTGCCAGGGTTCGCTGTTTATGGCAACACTGAACTGACAGCCCACTCCTGGATTGCTGTTTGCAGCTGGCTTCTCTGCTCTGATGTTTGGGAACTCTGCCAGCTCAGGCACCCCTGTTCTTTCTTTGACCCTGAGGATCTGAGACCACACTGTCCCACCTAGTATTCTGCCCTGCTTTACCACCTGAGCACCTTTCAAGCAAGGTTGTCTCTGATTTTTCTGATTTTGTGCTGATTTTGTGCTCTGGGGCTATATTACTTTCCAGGAGCTGGCTTTCAGAGGCTCCCTTCCCCCTACTGTTTGTCTTCAGATATATCCCCTAAGATTCACTCCTCTGCACCTCCTACCTTGCAAAAAGTGGTCACTTTTCTATTTGTAGAATTTCAGCAATTCTTTTCTTACACTTCAGGTTGAATTCACAGGTGTTCAGAGTGGTTTGATAGATATCTAACTGAATTCAAGGGACCAGATGAAACGAGGTCCCTTACTCTTCTGCCATCTTGCCACCTGTTTTGCACTTTTTAATGTAGAGATCTTACACATCTTTTATGTATTCCTAAGCATGTCAGAGTTTTGATGCTATTATAATTGTCATTTCAAATTTTTATTTATTTGTTTATTTATATTTTAATTCTGGTATAGTTAACATATAGGGTTATATTAGTTTCAGGTGTACAATATAGTGATTTAAATTATATTTATTGCTAGCATATAGAAATACAGTTGATTTTTGTTTATTTACCTTACATTCTGTAATTTTACTAAATTCATTTATTAGTTCTTTTAGTGGTTTTTGTTTTGTTTGTTTTTCCAGTTTCCTTGGCTTTTTTATGTTGACAGTAATACCATCAGCAAATAATGACAGTTTTAATTCTTCATTTTCAAGCTCTATACCACTAATTAACTGATTAACAAATGAATTTTTGTGTTATGGCACAAGCAATGTCGAAGTAGTAAAAGCAGACATCCTTGCCTCATTCTCAGTCTTAGAATAAATGAAATATTTCAACCTTCAGTATGATATTTTTATCATGAATAGGTGTTGAAATTTTTCAAATGCTTTTCTGCATCCACAGAGTTACCATGAGTTTTCTTATTTATTCTGTTAATGTGGTGAAATATATTCATCTATTTTCTTTTTTTTTTTTAAAGATTTTATTTATTTATTTGACAGAGAGAGATCACAAGTAGGCAGAGAGGCAGGCAGAGAGAGTGAGAGGGAAGCAGGCTCCCTGCCGAGCAGAGAGCCCGATGCGGGACTCGATCCCAGGACCCTGAGATCATGACCTGAGCCGAAGGCAGCGGCTTAAACCACTGAGCCACCCAGGCGCCCCATATTCATCTATTTTCAAGTGCATCCTTGGAACAAAACCCACTGAGTTATGATATGTTATTACAAATATTTCTTGCTTTGCTAATATCTTGTCAACATTTGCATCTTTGTTCTTGAGGGATGGTGGTCTATTCCTTTGTTTTAATTTGTAATACTCATCAGGTTATTTCACAGGATTTACTTTAGACTGTTTGTTACAGTCCTACACGTCATATCTTTGCTGTTTAGTTTGGAATATTTCTGTTCATCTGTTTGGGTTCACTGATTCTCTTCTTTTGCAGTGAACAATCTCCTATTAATCCCAGGTGATGAATTTTATTTCAGATATTTTTTCTGTTCTGGGATTTCCATTTGGCTTTTTTGTTGTTTTTCTTTTTCTTTTTTTAAAAGATTTTATATTATTTATTTGACAGAGAGAGAGAGAGAGACCACAAGTAGGCAGAGAGGCAGCCAGAGAGAGAGGGAGAAGCAGGCTCCCTGCTGAGCAGAGAGCCCGATGCGGGGCTCGATCCCAGGACCCTGAGATTATGACCTGAGCTGAAGGCAGAGGCTTAACCCACTGAGCCACCCAGGTGCCCTTTGTTGTTGTTTTTTCTATATTGCTTTTATGAGACTGATGCACTGCCTACTGCACTAAGGAGGCACCTCTCTATATTGCTTTTAAAGTCACCATTTCCTTCCCCTTTGCATCTGTCTTTTCCTTCACAATTTTTTGCCATATTCATTTGTGAATTCCAAGAAACAGTTCATCCCTGGGTCTGCTTTTATTAGCTGTTTTCATCCTTTTGCCATTAGGTATTACTTTTCCCTGCATTTTTTTCCCGTCTGGTAACTTTTCTTTCCGGAGTTTATAATTGTTATTGGCATGAAGATTAATTAACAGCAAATTACTGGTAGCAGAACTCTTCCTATCCTTTCATTTGTACAATAAATAAGTTAAAGTGATTTTCAGAAGTTATAAACCTCTGGTCCCATTCCTGTTACTTGTTAGCTCTAAGATCTTGGACAACTTACTTAGCTTTTCTGAGCCTCATGTTTCATTATACTTCAAAAAGCTATCATCTAGCTCTAAGATTCTGTGATTTTATGATTATCAGGTGTTGGTGCTAGGACTCAAGCACAGGTTTGAGGACCAAATTTTCAACTCATTTATCTCAGAAAGTTCTGCTGACTTAATACCCTTTTTATCTCTGAACAGTTTTGCCTGTTTTCCTTTGCTAATACAGCCAGCCAACTGCAACTACCCCACCTCAGAGAGCCTTCACCTTTGAAGTCCTTTTTTTGCCCCAACATATCTCTTTCAGGAGAAAGTTACCTTTGAACTGGAAAGAGTATCTGGGAAGATAAGCATGGATGGAAAACATCTTACAGCAGATAAATTTTTGTTGCTAGAAACTTGTCACCAGTGGAAAATTTGGATCCACCTTGAACATACTGAATCAAAAATTTTTGGGGTGGGACCCAGTACTGTGTGTTTAAAAAACTCTCCCGGTCTGGGTGATTATAATGTACACTCAAGACTAAGAACCATGGTATAGGGGGCTTATGTGAAAATAGAGGATAAACCTACCAGAGGGTCTTGTGGTGGGGGTGGTGGTGAGTGCAACAATAAAACACATAGAGTTTTTTTGTTTTGATTTTACTCTTAAAAAATAGAAACCAGGGACTATTTTGGTCTTTGGAAAATGGTCACTCAAAGGAGTGTGTGACATTTTTGGGGGGGTGATATTTAGGCTGTTTCACGAAGTAAAGGATTGAGGCTGAACCCCATGACCTAGAAGACAGGGTAGGATTTTCTCCACACTGTTTTGCTCCAAACCAAGTCAATTCTTAGGTCCTCTGAGGTCAGAATTATCTTGGGAAGGTTTCCCTGCAGTCATACTGACTCTGGTATGGATGGAGGTTTGGTGTTGGTTTTTCCCACGTAGGAGTTTATGTTGTCCCCTTAGACTCTCATGGAGCCCACTGTTTGGTTCCTATGGTGGCTTGAGTGTGGTCACTCAACCTACAGGTGGATCCTGGTTAGTAGGCCTAGGAGCAATCTGGAAGGTTTGGCTGACCTGGCTTATAGCACACAACATGTTATCTTGGCAACACACCAGGGCCTATGGTTTTGTTTCCAAACAGGGAAAGATGGAGGTATTTCTCTAGCTAGAGGGACAAGGGAGCCAACATCTTTGGAGCACTTGTAAGTATAAGTGGATTCAAAAAAAGAAGGGGCACCTGGCTGGCTCAGTGGGTGGAGCATGAGGCCCTCGATCTTGGGGCTGTGGGTTCAAGCTCCACACTGGATGTAGAAATTACTTAAAAATAAAATCTTAAAAAAAAATAAGAACAAGAAGGAAACCTGGTTCATGATTGGGCTGAGGAAGAGTCTTATTTAAACCCCATGGTAGGTTTGGTGAAACAAGTAATGTAGGCTTGTCTAGGAGAGAGAGAACATCCTCTTATATTTGTTGGTTTTATAGGGATTACTGTACTTAAAATCTTGTTAAGAAACTTCTGCTACCTGGTAGAGCATTGCTTTCATGATATCATCCTCTTGCTCAAGACCTCACTCCTGTCTGCCATGCAAAGGCTGCTTTTTGCTCCAGCCTCAGCCTGAGGCTCTTTCCCAGACTTTCAACCTCCTTCATTAATTTGGTGTAATCCCACCTTTCTAACCTACCAATATCAACTGCTGCCTGTTTCCAGCAATTTCTGGATGTCTTCTTGCTCACACCGCTCTCTTGTATACCATCGTGCCTTTACTCAGCCTGCTTGCCTTCCCTAAGTCCGCTGACCATCTTTCATAACCCAGCACCCAGTCCGTGATTATATTAGCCCACATTAGACTATTTCCCTAACTCAACCACCAATTTAGTGCCTGCATGTACACTATCTTGCATTTTTTAACTGATTGGCTCTCTAGCTGGTTATTCACAGAAGCTTGAAGTCAGCCTCCTTTGGATTCTTCGTAAGGGCTGAGTACAAGAAAAATGAAAATACCCAGTCATTGGTAGAGCAGAGATTTTATATGTTGGGTATTAATGAATGGAATCAAGGCCTTCCCAATAATGTTCCAAGGAGCATGAGCTGGGTGCGGTGATAATAGTTCTGTCCACGTATAGAATGCCTCTTAACATCTTTGATTGCCCTTCCTCAGTGGCAGCAGTTCTTCATGTTACCCCATGTAACATGTTACCCAGTTAAAGACAATAAGCTGAAGTTTGGAGGATGGGATTAAAAATAGGGGTCGTTTTTGTTTTTGTTTTCACATGGCCATTTCTGCTCCACTTGTTTGGACCACAGCTGCTGCCCATTATTGTTCTGTGTATCTGGCTAATAGTCTGCAGGGGGATTTTTCAGTTTTATGAGAAGTGGTGCTAGGCATTTCCCCCTAAATACACAGTGACTGTAAAATTTTAGGTGGTTCTTCAGATAATGTTGCTTCTCTTAGACATTAATGACATTGGAATGACTTGATGTCACCAATATGGAGGACATATGGGCAGATGGATGAGACACAAATAGAAACCAGACTCAGCCCAACATTAGAAATCTGTGTACCCCCAACAGTTCTTTGTCTATGGACTTTGCTGTCTGCACATACACACATACCCTAAATCTCCTTTGTTTAACACAGACAAAACTGACAACCACAATCAATCACACAGGGAGACTGATCCTGCCCCTCCTCCCTTTTGCACTGATGAATTTCCTTTTAAAAACTTTTATTTTTGCTATGCAAATAATATATGGTAAATGCATGAAAATTAGAAATGTAGGCAACAAAAAGAAAGCATTTACTTGAAATCACACCATCCAGACACAACTACTCTTACCATTTTACCCAATGTATTCCAGTCATGCAGATGAGTGTATAAATAGAAGCATGTAAACTTTTAAGAGTGTAGTCACAATAAACATATTGTTATAAAGTTTTTTACTCATCAGTGTAGTTTTTTAAATTTCTTTTCAGTGTTCCAGAATTCATTGTTTATGCACCACACCCAGTGCTCCATGCAATATGTGCCCTCCATAATACTCACCACCAGGCTCACCCAACCTCCCATTCACTCCCCTCCTCTCCCCTCCCCTCCAAAACTCTCAGTTTGTTTCTCAGAGTCCATAGTCTCTCATGGTTTGTCTCCCCCTCCGATTTCCCCCAACTCACTTCTCTCCATCTCCCTATGTCCTGCGTGTTATTCCTTATGCTCTGCAAATAAGCGAAACCATATGATAATAGAGTATTTCTGCTTGACTTATTTCACTCCACATAATCTCCTCCGGTCCCGTCCATGTTGATTCAAAAGTTGCGTATTCATCCTTTCTGATGGAGGCATAATACTCCATAGTATATATGGACCATATCTTCTTTATCCATTCGTCCATTGAAGGGCATCTGGGTTCTTTCCACAGTTTGGCAACTGTGGCCATTGCTTCTATGAACACTGGGGTACAGATGGCCCTTCTTTTCACTACATCTGTATCTTTGGGGTAAATACCCAGTAGTACAATTGCAGGGTCATAGCGTAGCTCTATTTTTAATTTCTTAAGGAATCTCCACACTGTTTTCCAAAGTGGCTGCACTGACTTGCATTCCCACGAACATTCCCACCAACACCAACAGTTCCCCTTTCTCCACATCCTCTCCATCACATGTTGTTTACTGTCTTGTTAATTTTGGCCATTCTAACTGGTGGAAGGTGGTATCTCAATGTGGTTTTGATTTGAATCTCCCTGATGGCTAGTGATGCTAGGCATCAATGTATTATAATCATATTTTCACCTCATGAGTTGTCTACATCATTTTTAATGTCTAAAAATAATTCCTTTGTCTGGAGGTACTCTAAGGTTTTAACTATTTTCTATTGGTTGGTATTTAAATATATTTTTTAAAGAGTTTATTTATTTATTTGATAGAGACACAGTGAGAGAGGGAACACAAGCAGGGTGAGTGGGAGAGGGAGAAGCAGGCTTCCTGCTGAGCAGGGAGTCAGATGCAGGGCTTAATCCCAGGACTCTGGAATCATGACCTGAGCCAAAGGCAGCTGCTTAACAACTGAGCTGCCGAGGCACCCTGATATTCAAATATTTTTTTAAAATTTCGTAACAAATAAAGAGTCAATGAACACGCTTCAGATACATCTTCAATGACTAGTTTGATGATATTAAGAGAAATCCTTACAGGTGGTCTTACTAGGTCAGAGTATACCTTCTTTTTTTTTTTTTTTTTAAAGATTTTATTTATTTATTTGACAGAGATCACAAGTAGAGAGGCAGGCAGAGAGAGAGAGAGGAGGAAGCAGGCTCCCCGCCAAGGAGCCCGATGCGGGGCTCGATCCCGGACCCCGGGATCATGACCTGAGCGAAAGGCAGAGGTTTTAACCCACTGAGCCACCCAGGCGCCCCGGGAGTATACCTTCTTTTAAGACTTAAGCTACAAATGGCCAAAATGGTTTCTGTAAGTGTCCACTCCTGAGGTTCTTGCCACAGCAAGCACTATTCTTGTCTTTAATCAGATACATTCTACTGGTTTTGATGTGAACTAGTGTTTTTGTAGTAATAATACTAGATGCTGGTGGACAGAGTAGCCTCGAACTGGTCCGCAGTCCTGAGAGAGGGACTGTGACAGAGCCTTGCCCTGAAGATGTTGGGGTAAAATGCTGCAGAGCTGTGCGCCAGTCAGTGTCTGACTTCTGCTCCTGTGCCCTAAGGACAAGCTTCTTGATAGGACCCAGTGTCCAGTCTTCTCACTTTCTTCAGACTCAAGACTACTGCTTTTGTAGCCTTTGCCCCCTGAGCCAAGCCAAGATCAAGAAAGATCTAGTGTCAGTCATTCCCAGCTGGCTATGAGTTTAAATCAACAAACTCATCTCTCTAGTCATTTGCATTTAAAATTTATCCCTGATGATACAAAAAACCATAGTTCTTTCTTTCTTTCTTTTTTTTAATAGTCTCTATGCCCATTGTGAGGCTTGAATTCTTGACCCTGAGATCAAGTGTCGCATGCTCCACTGAGCCAGCCAGATGCCCCTCAAAAGCATAATTCTTAATGAAAGAAATATATTAGCTAAAAAGTTTTTGTTATTTATTCGTTGTAGTGACCCTTCCTAGTCAACCACATGGAGCCTATCTAAATAGAATTAAATGCACGTCACTATCTGGGGAATCACAACCTTCCGCACAGACCATTACCCAAGTTAACACTGGGCACAGGGCAAGAGAGAGTGTTCTTGTGGGAAGAAGAGGGAGTCTCTGTCCCAGGATTCAGGAAGGTGATTGCTCCCTGTGTTTCAGATTCATTCCTCAGTCCACGCTAGGGGTACACTGGTGAACCAGCTCTCTGAGGAGGGCAAATGAGCCCTGATTTGTAGCATTTGCTGATTTCTGTGGTATAAGTACATGTGGCAGATTCCAAGCAACCAAGAGCTTAAACAGCTGGCTTACTGTATTTCTGACTATTAAACAACACTCTCCTTTGTCTAGCGTACAAGAGAATCTTCTTTTGAGTCTGTTATTCAGGGACTGCAGCTGTCTCTCACCTGTTTGTTATGATGGGCACACTGGCACAATTGCTCATCAATATTACATATATATTAGGTAGCACAAGAAAACATTCTGTGATCACAGCAGTTGACTGCTAACACCTGTCTGAATTTCAAGGCTAAGTCATTTCTTCTGTACTTTGTGGAGCATGACACTGCTGTAACTAGATGCTCCCAAGAGGGTTTAGGTGGGCTTGCAGACCATGGTTGAGAAAAACTTGGGACCTGGCCTCTTTTTCAGAAAGAACATACATCAGACCCCATAATCTTCACAAGACTCCATCAATTTTTGTAGCTGGTCTCAGGTAGCTGAGGAACAGGGAATGCTTTCTAACCAGCAGTTCAGACAATATGAAAGAAAATGCTTATGAGACCAACATTCTTTTCCTTTTTTAAAAGATTTTTACTTATTTATTATTTGAGAGAGAGTGGGCACAAGCAAGGGGAGTGGCAGGCAGAAGGAGAAGCAGACTCCCCACTAAGCAAGGAGCCTGATCTGGGGTTGATCCCAGGACTCCATGATCATGACCTGAGCCAAAGGCAGGTCATGACCCACTGAGCCACCCAGGTGACCCACTGACTTTCTCTTCTAGATTATGGTATCTCAGAGCTTCATGGGGGTCAGAATCACCCAGGGAGTTTCAAAACTAGGGAGTTCCTAACCCTATCCTCCCAGTATTCTGATTCCATAGGTATGAATTGATCTGAGAATCTACATATTATCAGCCGTTCAGCCAAATGTGGTGCAGGTTCTGGGTTGGGGGTGGGGTGGGGTGGTGAGGAGGACACACACAGAGAGGCCCTGCTTTCCTTTCTTCTGACTCTCTCCATTGTATTAAGGTTGGTCATCAGACACGAGTATGTTCAGACCTGTAGAATTCTCCCCATTGCTTGACTGCCCTTGGATTTTTTCAAAGGCCAACACAAGAACCACCCACATGAAGTAAATGTACATTTTCATACTTGTTTAGATTTAATAATAAATTCCTTTTAGAATCTAATTGAGTGGCAAAAGTGCTTTTTTATTATCTGAATAGGGAGCCATCACATTTTTAAAATCCCCCATGATCCTCAGAATGAACTAAATTTAGTGTTTAGTAACAATACTTGCCCACCCCTCGTTCCTGGTATAATAATGAGTGCCTTCTTCTCCATAGTTCCTGACGCCTCTGCTTTTATTTTAAGATGGCTTAAATACTTTTTGGAAGTGTAGAGTGTGCTTAACTATACTTTCAATAAAGCCATCACAAGTATTATGGACTGAAAGTTCGTGTCTCTCCAAATTCATATACTGAAGCTCTAACTCCCAATGTGATGGTCCTTATTGATGAGACCTTTGGGAGGTAATAGGTTAGGTCATGAAAGTGGGTTATATTGGGTTAGATTAGGTCATGGAGATGGGGCCCTCATGAGAGGGAAGAGCAGGGCGCTCTGAGTACACATACTGAGGAAAGTTCATAGAGAAAAGGTGGCTGTCTCCCAACTGGGAACCTAAGTGGCCCATAACTTGACCTCGGATTCCCAAGCCTCAAGAACTGTGAGAAATAAAATGAACTGCTCAGCCTGTGGTATTTTGTTATGGCCAAGTGAACTGGCTAAGGATTTATGGGCAACCTACTTTATACCCAGTACTCTGTTTTGGCTGCTCTTTCTCTGAAAAGGGGAAAGATAGAACAGTCTCTAAAACTGGAGAAGTCTAACTTTATATTTTCTTCCCTCAGAGGGACTAGTCTCTGTGACTTTTTCTGGTAAGTAAAATTCCCTGAATATACAGCTCTCCCTACCTCTCAAACTCTGCCTTGCCATCTCTGAACCCTACTGAGTAGTACACTTAAAATGTTTAAGATGGTAAATTTCATGTTATGTGTGTCTTTGTTGTTGTTCTTTTTTTTTTTTTAAACACAATTACAGAAACATAGTCTAAGAAAGGTAATGGGGGGGGGGGGCGCCTGGGTGGCTCAGTGGGTTAAGCCGCTGCCTTCGGCTCGGGTCATGATCTCAGGGTCCTGAGATCGAGTCCCACGTCGGGCTCTTTGCTCAGCGGGAGCCTGCTTCCTTCTCTCTCTCTCTGTCTGCCTCTCTGTCTATTTGTGATCTCGCTCTGTCAAATAAATAAATAAAATCTTTAAAAAAAAAAAAGAAAGGTAATGGGGAAGGGTGGGGGACAGGCACACATATCTGGAAAGTGAATGCTTAAAATAAGTATTGGTGCACCTGGGCAACTCAGTGGGTTAAAGCCTCTGCCTTCAGCTCAGGTTATGATCCTAGTGTCCTGGGATCAAGCCCTGGATCGGGCTCTCTGCTCAGCGGGGAGCCTGCTTCCCTTCCTCTCTCTCTGGCTGCCTGTCTGCCTACTTGTGATCTCTGTCAAATAAATAAATAAAAATCTTTAAAATAAGTATTGTAATAGATACACCTAGATCCAGCATATAACTGGTAACAGGAGCATTGCTTTCTCTGCTGGAAGACTAGACAAAACTAAGGTGGCCTGAGAGCAGGAGGGGTCATAGGTCATTTTGGCTACCCTTTTCTCAAGAGACTGAGGACTGCTTGCTTTTTTCCCGCCTAGTCCTCAAGGCATCTCAAATAGCTTAAGAAGTCCTGATTCTTCCGATGCTAAGTCACTGTTTCATGCCCAAGGTTAATGGATGGGGGAAAGAATTAATTCATTGATTAATATGTTGGGTCAGAGCCAGGCCTTTGTTTATGCTGAATTGTGCTTTGGGCACAGAAGTTCTGCCAAAAATAAATAAATAAATACATACATGCATACATAAAATAAACAACCCTGTGACAGTACCATCTGATGCGAGATTGGGACCATTAACTGGAATCAAGAGCAGCTTTTCTATAATGTTTTTGGATTCCAGCCGTGAGTATGAGAATGGGTCCCTTCCTTCTTAGGAAACTGAAAGCACTGGGTGCTGATGAGATTAGCCATAGCAATAGTGATTAATGGCCATAACTTTTTATATCATGTTTGACATTTTTGCAAGTAGCATGTATAGGTGAAAGCAAGAAAAATTTTGCTTATAGAAGGGACCTGCAGAGGAGGCCCCCTTGAATTCTGATTTATTGTTAGACCTCACTGGCCCATGATGTTGTACTGTTTTCAAGGCTCTAGGAGGCCCTGTTGATTACTATATTCAACTCAGATGTGAGTGTTGTTGAACTCCTAAAGACTTGAGGGTAATTTCTGTAATTCTGATACACATTCGGTCTTTTTCCCAGAATGAGGGCCAGCACAGAGGGAGTGGCCCTCTTTGGCCCCAGCCTGCACAGTCATGCAGTGGACCCTGCCAGCTCTCCACCAAGATGGATTCCCAGGTCCTGAGGCAGAAGGTCAGTGATGTAGACATTGCAGATGGGCTTTAACCTGTGAACTAGCTCAGCTACATGGGGACCATAGCAAGAAACAGCTGGGTTTCCAGGCCTGTGTGGCAAAGGAGCTGGGCTGTGTGTAAATAAGAACCTCCCAAAGGCAGCTGTGCTCTCAGTCTGCTGAGCAAGGAGTAGGCTCCAGGGACAAGAGGCAAAAGGCAACTGATCACCAAAGACTTTGATCTCTTCTTCCTCTGGGTATTTACTCTTTCCTCATTCCTGCCCTAGCAAAAGGGAGAAAGGTAGAGTGCTTATCCAAATCCTGTTCTTGTGAGAGTGACTTTAAGTGACAAGTGTAATGACCATGAACCTCAGTTTCCCCATTTGTTATAGACATGTAATCCTTCCTTAGCATGACATATGCAGTCTTTCAATCTGCCACCATCTTTGTTACTCTCATCTCTTACAGCATGCCCTGATGTACATTATACATAGTCACAGTAAACTAGAGACTGAATGTATTCCCCCAAGTTCCCCCAAAATTTGTTTGTTGAAACCTAACCCCCAATGCATTGGTGTTAAGAGGTAGGGCCTTTGGGCGGTAATTAAGCAGGTCGTGGGGGGTGGAGACCACATGAATGGGACTAGTGTCCTTATGAAAGAGACCCTAGAACGCTCCCTTGCCCTTCCACCAGGTAATGACACAGGGGGAAGTGAACCACCTGTGAACCAGAAAGTGGGCTCCCACTAGATACCAAATCCGCTGGTTCCGTGATCTTTGACTTCTAGCCTCCAGAACTGTGAGAAGTTTCTCTGGTATTGTGTAAAACAGCCTGAATGAACTAAGACAGAGTAGATGTCTGAGGTTTCCCCCACTGTCATGTTCATCCTCATTTTTGTTTTTTGGTCTTAATGTTCCCTCTGCCTAAAATGTTGCAACCCCAACCCCACCCCCAGAATTCTCACTTACCCTTTAAGACCCATTCAGAAGGTAATGCCTCACTCCACAGAACTCAGCATGTATTCCTATCACAGAACCTATCAAAGCATCACTTGATTCTTTCCTCTTTTGTTTCCCCTCCTCCTAACCGGGGGCTTTGTATCCATCAACCACACTTCCTGCACACAGTAGTTGCTCAGTACTATCGGCTCACAAGGAATAGGCAATAGGCCACTTAAACTTTGGATGAAAGCTCCAATGGGAGAATGATAACAGAGAGGCCTTTTAAGGAAGGTGCTATAACTTATCTGCACAGGCTCCAAGGAGGAGCCTCTATTGCTGCTCTTGAATGGTAAGGAGTCAATTCACTTTTCGAGGAGGGGGTCTCATAAGTTCAGTGTGTTCTAGAATGTTCCTATGCTAACAGATTTTAGTGACTAAGAGGACCATAGGGCTGAGCACCAGGAGGTAGAAAGCACCAGATGGACCCAAGAGAGCCTACCATTTCCATGGAATTCTCCTAAAGGATATGTCTCCACACTCCCAAAGGAACAACATGACTTTCCTCTGTGGAAGGCTCCAAACTGCAAAATCCTAAAGTGGGTCTGCATCAAACTTCACAAGTGGTATTTGGCCTTCAGAGAAGGATTTTGTTGAGCAGAAACATCAGGAGGGAACTTGTAGCTTTTAAAGGCAAAAGTAAGACTATCTCTTTTCAGTATGAAGAGGTTCAGTCAAAGAACCCTGGGGAGCTGATAAGAAAGAAACTAGGTGCATTTCCGTCTCATCTCAAACACCTTTCAAATTCTTTCAGATTCAAGGTTGACTCTAAGATGGGGAGAAGAGAAACTATCCTAACAGTGTTCTGTTTACTCACATTGCTACAAAACAGCTGGCAAACCCACCCATCAGAACAAGCCTTAAGATTGATTACTTGTTTACTGCTAAACCTTCGACACTTAGTATGGTGTCTGGCCTGTAAAAAACACTTAGTAAATGTTGAATAGATAAATTCAACTAAACACAATGCTCAGTTTGGTCAATTGCTTAAAAGATCAAATCAGATATAATTTTAAGCCAAGTAGGCCTCCTGATTCTTTTATCAATGAGACTAATCCAAGAAATATTTTTTATTAAGATACCTATTATTTTACTGTATTCATTAGAATAATTTGGGTTCCAAGTGGAGAATTTGGATCCTTGAGGGCAAGGATCACACCTTGTTTTTGACCCCTTTTCACTGAAATGATAGCTGATGCTGCTATGAGGTGATCTGAAATTTTGATATATTGAATATTTAAATACAAATTTATTTAATAAAAAAATTTCTCCACTGGGGCACCTGGCTGGTTCAGTTGGTGGAGCATTCAACTCTTGATCTCAGGGTGATGGGATCAAACCCATGTTGGGTGTGGAGATGACTTAAAAAGAGGTAAACTTCAGAAACGTTTTTCTCCATTAATTATATCACAACTAGAACAGAACATTTTGTCCATAGAAATGATGTTAAATAAATTGGGTACATATTTGATATGCTCTTTTTACTGAAACAAACAAACCCAAACCCAAAACTTTTGTTGGTATTATAGACAGGATTTATGGTGCACTTATGCCTGCAAAACAGTTATAGTTTTGTAAAGTACATCTAAGAATAAGAATTTCTTATTAAAGAAAAAAAACAGCCTGCAAGAGGTAGAGATTTCATTGTCCAGCATATGGTAGTCTGCCTCAAGAAAATTCTCCAGTTCATGAGGAAGTTCTGAATGAGTGCCAGGGCCCTTTCCTGACAAATGTTCTTATAACATTAAGAGGAAAAAGTTTCCTGACTTGCTTTTAATTTGATTCTCAAGGATTTAAAGATGTTTTCTTTGCAACCATGACAATGTACAAAACTGGAAACTATTGAAAGGCAAATTAAACCGTGAGAAGAGTAATAATATATCTATTAAAAGCAATATAATATATCCAGTTGTTAACATTTGAATCCCCTCAGAGTCTGTAGTTTTAAGACTTCAACCCCCATAGCAAAGTCATCTTTGACTTTTGAGACACTCTGACTAGAGAGGACATTCTCTGACTGCAACCAAAACTAGACTTTGAGATGACTTGTTCTATCCAGTGAAGAAAATTCTCTCTCCCAGAGTGAAGACGTTTCAGCACATCACAATGTTTATGGCCAATAAACTCTTCCCAACACTCCAAGTGCTGAGCCAGTGGTAGGTGTTCAATAAATATTTGCTAACTCAGGTAAACCAGATGGGCTGTGTGACACCAAATAACTAGGACTTTCACTTTCTTGAATTTTTAGATTCCAACCAGCTACTGATGCATTTTAGTCCTCAGCAGATCAGCCACTTCTCTGTACTTACCCTACTTCTCTTCTTTCATCAGTGAGGTTTTTGCTATCACTAAACCCCCAGGGAGAGGGTAGAGACTGATCCTTCTACTTCCCTACAGATGTTGGGATTTTCCTTCACATTCAGATGGTCTTGTCCATCTTACCATCCCAATTCCATTCAACTTTTCTTGACTGAACTCTATTTTTAAAGAATTAATTAATTAACAAATTAATTAATTTATAGCATGAGAGTACAGTGTGGGCACTAGGAAGAGGGAAAGAGAATCCCAAGCAGACTTCACGTCCAGTGCAGAGTCCAACACAGAGCTCCATCTCATAACCCTGAGATCATGACCTGAACCCAAATCAAGAATCAGATGCTTAACAGACTGGGCCACCCAGGTGCCTCTTGGCTGAACTTTCTAGTTTCTGATTGTTAAAAAATCTTGGTGAACACTTGTAGGGGCCTCTTTGCCTCTGTCTTCCCCCAGCATTTGGGAGGTTTATTCCAAATCTCTTATAGTCATAATTGATGACCATTCCTCTGAAAACTCTCATGCAATAAAAGCGGCTTCTGTCTGAATTGTCATCGTAAGTAGAAGCAGACCCAGTTTTCACAAACACTAGACATTTCAGTGCCAGTTTCCTTTCTGAAACCACACAGGCTACCCCACCTGTGCCCTTGGCATAGTTCCCACTGCCTTTGGTACTGGAAATGGATCCAGGAACTAATGAGGTAAAGTGGCAGTATGCAACAAATGTTCTAGTGAAAAAGAGAGAAAATAGGCCCGTTCCCAGTAGATGCTACTGTAAGGGCCTATTTAGCCAGAGGGATTCCATCTGGTTAAACAGTGATTTTGTTGTTTATGCAGTAAAACTTAAACTGACCCTGCCCCCCCACCCCGGGGAACTTACCTAAAAGCAAATCCAGGAAAAGGTCGACCAGTCCCTGATAACAGAGCCCAAATACAAGGGCTGGTTAGGTCAGGTGGGGTAACGGAGCCCAAATGTAGGGATGAATTGGGCCAGGTGGAGACATCCAATCAGTAAAGCGCACATACTGTCTCCCTAGCTACAAAGGAGTGTGGGCCCCGCCTTTTGGGTGCCAATCCTGACCGAGGTGATAGGCTAGTTCAAATAGCTACTATGGGGTGAATTGTAATTCAGTTGGCCACCTGTGTGTGGCCAGGCTCAACCACCTGGCCTTTGCTGTATAAAAGTTAGTCGGTAATGCAGGGAGGGGTTGCCCTCTCTGAAAGAGACGACCCCAACCGGTCGGTTTGATTCTCGATGCTTGGCGTGAAATAAAGCTTTGCTTGACCTTCGCTTTGTATCAGTCTTGCTCCTTTGACCATGGATCCAACGTTACCTAAATGCTCTAGGGCATAAACGTTTCTTGGAGGGTGAGAGGGGATTATCACTGAGGGCTCGTATTTATAGCCTTTTCTTTTGTGGTGCATGACAGTTGCTGGTGTTTTTCTTAACATGGAAGTTACTGAGAAACATTCTGCTTACAAAAGTAGCTCTTATTTTCTGGGTAGGCAGCTTAAAATATGTCACAGGAGGAAAAGGACCAACATTTGGTGGTAAATGAGTCCCTCTGCCTTTTAGGGCTCTAGTTTCCTTGTGAACAACTGAGGTGATTGTAATCACTGTCATAATTCCATTAAAGCTTTGTGTGGAGGGATAAGAGATAGGGCATGGGAAGCTGTCAGCAGGCTGCCTGGGATGTACCAAGTACTTAATAAATAGTCACCTTGGGAGACTGGTTCTCCCAAGTCCTTCCTCTTTGCCACAGGGTTCTTGTGCAATCCTAGCTCTCCTTGGAGGCTGAAATTCCCTGCTGTGGCTCTCCTGAAGATTCTACTCTGTGACCTCATTGCCTTCACGAGAAGCATAATGACAACTAATATTTATCGTGTACCTACTATGTGCCAGGCACTATCTAAATGCTTTATATGCATAGAAGTATTACTATTTCTAATTTATATGTGAAGAAACTGAGGCACAGGGGTGTTTTAATTGGCTGCCCAGGTGTTAGTTACAGTTTAGAAAGTCACTAGCCCCTGAGGGCTACCCCTTCAGTGACAGCTTTAATGGTGGAGTCTTCTATGCACCTAATCAGACAAAAAAAAAAAAAAAAAAAAAAAAAAAAATCTAACAACTATGTATAACACCTTTTGGAGGAACGTGTGTTGTGAGCTCCATAAACCAGCATACTCATGAATTTCTGGAATGATATCCCTTTGTCAAATCAGGGCTAATGATCATGGGTGGGGAGTGGGCTCCTGACTGTAGGTGTGGGCTGAAGCTGTGTTATAAAGTAGTCGCCCCACTCTCGCACTAAGCTGGGGCTCAAATGTTCGTCTCCCACATGTCTAGGGTGTCATTCTTTTAAGTTAGTGGGTCTGGCAGGCTTTCAGCAATTACTTGATGCTTTTGGATCATCCACTTAAACTGGCCTCGTTTTCCGTGGCTTCCTACACAAAGCCCTCCAGAGACAGCCGTGCTGTTTCAAGTGCTGGCTCCTATGTGGGAGGTCTAATGTACGGAATGGGTCTTTGGGTCATCAAATATTTTAACTATTACTTGTCAGTTGCATGAAAGCATTTTCCAGGCTCTTTTCACATATTAGCTGCAGGAGATGGAATGGCAATGTCCTCTTTTCTGTCCCTTCTTAATGTATGGGAGGTATTTAGTGTCTGCTTATAAGGAGTTCTTTATTGGTGGTGGTTGAAAAGCTCTTATTTCATGAGTCTGTGTCCTGGGCAGTGGCTCAGCTCTTTATATATATTCTCACCAATTTCACAGATAAGACAGGGGCCCAGAGGAGTTCAACCATAGGTAGAGCTGAGGTTGAAACCCAGTTTGGTCTGGTGCCAAAGCCTGTTTTCCTAACCACCAGTCTCCTGCCTCTGGCTGCCTTGAGGTCCTCTATGGGGATAAAAGGGGTGTGTATGAGGCTAATCCAAACAAAAGGAAACTTAAAAATAATCCTGTTTGTGGGGTGCCTGGGTAGCTCAGTGGGTTAAAGCCCCTGAATTTGGCTCAGGTCATGATACCAGGGTCCTGGGATCGAGTCCCATGTTGGGCTCTCTGCTCAGCGGGGAGCCTGCTTCCCTTCCTCTCTCTCTGCCTGCCTCTCTGCCTACTTATGATCTCTGTCAAATAAATAAAATCTTAAAAAAAATTCCTGTTTGCTTCTGGAATCAATTATTTATGGGATTTACTTGTTTTATTTAAGTTAATATTGAAATTAATTTGTACTTTGTGAGTTTAGAACATCTCAGGGTGTGGAAAGATGTAAGACTAGAGCTGGGGGGCCCAGGATAATTAAAAATTAACCTCATAGAACCAATAATCTATAGCTGTAAAGGTGGGTAGCCAAAGGTGGGCTATGTGCCCAAGTTTTATGGTATATTATAAAATGATGAATTTCAATCTGTAATGCAGTTTCATTAAGTTCAGACGCTTCTAATTTGGAATTCATGGCCACTGCATGGCAACGGAGTTGAAGTTTTCCTGTGTGTACTTAGCAAAACAATGTGTTTAAAGATCTTACAAATGAATAAGATAAACAAAGACTGGAGCTGTTAGAGGTAAATAGTTTTTGGTGAGTTTTGGGTGCCTTAGATGTATTTCTTCCCAGATGACAATAAACATTAGGTACATGTCCTATTCCCAGATTATTTTTTTAATTTAATTTAATTTTTTTGACAGAGAGAAATCACAACTAGGCAGAGAGGCAGGCAGAGAGAGAAGAGGAAGCAGGCTCCCTGCGGAGCAGAAAGCTGGATGCGGGGCTCAATCCCAGGACTCTGGGATCATGACCTGAGCCGAAGGCAGAGACTTTAACCGACTGAGCCACCTAGGTGCCCCCTATTCCCAGATTATTAAAGTGGACCCCATAGTTCCCTCTATGAAGGAATGTTATTCCCTTGATAAGGCAGCCTTGTTAGCCAACGTTGTCTTACTTTTTTATAAAATTTTGGGACTAAGACTGTCTTAGATTGTGAGCAGTCTTCCTTCTGATTTAATGAGATGACTTGTCCCTGAAAATTTGCATTTGTGTACCCACGATACTTTAGCAATGGTCAGCGTCTGGTAGACAACACTGTTTTGTACAGACTTCTCATGCACAAAGCAACGAAGAAATTTTGTGCATGAAGGAATACCCAGCTGATCCCCATAGAAGGGCACTGGTTCTACTGAGGAGGACTCCATGTTTTCTCATGGCCATTTCTGCAAAAGACGAGCTGTCCCTGATTCATACAATTGCAGGGCTAGCCTGGAGGTTAGATATGGCCAAGTCCATCATTCTCAGACATTCCTCAGGAACATCAATTTCCTTGAAAACACAGCCCAAAAGAAAATTCAAGGAAAATCAGATGCCTCATGGGTCTACCTTCCCGAATCAGAGTTTGTTTGTTTTTTTTTTAAAGATTTTATTTATTTATTTGACAGAGGTCAAGTAGGCAGAGAGGCAGGCAGAGAGAGTGAGAGGGAAGCAGGCTCCCTTCAGAGCAGACAGCCGGAGGTGGGACTCGATCCCAGGACCCTGAGATCATGACCTGAGCCGAAAGCAGTGGCTTAAACCACTGAGCCACCCAGGCACCCCAGAGTTTGTTTTTAATGGCAGCATCTGCATACCTGCTCTCATGCACAGGCCTCTCTCGCCCTTATCTAGTTCTTATTTATTCACCTCCAGAAAAAAAAATACAGGGCTGCTTCTCAAGCTCCAAGAAGACTACATGGTGATGCTGTTCATCACACATGTCTTTTTGACATTCTTTTTGGGTTGTTGAAAATATGTAGACAAAAGGTATCGCAAACGTTGTCAGACCACGTAAAAGTGTCTAAATTTCTAAGATCGTGAGTTTAACTGATAGGGACTACAATTTAGCTTAATTCCCTAGTAACAGACTATCTTTTGAATTTTGCAATTCATTCATTCATTCATGAAACATGTAGTAATTGTCAAATACCTTCTATTTATAGGAGAGCAATAAAAAAAGGACAGAGCTCATTCTGTGGGAGCTTACAATCAGCAGGTGAGGCAGACTGACTTACCTCTACTTAAGAGGGTGAGCACCTTCATTGTTTTCTAGTGATGGCAGTGGGTTGTACTGACTCAGATCTTACTCAGAATTGGCTTGTGAACCAGGACACTCTTTCTGAAGACCAGCTGAGTGGGAGGTGCAGGGAAGACTCAGAGTGTAGGGATGCTGGTGACCCCAGCCCCACTGCCACCATGTTTTGATCAAGTAAACGGGCCGAACTCAGCTGTTGTGTTCTTGTGATAATGGCAAAGGCTGCAAGTCATACTGATTTTCATTGTTTTATACCCGGATAAGCCAGGTGTCCCTAAATTCTTGGCAGTTGTATGTATGTACATCACTGTATGTATGTATCCATCACTATAGACCCTGTTTAGATCCAACTCTTTTTTTTTTTAAGATTTTATTTTTTTATTGAACAGAGAGACAGCGAGAGAGGGAGCATAAGCAGGGAAAGTGGGAGAGGGAGAAACAGGCTTCCCGCCGAGCAGGGAGCCTGATGTGGGACTTGATCCCAGGATCCTGGGACCGTGACCTGAGCCGAAGGCAGACGCTTAACAACGGAGCCACCCTGGTGTCCCAAGACCCTATTTAGAGAAGAATGTGAGCCCTGGTAGACAAAGTTCAATGCAAAGCTGGTGATTCATACATCACTTCGAGAGAGCAGGAGAAATTCATTCATTTCTACTTCTGTGGATTTTTGGCTCATCCCTAAAGGCCATTTAGGAAAGGAAAGCTCAGAGAATGATAATCTACCTCAAAAGCTTGGCTTTCTTTTTACTAGTCCAGGTTCCCCATTCTCAACTTAAAAAAATAAATCAAAGCAAGCATGTTCTGATTTCACTCCTTTTTAAAAAACCTTTTTTCCAGTGTAATAAGTGTTCCATTTTATAATCAACCATGCTTTTTATTTTGTGTTTTTTTTTTTTCCACCAAAAAGAGGCACAGAACTGCAAGACCCTTTCTTAGGTTAAGTCCATACATCTGTACCCCAGAACATTTGTCTTCTAACTGAATATTTGTCTTTTACATGAGTAATAAAAAAGAAATGAGAGGAATAGGTAGTCTTTATTTTTAAGTAGAATTATTTATGAAAGCACATGCATAAAATATCTACGAAACAGTAGAAAGTTCTGTATTTGTATTGAAGATACAGTGTGTTATGGGTGTAAAGAGTAAAACACAGGTAAATAGAACAGAGGTGACAGCCATGAAGTCGATCCCAGAACATGTAATAGTATATGACAAAAGAGCTTTACAAATCATGTGCTAAAGAGATGAACTTATTTAATGAATTATTTAATGAATGTTGATGGGAAGACAGACTATCTGGGAAGTCTCAAGTTATATTTACTTTTACCATCAGAGGTAAAGACATGTCTAAATGAATTCCAGATGGTTAAGAATGAAATGTGAAAATGAAACCATAAAAAATCTAAAAGAAAATATAAATTGATCTCAGAGTAGAAAAAGACAGTATAATAAAAAAAAATCAGCAGAAGAAATTAAAAAAGGAAAGATCACAGATTGAATGATATAAAATGTAGTTTTTGGTCAAAATATCAAGCAAAATTAAAACACCCAGTACAACAAATGGCAATCTAATGTATTAAGGGCTTTTAAAATGCAAAATGATAAATGCTTTATACCAATAAAAACCGAGTCAAAGTACAGATAATTTGTAGAAATACACGAGGTGAAAAATAATGTAAAAAATGCAAACTCATGAGTTACAAAAATGATTACTTAGATGTGATTCTGTGATTCAATTTCTCATTTGTCAAATTAGCAAAGACTGGAAAAATAATACTTAATTCTAGGGTAGATCTACAGGAAACAAGCCCTTTCATGTACCCTGGATGAATGTGCAAATTGGCAAAATCTTTTTTTGAATACTATTTGTCAACATCTATTAAGAATCCTAAAAATATTTATGCCCTTTGGTCTAATAATTGCATATCAGAGAAGTGTGGACCTATATTTATATCCAGGGATATTCAGTGCAGTATGATTAATAATAATGAAAGAATTGGAAGCAATTTAAATGTTCAGCAGAGAGCAATTAATAGCATGATACATCAAAAAATGGAATATTAGGTAGCCAGTAAACATCTTGTTTTCAAAGACTATTCAGGGACATGGGGAAAGTCTTACAGTGTTCAGTGAAAATAGATACACTCATCCTATTTTTTTTTAAAGATTTTATTTATTTATTTGACAGAGAGAGATACAAGTAGGCAGAGAGGCAGGCAGAGAGAGTGAGAGGGAAGCAGGCTCCCTGCCGAGCAGAGAGCCCGATGCGGGACTCGATCCCAGGACCCTGAGATCATGACCTGAGCTGAAGGCAGTGGCTTAAACCACTGAGCCACCCAGGCGCCCCACTCATCCTATTTTTGAGAAAAAAATTATCTTTGAAAATAAAACAGGAAGAAAATATGCCAAAATGTTAGTGGTTTTTGCTGATTGATAGAATTACAGTTTTCAAGTTTTGCCAATTTCCATGTTTTCTACAAAAACATGTATAATGCTGAGCATAAGTACGAATCGAATGGTAAGAAGTCACAATGTTTATTTTTAGTAAACTGAAAAGCACTGCCCACATGCACTTTTATTATATTTCTTGAACTCTATCTCTAAGTCACACAATCCTGAGACCTCTATCAAATTCACATCTCTTCCTGACAGGTTCCTTATCTACTTTTCTTTTTTTATTTCTTTGTCTCTAGTTTCTTCACAAATTTCTAGCTCTCCAGGACCAGACCTCCTGATCTTCCAAACCCTTCTTGCCATCTGGAATGTTCTCAGTGCTACTCCCTGCATTTCCAAGGTGCCTGGGGTTCACCCCTGCTTGGGGATTGTAAGGGCCTATGTAGCCAGAGAAGCCCCACCTTGGTTGAACAGCCATTTTGTTGTTTATGCAGTAAACTTAAATTGACCCTGTGTGCACACACACACACACCCCCACCGCCCCCAACTTACTTAAAAGCAAGTCCGGGAAACCAGTCCCAGGTAAGGATCAGGTCAGGTGGAGATAACAGCCCGAATGCAGGGATGAGTCGGGTCAGGTGGAGACATCCAATCAGTAAAGCGTGCATACTGTCTCTCTAGCTACCAAGGAGTGTGGGCCCCGCCTTTTGGGAGCCAATTATGACCAATGTGATAGGTTAGTTCAAATAGCTACTGTAGGGTAAATTGTAATTCAATTGGCCACCCGTGTGTGACCTAGCATGACTCTGCAGCTTTCTTTGTGTGTTACAATCTCATTTGCCACCTGTGTGTGGCCAGGCCCAACCACGTGGTCTTTGCTCTATAAAAGTTAGTTTGTGAGGCAGGGAGGGGTTGCCCTCTCTGTAAGCGGTGGCCCCGACTGGTCTGTTTGAGGGCTGGTTTGATTCTTGATGCTTGGCGCGAAATAAAGCTTTGCTTGACCTTTGCTTTGTATCAGTCTTGCTCCTTTGACCATGGGCCCATTATTGGGGGACCCAACAGGGATCATCTTCCCAGTTTGGCCTCTGAATTCCTATAAACCTTTATTATATTTCCCTCTTATCTTTTTCTGTGGGTGTTCTCTTTCACAACTAGATTGTAGGAATCCACAGGGAGCCACCATATGCTGTGTAGTACGATTCTTGGTATATAAGAGGTAGAGTTAGTACACAGTAGGCACTCAACAAATATTGGTGATTATCTCATTCCTGATGTAATTGTGGCAGTACAGTCTGCCACCTACTGGGAAAACATTTTTTTGGCATGTTTCCTTTCCACCTGACCCTCTGAAACAAAGGCAATGGACAATCTCAGAGAGCATCCCCAGTGGAATGGAAATTGGGCTGTAGACACAGCAGATACTTAGAACGCTCCCCTCCTTTTTGTTGCTGTTCTTAGATCTGTGTGCTGGTAAGTAATCACTTTCTTTTCTTTTCTTCTTCTTTTTTTAAAAATAAATAAATATTTATTGGGGCACCTGGGTGGCTCAGTGGGTTAAAGCCTCTGTCTTCGGCTCAGGTCGTGATCCCAGGGTCCTGGGATTGAGCCCCGCATTGGGCTCTCTGCCAGCGGGGAGCCTGCTTCCCTTCCGCTCTCTCTCTGCCTGCCTCTCTGCCTGCTTGTGATCTCTGTCTGTCAAATAAATAAATAAAATCTTTTAAATAAATAAATAAATATTTATGGCAGACAGAGAGAGAAATCACAAGTAGACAGAGAGGCAGGCAGAGAGAGAAGGGAAGCCAGTTCCCCGCTGAGCAGAGAGCCCGATGTGGGGCTCGATCCCAGGACCCTCAGATCATGACCCGAGCTGAGGGCAGAGGCTTAACCCACTGAGCCACCCAGATGCCCCAGGGAGTCACTTTCTGTATTAACTCTAAGCAGATGCTTAGATGGTCCTCTCCTTCTAACCTCACAAAGGAGAGGGAGTTTTAAAGCATAAAGACTTCTTTTTACTGCCTTTTAAAATAAATGAAGTCACCCTTCATTTAGTACAGGAGTTTTCGGGAAGGTGGGGCCTGCTTACAGGGCTGTGTTTATACTGGAAACCGGCTGGAACGAGGAGTGGCAGCAGGAGCTGGTGAGCACAACGTATAGGCAAGAGGTCATGGACTCTGACACATACACGGGCAGCATACAGGCCCTGAGCTGGGGTGAAAGGAGAGGCCACGGGTGGAAACCTGAGGAGGATTTACCGGGAATCTCATGGTGGTTAAATTTCATGACCCACCATTCGCTCAGGTCCTTGGGGGGCCCTAGCATTTTATAGTTATAATTTGGATTTATTTTTCTCAGAGAGGTCATCCTAAATTACATAAGCTTAAGGCCCCACAAAACCTGGCTCTGGTGACTGGGATGCCTTGTCTACACAAGTAGGACTATTCAAGTGATGACGGCTAATCAGAAATGTTGGAGCTTTGGATTTTTCCAGAACAGCAAGGAACCCAGATTTTTATATGAACTCTGCTACATTTTAAATGCTGGCAGCTTAAACAAACAAAACCAAAATAAAACAAGAATAAGCCAACCCTCTCTGGCCTAAACAAGTTATTTCTCTAGGCTTAATTAAGCCCAGGGCCCACCAGACAGGGTTTCTGCTTATTTGAGGCCATAGCAATTACAGAATTGCCAAATGCAGGGGATAGCTCTATGACAGGGACCCCTGCCTACCCTCTCCTCTACCCATTAACAACAGGTCTGGCCACATCTAGACCAGGGAGCTCTGCTTTCTTCCAGGGCTTCAGTCAGTGGTCAGACATTCGAAAAGTGTCTGCCACTGGTCACAAGGCAGGGAGCTGATGGAGGGTATGGATGCAGAGTTGATGTCAGTGTCCTCAAAACTGGCAAAGCCAACAGCAGCATGTTGCCCGTGGACAGTGATGTAGCAGAAAAGTCACCTCATGAACATCCGAAGAGTGACTATTATTCTTCCTGGGCACTGATTAGTCCTGAAGGTAGGGGAGTATGAGTTTCGTGCTCCTCAGGGCTGCAACCGATGATTTTCAGGAAAGATTTATATGACCACTTAAATGGAAAGCAAGTCACTTCTGTGAATTCCCCAGATCTTCCTGAGGCTACACAACCCAACATTTCATAATTGCAGGCTTTCCATACATGAACGCTCTTTTAAAGCCATAAAGGGCCCCCAGATTGTGTGGACACTCTTCAAAGGCTATAAAGGGCCCCCCAAATGAAGCAAATTATTTTTGGGTACCATTTCATGTGTAGAACGAGGACTTAAGTTTCTGTTGTGACAGGGGACATCAGCTGAAGTAACAGGCTGAAATTTGAGGCAGAACATGGCAGTAAGGGTTGTAGGAGAGAGAGAGAGAGAGGACCATTGGGAAAAGGGATGGTCAGTGACAGCCCTGTGGGCGTCCCTCTACTGTCAGCTCGAATTCATGATAAAGTTGCTTCCAGTGGTTGCATTTTGATTGCTAACTAGCCTGTTGTGGGATCTGCTTTGCCACAGACTGGCTTTGGGGGCTGCAGCTTGGCTTCAACTCGTCTGTTGTGGTGACTAAGCATGTCAAGTATGGGGCCAGAGCCAGAGGGGTCTGTTGTCTAAACCACTGCTCCTGATTCTAACCAATGCAGACACAGAAGGGGGGAAAGGCAGAACATGGAGGGTATAGGGGACAATTGTAGAGCATCTGCTCCTACTTAGGGGCGTTAAGGAGCCATCCTCTTGTGCAAGGGCTGCTTCTGGGAAAGGGCCTATCAGAACTGCTTGGGACTGTCTTGAACAACACACCTCATACAACCTAAAGATTTGGGCAGAACACAGGCATCCCACTCACTTCTGAACCCTTCTTACCTTTGCTCTACGATAAGCTCTTCTTGTCACAGAGATACTGGGTCCTGGGTGAGTGAGGGACTTGCCTGCAGGGCACAGGTATCTTCATATCCTGACTAGTGCCCTTTCAGCTATGTCCTACCCCTGCTGGGGGCAAGAGCTGGAGACCCCAGGAAGGTGGTTTGGAGAAAGTATGGGATCTATGAAGCACTAGCACAATTTCAGGACCAGTGCTGGTGCTGAGAACTTTTAAAAGGACTCAATACACTGCAAAATCATATGAGTCCATTTTCACCCTAACTTTTAAAAAAATCTTTCTATTTTTAGAAATGACAGCAGATAGTATGTGATAGGAGAAGATGACAGAAACGAGAGGAGGAGTTTTTCATTTCTCTAGGTAGTAATCTGTGTATCTGAAACCTTCCTGAGAGCAGATATTCCTGGTACGGGCTTGGCAGAATTGCCTCACTTTGTCTACAAATTTGTTCATGCACAAATTGATGTCTGACTTCCTACTGTAATTCCAGGCACTGAATCAGAGGCTGGGCATATAGGATAGATGAAATACATCTTGCCCTGGTGTTTGGAGTACCCATAAGAAATCATGTAATGATGAAATTTCCTCCTGCCTCATCACCCACCCTCCACCCAGTCTTGAGGTCTTCTTTATCTTAGTGACCATGAGGTCACTGGGTCACACAGCTAACCTGCCAGTAAGAGAAGACTGAAATCATTTTATTATGCTCTTTCCATTTCCACCTGGCAGTTGCTGATTCTTTTGCTTTTTTATGTGAGTTAAAAATCCTTCTGATGTGACAGGGGACATCAGATGGGGCCACAAGCTGGAGTTTCAGGCAGAACATGGCCTTGAGGGCTGTGGGAGGGAGAAAGCCAATGGGAACAAGAGGTGGCCAGTGACAGCCTGTGGACATCCCTCTGCTGTCAGCTTAGATTCATGATAAAGCTGCTTCTAGTGATTGCATTTTGATCCCCTTTTTGGCCTGCTGGCTTTAAAAAACAAGCTTCATTCTTCTGATTACTGCTAACTAGTTGTGGCCATCAGAACTGTTCTAGAAACCAGTGGCATTTCTGCTTATGTGAAAAGAAGGCCACTTGGAAATTGATGTTGCCACTCACCCAGGGGGAGTGGGGCCAACGAGTAGCGAACAAGGAGGACTCCGTGGAAAAGGGCCTTGAGGGGATGGGAAGAAAGCCAAACTCATCCTCAGGTGATCAAGGTTCAAGAGTGCTCTGGTTTGGTTGTTTACAGTTCCTTTATGTTGTATCTAGGTGTGGATTAAGAAAAAAAAAATTCAGGTTGCTTGGGGTCTTGAAACTGTGAGTTGATGTCTGCCCATCAGTTCTGGGTAATCCTTGGCTATTATCTCTCCAAATATTATCTTTGTTCCAATATTCCTTCCTTTCCACCTGCCAGTTCAATATGTTCCATCTTTTGAATGTATCTGTTTGGGGTTTTTTTTTTCATTTTTTTCCCATTTCCCGCCCTCCACCCCCTTTTCAGTTGAATTCTGGATGTTATCTCTGACCTATATTCCAGTTCACTAATCCTCACTTAGCTGTGATAATCTGCTGTTAACCCAGCCATTGGGGTTTTTACTTTGTGACGGCATTCCTCAGTTTGAGAGTTTCTATTTGGCTCTTTTTAAAATCTTTTACATAATTTTCTCGTTTCCACTTCCCTGTCAGAATTTTCAAATGTGGCATTTATGTTTCTGAATATAGTAAGTAGAGTTGTTTAGCGGTCTGTATTGAAGAACACCCATTTCTGAAGTCTTTGTGGGCCTGTTTGAACTTTTGGCTGTTTTTGCTGTTCTTACTCACAATGTCCTGACATTGAAACAAATATATTAGGTATTGAATGTGTGTATGTGTGTATACATATATATGTGTATATATATATATAAATATATACGCATATAATTGTGGAATCTTCTTCTGGAGAGGCTTTCCCTTGTGTCTGCCTGCCAGGCATTAAGAGCACTTCCTGTCTGAAGCCACCTTAATCCTAGTACAAAGCTTGAGATCCCCTTGACCGGATGATGAAGGGAACCCGAGAGCTGTATGCTTTCTCCTTTACCCTGGCGATCCAGCTTAAAATGGCGAGTGGTTCCTCTGAATCCCCAACTTTGGCAGTCTCTGGCCCTCGGCCTTGTGAGTCTATCAGAACAAAAGCTCATTTTCTAAGGTGCTTTTTTCCAGCTTGACAAATGCCTTAGGATAAAAGCTTTGTGGGCTGGGCTAACCTGTCTGGGGTTTGTCCTCTCTAGTTTTTGGCAAGTGTTTCTTCACTACCTTATTATTGCTTTGATGCTTTTAAGAAAATTAAGCAAATATTTCATCCAGCTTCTTTTTAAGTTGTCTTTGGTAGGAGGATTGATCTGAATTACTTAGTCTTGCTATTTGCCAGAAGTCGAAATACCAGATGACGTAGGTTTAAATCCCAAGTCTGAAACTTAATCAGCTAGCTGATGTTGGCCAAGTTCGTTTCCACATTTACCACATAGGTTCATTAAACCTTAGCTACTTGACAGCATGGCCATAAAATGTGAAAGTGTTTTGTAAAATGGTACAGTAACATTTTGTTTATTATCATGTTCCACATTAGAATGGAAGCTCTGTGAGGATGGCAAATTTATTTATTTTTCATTGTGGTTTCCCCAACAATGCCCGATGCGTAGTAGATGCTTGATAAACACGGCATAGGAGAAAGGGTTTTTATGCTGGATTTTTTTTTAATGAAAAAAATACTGGAAAAGTGTACTCTTGGCGGGGCCAAGCTCAAATCTTCATAACGGCTTCAAATATAAAAAGATCCATTCCTCTTTATTAATAAACCTGGTTGTTTGATCAATATAATCACTGTTACTTTGTTTTAGTTTTTTTCACTCGATATTATTTTGACTAGAATCTACACTTTAAGTGAAAGTATGTTACTCCATTGCATTATGAAAACAGGGTCTTCACCTGTTGGACACTGGGACTGTTTCCAGTTTGGGCTATGATAGGTAATGCTGGTTTTTTTTTTGTTCTGATGCAAGTGAAATGGATAAAAAGTATCCATTGTCAAGGATTACTCAGGTTCATTTCAGAACAAGCATGTTTTTTTTAGTGCTTGAAGTCTGGCATCTTCTATAGTGTAAACAAATCAACAGAAATTGATCTCTGACTCTCTCCAGTGTAAAGCCCAAGCCAGTTCCAAAGCAGATCAAGGAAAGAGGTCATGAAATACGGGATTCAGGGTCACTGTTGAGTCCTGATGATTAACTTGTGTTAATAATAACAAAATTTTTGTTATTATTATTTTGTTAAAATAACAAAAATTATTTTAATAAATGCTCTATTATTTTTGCCACAGACACCTTTTTTTAAATTAAGATTTATCTATTTTAGAGAGAGAGAGAGCGTGAGCAGGAGGGGGAGCCAAGGGAGAGGGAGAGAAAGAAGCAGACTCCAAGTTGAGTGCTGAGCCATCAAACGACCCTGAGATCACGACCTGAGCTGAAATCAAGAGTCAGAGATTTCACTGAGTCACCCAGGCGTCCCTAACTTTTTGTTTTTTTTAAATCAAGGGGTGATTTTAAGGCAATAATGTCATTTACCTTCAGCCATAGAAGCTGGGGTCCTTGACTCCCTCATTCCACTCTCTTCAGCAGCTTTATAGATAATTTATAGATAATTTTGTAATCAGAACAACTAAGTAACCCAACTATGCTTTTATTTAATGATCTTATTATGACTGGGTGACAAAGTGATGACAACAGTAAGAACTACCCTTTGTGGACTGCCTTCCTGTTAGGTGCTTTACAGCTCCTCCTCAGTTAATTTGCTTGAAATCATCCAGCACATTAGATACTATTGTTATAGTATCTAACTTACCCAAGTCTGAAACTTAATTAAATCCCAAGTCTGAAACTTAATCAGCTAGCTGATGTTGGCCAAGTTCGTTTCCACATTTACCACATAGGTTCATTAAACCTTAGCTACTTGACAGCATGGCCATAAAATGTGAAAGTGTTTTGTAAAATGGTACAGTAACATTTTGTTTATTATCATGTTCCACATTAGAATGGAAGCTCTGTGAGGATGGCAAATTTATTTATTTTTCATTGTGGTTTCCCCAACAATGCCCGATGCGTAGTAGATGCTTGATAAACACGGCATAGGAGAAAGGGTTCAGTTAGGGTTTCTTTAAGAAATTCAGTTAGGGTTTCTTTAAGACTAGCTCCATTTGCCCCAGTGGGTAATTCAGTTAGGGTTTCTTTAAGACTAGCTCCATTTGCCCCAGTGGGTAAGATGACTTGAAAGGGGACAAGACATGGCATCTGCCTTCGAGGGCTCAACGAAAAGTTGAGGCATCTGTGCCCACAGAAATAAGCTGCTCCAGTGGCCAGTAGGATGGTACACTCAGTAATTATGATGGGTTTCCAGAGGTAGGAGGGGTGGGTGTGCTGGCCCAGGAGGGGCCATCTCTCAGATCAGGAGACAACGGTTTAAAGGCTCTGTTTTATAGATGTAAAAGCTCAGATAAAAGCCTCCCCTTTACATAAGGATATCAATTTGAATTATCATCCATAGCCAAAGCGAAGTATTTAGTCTTTCCTGAGTACACAGGAATAGTGTAAACCCGGGATTCTGGGTTGAAAAATAAAAGTTGTGAAGCTCTAGGCTAGAACTCATTTGCCCCCTTCTCCCTCCCGTTGGCCAGTTAGCATTTTGGGGAATGGCTGCGGGGGTGCTGGGGTGCTAAGATGAAGTGGCACATGGAGGAAAAGGGCTCCGAAACCCTCCTTCCTCCTGGTTCACTTCTGAATTGAACTGGAGCTCAGGCCCTTTGAGCCTGTGAATATTCTGATTTTTGGTCAACAGGCAGCGTGCAGAAGGTCGACTTAAAACTTTGGGCTTTCTGTAAGCACAGCAACAAAAAGTTCAAGTGTCTTGTCCAAGGATCCATATCAAGCCAGAAAAAGAAGTTGGATCTCTGGCCTGCCAGTCTGGGGCTGTCTCTAATTTAACGTTCTGCGTGAGTCAGATTCACCCAGTACAGGGAGGCAACCGAGGGACTCAGCATCTTTTCATAACCCTCGGTAGCTGGGTTGAGGGGAAGAGAGAAGTTTTTGTTCATGAGCTCATTCCAATCAGAATGTGTCCAGACGCCCAAATATTTGATTTGAGCCTGGTTGCTAAGAGACCTCCCACTGGGACCCAGCTGCCTGCGGGCAGGAGGGCGGTATTGGCATAACTTCAGATTTCTGCCAATTTATTTTGAAACCAGAAAACCTGGAACCTCGGCCTCCTCAAGGCAGCAACACGGAGAGGAGAGATCTGAGTCAGCCAAGCAACAGAGGAAAAACCCCCACTGACCTTCTGCCAGGGATCTGGAGGAGGGTTTAGGATGATAGAATTCTTATATTGCAATTGTTTACTTGGAATGAAGTATGCTGGTATGGTAATGAAGTCTAAGCTCCCCGCTTGGTCACACAGGGGACTTCTCAAAGCAAATCCAGAGATTCCAGAACAATGCTGGATTTCTGAGTTATGACTGGGCATTGTGAAAGCTGCCTGGATTCAAAATCAGAGCCACACCCCCAAGTTTATGGGTTTTAATTATCCAGTGGTTTACACCCCTCCTTCTCTCCCCAGGGAATGCCATGAGCAAAAGTGTCACCAAGAAGTGTGAGGGGTCAGTGCTCTTGGGAATGCTGGGGAAACCCTATTATCTAGACTCGAGGCAGACAGCTAAGCATAGCAGTGCCCTTCTCAGGACCAGCTAGTGATCTATGTAGGCCTTAAACTTTTTCCAGGGTATAGGTATCCCCTGCTTTTCGAAGGTTCGAGAAAAAGGTGGAAAACAAAAATGGCACTCAGCGTTTTTGGTAGCCGGCCATCACAAAGGCAACGAGCACCCCAGCAGTGAGTGGCCCCACCAAGCTCCTTCCTCATGTGGCACTCAGTGTCTCTTCATCAAACCGCCATAGATTTGAAGTGTGCCTGTGAGCACTTGTGTTTTATCTTGATTTATTTTGTGTGTCTGTTAACAAGATATGTCCTAAGGTATGCGAAAAGCCTAATAGAGGTTATTTTTTGGATCTGAGAATAATAAAAAAATTTCCATATAAATTAATGCTAATTGCTCCTTTGCTTTACATCATTTTGGCTTATGAAAGGTGTCACAGGAATGTTCTGCTTTTGGGTAGTGGGGGAAAACCTGTATTTTCTTTTTGAACTTGGCTTTGGTTCTTATTGATAAATAAATGCCTTGGGCCTTGGTGTGAGAAATGTAGATTCTGCTCTCAGGATTTTTGCTTGAGAGTTGGAATGTGAAATGCAAAGTTCGTGGGTGGTTATCCTTGGCTTTCACCCAAAGCCCTCCTTTCAATTAATTTTTCATTTGGAGGCAATATATACACTAGTGGGTTTTCTTTTAGTTAGAATGTTGCTATAGGTTCCATTCCCTCTGTGTAGATATGTGCCTTTGGGCAAGTTTGATGACTCAGTTTCCTCACCTCAAAAACCACCATGTTAAAAACCATCCTGAAAGAAGTCTTTGTTGAGTTTGAGGAGAGTGGGTTTGGTGCTTGGGGGAAATCAACTGGAAATAGGAAAGAACTTGAAATTAGATATGGAAATGAGAGCAAAGGGACTGTGTCTGGGACAGTGTTAGGCACCCAGTGACCAGTTTCTATCATTCTGGATTTGCTCTGAGAGGCTCTAGTCACATTTGCTTGACTGGAAAGGAAGGTGAGAAAGGAGACATATGCCTAGCACTATGAACAGAGGACTTCTAAAACCAAAACCGACTAGTTTGAATGTAATGTAGAAGATAAACGGGAATCACAAATGCATCACACAACTGGGTCTTGGGGTTTGAAAAAGCATCAGATCAGTGGGTAATGTAATTTTCATCTTGCAGACCAGCGAAAAGGTACCCCCTTACATGAAATATACCTGAATCCTGATTCATTATATTTCGCATTCCAGCTCTCAATAAAGCAAGGTTTTGGCTGTTATGTCTGTGTGTTGAAGAAATTTCTCAATGTGTCTCCCCCTCCCCTTTGGCTACACATACCATTTCATCCAAGACACCAATGATTTGTTTCCATGAAAGAAGCTATGATATCATGAGGACTGCATCACGATGTCATCACAGGATCCCTTAGGTGCCTGACCAAGAGAGACCACTTCTTCTTTTGAATACAAATATCGTTACTAATGAGGAGCATTGGCAGGGAGAAGGCCACTCCAGGTAAGATAAATGTGGCAGACGGAGGGCCAAATCCTGCATGGAGATCTTGAATATTCCTCAGGATATTCAGCCAAAACCTGTCTCTTAGTTTTTCAGTAATGATAGATGACAAAGCCCTGGGGTAAAAATAAATCCACTTTCCAGCGGGAAACAGCATTGTTAACCTTGAAGGGACCACGGAGCTGTCTGAGACTTGGGAGGCTGGGCCTCTCTGGGGAGGAAGATGAGCGCGGAAGCTGAGTTGCTCCTCAGACAATCGGGGCCCAGCTTCAGCAGCCCTTCCTCACTTCCTGTGTATGCTTCATTAGCATACAGACTCTTCTTGAGGAGGCCGGTGGCCTTTTAAACCTCTTTCCTAAGTGCATCCATTTAAGGCCAGTGGTTGCATTGGGTAGAGTGCCTATATTTTGTCACAGGTCTAATACCCCCATAATCCCACAGGCTGGTTTATGTTCACTGGAGGTGTAAATTCCATGGACGCCTCCATCTGTGAACTCTAGAAAAAGCACTTGGACCAGGAATGCTGAGACGTACTTAGGCCCAGTTTTGCCCTGTCACTTTTGGCTGGATAATTCCCCCTCACCTTTCCTGTTGTCAGAAACACTTGGGGGAAATGGCAGCACCCTGGTGGCCTACAGGGACACTGCCAACTTGCAGGAGTGTATCTTTTAAAAAAATTAAGCTAGCAAGTCATTTGCTTTTATAGAAATATTAGTCTCCACTTGTAGGTTTAAATATAAAAATGGATATGTTGCCAGTTAACAGATTTTTAAAATCTTGGTTTTGAAGAGTTAATGCCATAGTGCTTGAGACCCTCTCAGGGAATAATGTATTGGTGGGATCTGGTGAAGACAGGTTTCCTTCTGCTAGAAAACCCCTGAAGGAAACAAGAATCTTGTGATATTCCAAGGTTATTTACATCTAATACAAATTGCAAGAATCTGGTGAAAGTCTTGTGGGTAGATGCGTTTTTGGTGTGGATATGTTATCTTTTTAGCCATTCATTTATAACCCAGGCAAAAAAACAGAGAGCCAGATGTGTGACAGCTATTAAGAAAAAAAGACACATACTATGAATACCTTGTGTTTATCTATTGCCTTTCTTCTGAGAAGTTCAAAGTGCTTTGCAGATGTTATCTCCTCCATCCGCATATGTCAGCCTCATTTGAAGAAAGGACTGGAAAGTGCCTGAAGTCAGGGAGCATGTTAGACATCATACGAGACCCTGGTTCTTGCGTTTTGGACCACACACCTCGCTCTGGGTTGCACACTGTATTCAGTGCACAAGTGTTGGAACACAACCCAGATGCTTCTAACCCAAGTCTTGTTTTAGAAAACCCCTCATTGCACCTGCTCGGCTGTCTCCCTGTAGCCCTATGGAGGAAAGACTGAACATGCAAGCAGCTCTCACCAGACCTACTGACAAACCCAGTTGCTTGTTGGCTTGTTTCCTGCATCAGGCTGTTTGCAAAGTCACTTGCGTGGCATACCCACACAGTCACCAGTAACGTAATTCCAGGTTCATAGCTCCACTGAAGTTAGATTCAGCAAATTGCCCCTGACTAGCTCTGAGTCTCATGCCTGCAGCGATGTCCCAATGGGAGACTAAAGAGCATCCTGGCTCATTTGTCTGTCGTTGGCACGTCCTTAGCACTTTACCCAGACTTCAAGATTCCTTAATCACTAGAAATTGAAAGCTATTACTAACATCAAAATAAGGAATATAGGAAACAATACGGCAATTTTCTCTGGAGCTACTGGCCTGAATTCCCTCAGAGATGTACAGGGTTCTATTGTGGTTTAGGCTGTGCTTGGCCAGGATGAAAAAACCACCACAAGCCCGTGTTCTTTCCATGGGTGACAGAGTCATTACTGAAATGCAGGGTGGGTGCTGCTAGGTTTTTCAACCCTGGTTGTCAGACTTGTTGAGGAACTTAAAATTTGTATTTTGGGGTGCAAAGGAAGAGCAAGTTAGGCCTTTCACAAACAGGTCCTTCAATTTCCTCCACCCTCCTCTCTGCCTTCGGCACTGGAGCCCCACTGGGACAGCCCCACTTCCTGAAGGCACAGCCTGCTAGGGTGCTTCTGTGGTGGCCATTTGTCCTATCGCCAAATCTCCTTCTGGCTTCTGAGTTAGACAAGATTGCCTTTTGGCCCCCTTGTGGTTCAGAAAGACTGTATCAATAGTTCTGGCTACTAACTTGAGTGGAGGTGATGGGCTGCTGGTGCAAGACCTGGCTGGATTTCCCTCCATCGCAGCGACTAGCAAAGCTGAAGATGGCAGCTGTTCTGCCGGCACGTTCCCAACCAATTTATGGTGGAAATGAGAAACAAACTTCTGTTATTATGAGCCACTAAGATTCTGGGATTGTCACCAGGCTATTCAGATGGATACAAGTTTCTTTGATTTTTCTACCTTTAAACATGCCTTTCCTTCTGCTCAAAATCTGCACCCTTCCTTCTCTGCTCGGCAAATTCTTACAGATCCTTCCAGACCCAGTTCAAAAGTTCCTTTCTATGAAGATTCTTTGGACATGCTCAGGAAGGTGGACCCTCTCTGTTCTGTGCTTCCCCACCAGTCTCTGTGCTAGCTTACATGATGGCCTGAATCACATTTTTGCTTGCTGTTGACATGTCTGTCTTTGTCTCTTAGATAACAAACATCTTGAGGGGAGGAGCTGTGCTTAGTTTTTAGTTTTCTATCCAAGTTGTCTGTTTCAAAGTACAAGCTCAACGAATGTCTCACAGAGAAATTAAGGCACTCCTAATAGTTGATAGGCACTGGTATTACCATTCATCATCCCAATGCCTCCAGATTTCCAGAACTGGCAATTTACTAAATGTTGGAATACATCTTTAAAGGTTGATTTCTTTCCTTTTTCAACACTATTTGAGTAACTGTTGTATTTTGAAAATGTCTGTGGTTCAAATAGCTAGACAGGAAGAAAATATTGTACCATCAGGCTCTCATCTTTTGATAATTACTCATCTTTGCAGGAAACAGTTTTTAAAAGATAGGAGATTTTGGAGAAAATCAACCTTTATGGGCAGTTATTTGAAGCTGTTGTTGGGTGTTTCAGTCTGGGTTGTTTCTTTGAAACAGGTGTTTACTAACCTGATGCCCTCAGTTTTTGTAAATGCATTTATGTACATCATCAAATGGACCTCCCTCCATTGTTGGGGATATACTATTAGTTCAAATATAAACGGGGGAGATTCTATTTCAGTGTCTGTTGTAGATTCCATTCTGGGTAGAAAATCAGGGGAAGTGCCGTTATTGTTTAGGCTGGTTCCCCATTGAAGAGGCAGCACATATACTGTTTGCAGTGTCTTTAATTTTATAAATGCACCTGTGTATATTGCCAAATGCACTTCAGTGAGTTAAGAATAGACTCAATTCTAACAGGAACTGACAAGATTTTGTCTCAATGCCACTTATAGAAGAAGCAAAATCCAGGTCCAGGAGAATGTCAGGCAAAGTCTTACCCTTGTCTTGGGTCCAAGGTAGAAAGATAAAGGTTATGCACTAGGTAAGATCCAAGGTGTGTGTCTGCTTAAAAGTCCTTTAAGGTTTGAAAAAAGTGCAGCTAAACATCCAGGAAAGGCACATTTGTGAATCTAGTAGCCCTTTGATTCTCCTATTATGATTTTGAACAACTATCAGTTCTCTCTCTCTCTCTCTTTTAATTAAAAAGAGGATTTTTACATTGTGGTGGACATCTCTCCTGTTTGCTTGCTCAGCATCCATTCCTCCTTCTAGTAACAGCATCTCAATGTTTGCCTGAGGCCTGTTACTTGAGAGCACCCTAGTTACAGGCAGGGCTTGGAGCTGGGCTGCGTGTGAATTTTATTCATTCACACTGGGTGACCTGGGGTGTGTTACTTAACATTTCTAATATTGGTCTGCTCCACTGTGAAATGGAAGAAGGGTATTACCTACTTCATAGAATTAACGTGACTATTCACAAATAAATGCAGTAAAGCACTTAAAACAGCGCTGATGCATAAAATGAATGCAGTAAATGTTAGCTATTATTAGGAAATTCTTACATGACAATTTCCCTAGGGAGTTTGTAACCACATCTTCTATCATTGCCCATGACTGTAGAAGTAACAGCCTGATACGTTTTTTCTTCAATACATGTGACTTGACTATTTTCTCCTTGAAAATCAAAGAATTATTTCTTTAGTGGTAAGTTTTACTAGGGTACCCTAGTGATCGTCCGTATATTTTCCAGCATGTGATAAGCTCCTTTTGTCTGTAGATTAAAGTCTTCATTTCCAAAAAGTTTTCTTGAGTAACATCTTTACATATTTTTTGTAGCATTATTTCAGTTTCTTCAGAAGGGATACCATTTATGGATATATTGTACTTCCTTTGTGTTTCATATAATTTTCTGTCTAATCTTTGTTCCATTTTATTTTCCCACTATTCTTGATTTGTCCTCTAGATCACTTAAAAGGTTTTGAGCAATTTTTCTTGTGCCATTTCCATTTCCACAATAGTCTTGATTCTATGGTGGTTTCATTTGGTTCCTGCTTCCTTCCTGAGCTCTCCAGCTTGTTTTAATTCCTCCTGTTGCCTTGCCCTATCTTTCCTGAGCAAACGCATTTTTGGTTTTATAGTTTTATAGTTTTTTTATAGTTTTTTTTAAAAATTGTGATGTGTTTGAACACAAACTTTACTTTCTCTGTAGCATTTTTTTCCTTGTGTTGAATCTTTGCTGCTACTTTGTTTTTCCTATTACCCTTCTCCCCCCAACCCCGATTTTGTTTGTTTGTTTGTTTGTTTTTTAATTTATTTATTTTTTCAGCGTAACAGTATTCATTGTTTTTGCACAACACCCAGTGCTCCATGCAGTACGTGCCCTCCCTATTACCCACCACCTGGTTCCCCCAACCTCCCACCCCCGCCCCTTCAAAACCCTCAGGTTGTTTTTCAGAGTCCATAGTCTCTTATGGTTCGTTGTTTGGTTGTTTTAATTGGAGGAATTTTGTAAAGATTTTGTGCTGGTTCCCCCTTGACTTTCATCATGTGAACTAGGTGAGTTCCTCCAAAAAATGGCTATTAATATGTAAGAGGTTCAGGTTAAGTAGTGGGCCTTAGACATTTTCCCGGCTAGCTAGAATTTTCTTTGGACCATGCTCAGTTTCTTTATGACCCAGGTTTGTGACTGAAGCTTCTTTTAGTCTTTGCCTTCTTCAGTAGAGATCTGAAATGACAATATTGCGTCCTTCTTGAGTATGCCTCCCTTACAAGTTGCTTCTCACAGAGGTGGCCCATCTTTCTGATTCCTCATTCAGCTATGCTTTTCCTAGATATTATCATCCTCTAAACTGGCAACAACTTATGCTAATCATCAGTATATAGAACATATGCTCTAGTAACTCTTTTACCTATTTTTAAGAACTAAGTACACAATTTAAGATGCTAAAACTTTTGCAGTATTTATGAGACAAGGCTCTAACATTAAAATGTTGTCAAACAATCCTTTTGATGGAGAGGATAGCACCCAGCGTTTAGGAAGGAAATGTTTTCCCCTGTCATATTTCTTGTTGAGATTTCAGTTTTTCACAGAGAGTGGATCTATATGAAGTCACCTAAGAAAATATTTTGATTAATACAATTTGGGCCAAAGAGTTTTTAAGTTTTCAAAGATTAATGATATTCTTTTTAAAATTCTTCAATTCAATTATCAAAGAGAGAGAGAGAGCACAAGAAGGGGAGCTACAGGCTCCCTGCAGAACAAGGACCCAGATGCGGGACTCGATCCTAGCACCCCGAGATCATGACTTGAGCCTAAGGCAGATGCTTAACTGACTGAGCCACTAGGCATCCCATAATGCTATTCTTGATAAGCTTTATGTCAAATGAAAAAAAAATCATTGATTTATTTGCAAGTCCTAAAAATTATTGAATTTATATATCATTCTCCCTTCTACAACCTGCACTTTACAGGTTCAGGGAGGTCAAGTGTTTTTACAAATTTTGTGACCTGGGCCTTAAGTCTAGTTTCCTGGATTTCTAGTTCTTTCCACTGCCCCAGTTTGCCTTGTCAGCTCATCACTTTAGGTACAAAAGATCAAATAGAGGTAATTTAGAAAATTTCAGATTTAGTCTATGAATCGCTCTATATAGTATTTATCTCCCTTACACCATCTGCCCAGTTCTGAACCTGGGCCACACAAACCTGATCTATTGGCAAGAGGGTTGGTGGGGGAAAAGTTTGATGGGCATAATATTAGTAACTACTTAATGATGTGTTATTAAAAGTACCTCTGGGGTGCCTGGGCGGCTCAGTTGGTTATGCATCTGGCTTCAGCTCAGATCATGATCTCTAGGTCTAGGGATCAAGCCCCGTGCGTGTCAGGCTCCCTGCTCAGTGGGGGTTTGCTTCTCCCTCTTCTCCTCCCTCTGCACTCACCCCCCCTCACTGTTCATGCTTTCTTTCTCTCAAAGAAATAAAACCTTTAAACAAATACTTCTTTGGGCTCTTTAAGCAAAATTGTAAGAGCTTTAAGAAAATACAAAGACTTGGGACCTAACTTTTGTAATCCAGAACATGTGACAGAGTTTTCTAGAGTGGAATTGTTGGGGAAGTGATAGCTTTTGATGGATAGATAATAAAGGACAGTGGAGGTGGGGTAGAATCATGAGACTGGCGGCCATCACCTATCTCTCTAGAAAAATATGGCAGGCTAAAGGAAATGGTCAGTTATTGGAAAACAGTCCAAGAGAGGGCCCTGGAGCTAACAGAATTGGGCAGTGCACAGTCTAAGGCATAGCCATACTTTGGAAATGGTGGGTTTTGTTTTCCAATGCGATCTCCAGGATCAAGATCTTTTATTTCACTTGGAGTTCAGTAAGGGAGAAATGACCATAGCGAAGCCACACAGTTTGTCTTTGGCATTTCTGCCTCCTCGGGGATCCATTCCTTTGGGTCTGGCCTCCTTAGCTCTGCATTAAATGTTTGCATCTTTCCTCTGGGACTTAGTCCAGCTGAGCATGACTTGATAATGCTGAATGAACATCATTACAAAGTTTGGAAGAGAAAGAAGATTCTCTACAGCTTTTACATCGGTACAACAAATATCAAATAGCTGTCTTGATTCTATTTCATTTCTTTGTCCATCTTATGCCCATTCATCTGTCAGTTACTATGTGTGAGTTACCATGCTAGGTGCTGGGCATACAGTGGTACAAAAGGCTACGTGTTCCTTGACCTCATGGACATTGCAGGCTGGTTGGTAAAGTCACAACCACAGAGCCATGTGCCATCTTCCTCTGATTCCCCTTCACTTTTGTTCCTCCTGGACAACACCTCTCTTTGATAGGGAGAAAGAGAGTATCAGCATATCTTTAATTCTGGGGACAAAAGCTGAGATTGAGGATTGTCTTCAGGAGCTCTGGTGGCTGATCCTTAGGCTAGGAGCAAGGGTGAAATGAAGAGGAAAGAACTGAGTAAGAAGGAGGAGAATGGGAGGAAGGGAAGGAGGGAAGATAAGATGCTCATAATAGGACATGGGAGGGTGTCTACTGCCATCTTAGTTATTCCCAGTTCCAACTCTTCATATTGCTTACTGAAGCTTTGACAGAAATAAAAGATATTCTAGTTCCTTGAATCCAGTTCTGGTTGAAAGAGGTGCTATTTGCCTTGTGCTTTGTAATTTGTCCTGGAAGTTTCACTTACCCATTTAGTCTGTTTATAACAGCTGAGTAATACTGAATTTCCCCTGGACAGCCTGGAGAGCCTTAAACTAACAGCCCCTGGAAGACAGGAAACCAGCATGGAGGTGTGGAGGGATGGGCAGGTTGGGGTATCTTTTGACCTCCTTGGAGTTGGAGAAAGGGGTAGGGGGAAGGGCTGGCAGTGTCCAGACACTGTCAGGGAGAGCACTGGGCCTGCATCCACTCTGTCAGACCCAGGAAGAAGATGCTGGGTGAAGTTTCCCTTTCAGAGAGTAGATTCCCCCCCTTCACAGTAAAATTGGAACAGTCCTGGGAAAATGGGGCAGGTGTCAACTAACAATCAAGAGACCAGGCTGTTTATTCAAGTCGAGAGAGGGGCCAGGGGCGTTACAGGAGCGGGAGCCATAATCTGCATACAAGGAAAACTATTTTCTGAATCAGGAGGTAGTCCCTTCAGGTTGGGGACAGGGATCTGCACGTGGGTCCCCCTCTGACAGCTGGACATGGGAGAAGGTTGGGCAGTCAAAGAGCATCTCCGAGATGGGAGGCTGGAGGGAACCCAGGGTTCCTTTCTCTAGCCAGTAGCAAAGGATGTTTCCAGGTACAAGCTGCGCCTCCGGATACCCTACTAAGCCCACTGCGGGAAGGGCTAAGGAGGGGGCAGCCCTCCTTTTGAGAAGGGTGTGGAGTAGACCTTCACTTTTCCTTAAGTCTCTGGGTTTCAGCAAGAGGAGAGGGGGAGAAACCAGGGGGTGCCGAACAGGAGCGAAGGGCGGCCAGGCCCGCTGGCAGTTCCAGTCCCGGGACGAGGCAGCCCGAGAGGGTCACGGAACCCGCGCCGGGCGGTCCCCGAATCCACCCGCAGCCCGGGCGCCTAGTAACTCCGGGAATCCAGCTCCCAAAAGGAAAAGGAGGCGGCGCCTGGCACGTCCTGCGCGTCCCCGGCCCCAAGGCTTCCAGGCTTTCTCTTCGCCACGAGGCCCCCTCCCCCGGCCAGAATTTGACGCGAGCGCCGATTTTGGTGCAATGCGAATTAGCTCTAGTCGCCGAGTCGGGAGGGACGGACAGGCTCCGGGAGCACCAGAAGCGGGCGGGCACCGCGGGGCCCGAGTCAACGCCCACCTCCGCCAGCATCCCCACCGCTCCTCCTGTCGCCATAACAACCGACCCCCACCCGCCAGCTCCGCGCAGCCCCGGGACGCACGGGCCACTGGCCCGGGCGCTCGGGGAAAGCGCCCCCACCCTCGTCGCCTCGGATCCGGGCAACCTCGCACTCCCGCCCCCACCCCGCTGCTGCCAAGCACAACGCAGAGGCGCCCCCTCCCGCCGCCAAGTAGGAAAGCCCTCGCGCCCCGGAGACTTGACTGCCGAATTAATAAAGCACCTGAAGGGACTGGGGTCCCTCCCGCGCGCGCCCCGGCGCCCTGCACCTGCCGAGGTCCCCCGCACCTGCCCTCTCCGGGGCTCAGGGCGCGCGCCGCGGCTAGCCGACTGCGGTGCCCCGCGCCGCGTGTACAGTGCTCTCGGGGAGCAGGACATCCCCGAAGGCGGCAGCGCGCGGGAGGCGGGGAGGCGGGAGGCAGCCGGGGTGCGCGGGGAGGGCGGGGAGCCCGCGGGAGGAGGAGGAGGTGGAGGGGGAGGAGAGAGAGGGAGCAGGGCGGGCGGCGGGGAGGGAGGAGAAGGGAGGCAAGAAAGTAGCAGAAAGTGAGGCTGGCAGCCGGCGGCAAAGGAGCGGGGCGAGCGGCGGCGGCGGCAGGAAGTCTGTGCCCGAGACGAGCAGAAATTAGAGCCAGGGAGGGACCGCGGCGGCGGCGAGAGTGAAAGAGGAAACTGCAGAAGAGGAAGCTCTGCCGCAGCACAAAGTCTCCTCCGGCTCCCGCGCCGAGCATCCCCGCGCGCCCGCCCCAGCCCTCCCGGACCGGCTCGCCGCCGCTGCCTGCGCCCCTGTCGCCGGGCGCCCCCTCCTCAGCGCGCCCACCCCGGCCCCACGCGCCCCGGCCGCGCCGCCTCGCCGCCCTCAGCACACGTCGCCTTCGCCTGCCATGGCCCGGGAGAACGGCGAGAGCAGCTCCTCCTGGAAAAAGCAAGCTGAAGACATAAAGAAGATTTTCGAGTTCAAGGAGACCCTCGGAACGTAAGTGGGGCTCCGGGAGAGAAGGGTGGAGGTACCAGCGGCCGTGGGTGCACAGGCAGCGCCTGCTGCCACCACCGCCGGCCACCGCGGCAGTAACCGGCTGGTCGCCGCGTCCTCATTGTCGGGTTCTCGGCTCTGCGGAGCCCCCCGCGTGTCCAACGCCTGGGTCTGCGTTCCTCGGGCGCGGGTGGGCACCGCTCCCCGGCCCGGGCGAGAGGAGCTCCGAGCTTTTGGGAGAACAGTCACCAGCAGGCGACTTTCCACTTCCCCTGACACCGCCACCCTCTCGACTTCTTTCTCCCCACGCGTGACTGTGGGCTGAGAATGGTGGATATGAGTGTTTACTGGCCCTGTGTGTTTACTCACCGTGTGTATGGGCACACCCTGTAGATGAGAGATAGGGTCTCGAGAAAATGGGGTTCCGGTCATTCCCTTTGCCGTCCTTCCATCGTGTGTTCTTACAGAATCGACATCTGCACGTACTAGGTGTAGGCAACACTTTGGATGCCACGCGATTATGGAAGGGAAGAATTTCGCAGTGTTCAGGGTCACGTGTGGGTAGAGCCTTCCCTGAGCGTGTGTCTGTTTCACACAGGCTCAGCCACACACTCTGGCCTGCATGTCTGCAGGGAGGGTCTGTGAGTGTCTCTGTACAGGCGACTCCTCTCTCGGACTGTCTTCAGTCCAAGTGTTGGTGGCTGCGTGGCAAGAAAGCTGAAACACTCAGAAGTGGGCATGAATGCCCCAAGCATGGGCTGCTCAGTTCAGCGACTGCTCTCTTTCTGCCCAGGAGTTGGTTTTTGTTTGTTTTGTTTTGAAGCGCCCCAGAATAGGTAGGGAGGCTGATAGTGAAAGACAATCAGGCACTGCTGGGTGAGTCTGAAGTTCAGGTTATTTTCTCCCCTCATGTGATCAGTATCTGCTGGTGATCAGTATCTGTCAGTGTATATATTCGCTCACACGCACACATGTGCTATATGAACTGAACATTTTGTAGGGGTTTATGGAGGTGTTGATTAGGCTGGGAAGAGAGAGAGGAGGTGTTTGGTGAGATAAATCACTGTGTTCTTCCTTCTTCCCTTCCTTCCCTTTCCCCCCTTTCCTTGTTTTTGTGGTTGGTTTGCTTTCCCAGAATCACATTTTCCCACCTAGATTGTCTGCTGCCCCCTACTCAGGGTCCATGGTGGGTGGTCATTTATTTCCCTCACCCCCACCCCTACATCTGCAGTGGATCCCCCAGGGCGAAGTTGTGAAGGCAGCATTCCCAGGAAGGCACCCTGGCAAGGCTGAGAATAGGGTCTCCGAGCTGTGTTGCTGCACTTTAGGGAGGGCACCTGTGGGTATAGACTTTCTACCTTTGTTGGGATGAAAATGGAAAGGACTTGGCCTTTTTAATAGAGAGGGGTTTGGGACTGCCTCCCTCAGCGTGGCCAATTAGGGGGTGAGTTTTGGTCAAAACTTTTGAACGTTGCTATTGAGGTTTATTCGGATATGGGGTTTTGATGCTGGGATGCTCAAGTTCCGAAGCAAGAAGCATGCCCTTGCTTGTCATCCTGAGACCGGTTATGTGGCTGCAGATGAGGGGAATGGGAGAGAGTGGAGTCTCAGTGTGTGGGAATTCCTTCCTTTGTGTGGCACATCTCCACCTGAGCCCCTCACACTGGTCTCCCTGCCTGTAGCCTCCAGGTGGGCAGAGACGAGAGATGTCTCCCCCAACCAACCTGCTTTTCAGGAGAGCCCTGCAGCCTCCCCTCTACTGCAGCCAGGCCGCCGAAGCTCAGTGAGCTGTGGCTTTATTGAGTGGCTCCTGCTATAGCAGGCGCTGTTTGGGGGTGACTGCGGGTGGTTTTCCCTCTGGGAAGGATGGGGATTTGCCTTCTGGAACCAACAAGGCCAGTGGAGCTCTTGCGGAACAGTCTCTTGGACTCTAGTCAGGTGCCCGGTGAACATGGGTCTCTGTTGGGGTCCCGAAGCTTTGCCTTCTGCCTTGGAAATAATTCTTTGAAAAGAAGATTCCCACTGAGGCCCTGAGGTGCTGGCATGGGTTCTAAAAGAGTCTAACACAAATAATTAAATGATCAAAATGTTTTTACTCAATGACAGAATAATAATAGTCATTATAGGTGACTTTCTTAAAGGAATACCAAGCATCAGGCATTGTTCTCAGTGCCTTACATGTATTTCACTCTCAGAATAAGCTTAGAAGGTGGGTTTTGCTGTTATTCCCAATTGGCAGATGGGAAAAATGAGGCAACGGAGCGATTAAGTGACTTGCCAAACACAAGCTAGTTCTAGGCAGAGCTACTCATCATGATCCATATGGGGTAGAGCTAATTTGTGGCTTATGTAACAGCAAATGTTTTCTAATAATTTGATTTAACGTGAGTATTTGGAAAGCTAATTTTAACAGTAATGCAAAGAACAAATAATTGTGGTAACATTTCAAAGCTTTTTGGAATGTCAGCATTATTTTGTCTCCCAGCAGTGGTCTGAAGTTCAGTACGCTTGTTTCACCCGGGGCCAACCCCTGTGACCTTGGCCTGAGTCCATATAGAGAGGTTGCTTCCATTCTTGTCTATGCAGATGTAGAGTCTGGACCCCTCTTCTGTCTGTAATGAAACCTAGTGTAAGACAAAGGCATCACTCAAGATTGGGATTCATTTCCAAGGTACTCTGAAGCTCCAAGTCATTTTGTTTGTCACACCTTCCCCACATGCCTTCAGGATCCTAAGGCAGGAAAGCCCTGCCAGGAGTCAGACTGTTATCTCACAGTGTTAAAATGCTTTTAAAATAAAGCATCATAAAGGCCCAAGGAGCACACATTGCCAAAATTTGTCATCTGATATCTAGCTGCCTGATTCAGGTACCTTTCCCTGCGGAGCTAGAACATTTACTGTTGAAGCCAGGGGGTTGAGTCATTTAGTTTGTGTGGTCAGAGGGGCCTTGCTGGAGGAGGACGGGGGCCAAATGGGAGGGAAGGCAGGCCCAGGAGGGTGGGAAGGGGATGAAGGAAGCTAAGGACAGCCTAGGCAAAAGGACCTGTCTTTGGGGTTTGGGCCTGGGTTAGCTCATGTACCTCTGAGTCGGGCCTCAGGAAAAACCTCCCAACCAGCGGGCTGCACGTAACTTACTTTGAAAGGGAATTCCAGAACCTGACCATAGCTCTGAATAAGGTGAACGATCTAATTACTAGTTAGTAATCAACATGTTTTCTGATCCTTGGCACACCGTGAGAGCAAATACATGTTGTGTAACAGCAAATTAGGGGTAGTGAACATTTCCTTCACTGTATTTGCCAAGGCTCTTCAGATCACCTCTATTGGAGATACCTTTCAACGACTTCTAAAATTACAAAAAAAATTGATAATTTGCCACTCGGAGAAGAATACGGATGGAAAGAAAGCTTTGGCGTGGTATCCAGGAAGTACCCCAGACTCACGGAAATCACTTCTGTAATTTCCACACCATGAAACCCTTCTGAACAGAGAAGACCTCAGTTCTTGGCATGACACAGAATGATTGTCCCAATATACCTCCTTTCCTCTGGAGTATAGGAAATGGCATGTCCTAGAAAATAGATCATCTCTGCAGGGTGTGAATACATGGTTTTCTTATAGACTGAACGTTTTATGGGGAAATAATTGCTGTCTGCAGGGGGCTGGGTTGGGCTTCGTGGGGAGTTTGAGCCTGGCTTCCAGGTCTGGCTCAGCCACTAATGGGTTGTGTGGTGTGTGGGCTTCTTGGTCAGTTGTCCACATTACCTTCTCCCTGTCTCAGCTTCTTCCTCTCTAAAATCAGGGGTGTGGGGCAGGGAAGGCAAGATGGTTTTCAAGTGCCCTTACAGCCCTGAGATTTTATGGCTCAACTGTGCAAGGAAACTACTCACTGGGGATCCTTGCGAACCTTCCACGTGTGGCTAGTGCCGCTCATTTCTGTTTGGAGCGACACTGTTAGGCCCATGCTAGTAGCAGAGTGAAACAGCTCTGGACAGGAAGTCTTATCCCACTTAATGTCCATAGCATAGTGCGGCCGCTTTTTCATTAAATGAGTGCCTGCTGGTGCGGCTTTAGGAAGGGTATAAATAGAAATATCCATGGGGCAAGCATGGTCTTTTCCCACTCGTATCATACTTACACTCCTTATTCTGAAATTGCTCAGTAAATACACCTGTTGAGGACACAGATGATTGGTTTATCTGGAAGCCCCAGGGGAAAACACACTCAATAGTGCTTTTTTGGGGATGTAGGCAGTGGAGCGGGGGAGGGGTAGAATGCAGAGCTGCTTCAGGTGGTTTGTATATTTGACTGGCTGATTTAATAGTATTTATTCTGAGATTATTCAGATTTTTAGAGTCTGGGTGAAACATCTGAAAGAATATCACCAAACGGACCATGGCGACAGAAGCCCCTAGATTTCTCCCTGAGTGTATCCCAGCTGTGGTATTTGTTAGGAGTTTGTATTTCTCAGCTCTCTTGTTTGGGGGGGCAGGATATAAATTCAGCCTCTCATACATTTCAAGATATCTACTGAGCATCTACTGTATTCTAGGCACTGTGGGGCATAGCTGCAAACAAACAACCAAAAAATGCCCGCCCTCTTGGAGCTTACCTTCTGGTAGGAGAACCAGGAAATGAAAAAGATAAGTAAGTAAAATGTAGAGTATGGTGCCTAGTACACACGTGAGGGGGAAAAATCCAAGCAGGGAAGGGGGATTTTGTGGAGTGGGGTGATGGCAGCTTGAAGCTGGGTAGTCATGGATGGCCTCACTGAGCAGCTGATATTTGAGTACCATCTAAAGGAGCCCTGGAACCTCTGAAGGCAGAATGTTCCCATAAGAGGGGGCAGCAGGAGCTGAGGGCCTGGCGGAAAACTTGTTTGCTGTTCCAAGAGGCACGTGTGGCTGGAAGTGGGTGGTTAAGGGTGGAAGGTGGGAGCTGAGCTAAGATAGCAAGGAATTGGAGGGGGCAAGGCAGAGGGGAGATCAGACTCATGCATGACCTTTGTAGACTGTTGTCGAAACTTTGCCTTTGTGCTGAGAGATGTGGGAGACATTGGAGGATTTTGAGCAGAGGAGAACCTTGATCTGACTCAGGTGTTTCCAGCATCACTGTACTTGTGGTATTGAGGACAGACCGGCGGGCTCTGGGGCAGAAGTGAGGAGACCAGCCTGGGAGCCATTGCAATGATCCAGGTGAAAGACAGGTGGTTTAGAAGGAGGAAGTAGCTACGGAGGTGATGAGAAGTGATTGGATCCTGGATATTTTTGGAAGAGACAGGAAAAGAATTGTTGTGGTTGGGTGTGAGATTCTCCAAGGCTTTGGGGTTGAAAAAATCATGCCATTGGATGGTTTTGGTCAGTTTATGCAAGGATTTTCTGAGTGTCTGCTCCATCCCTGCTCTGGGAGGATCTTGGAAACAATTTAGCAGGTAAGCTCGCATTTGGGCTTCTGGGCCCCCCTTATGAGTGACTCCTGCATTTCAAGGTGAATTTCCTTCCCTCTGAGATTGTGTCTGGAGAGGGCTTTTGAAATGCCTCCTCCTTGGTCACAGAGGGAAAGTTGTGATAGGCTGGATATTTTAGCTTCTAGAAGAATTGCTTAATTTTCTGTGAAAATGCTGGGGTTTCCCTTAGAACTATCAAAGGAAAGAGCTAGCTCACCTTGACAGGTGGGTCTATAACTCTTCTCTCTCTCTATGTGTGCGTGTGTATTTATATTTATATCTCATATATAACTCTATCCTATAACCTGTAACTCTCTCACTTAATTTGGCGATTTAAAGCCCAAACATTCTGTGAAAAATAATAAACATGAGCATTCTTGCTGCTCCTTTCTTTGACAGGATGTTTCGTATTTGGAGAGGAAAAGCCAAATGTTTTTCTTA